>NC_055669.1:25136677-25439177 GCF_017976325.1 Chelmon rostratus
GGAATCAAACCCAAACTTTACGAGCTGAAATGTGGCTGTAAAACGTTTCTGTGCGTCAGTTTGCACATTTGAACTTTTTTAAAAAACATCCAGTGTTCACTCTCGTTTTAACGCACCGTGTTACACTTTAACTGCACCTTTTGCAGGCTTCCTTTTCAATAAAAAAACACGAGTTACACATGTGAAGAAACTATTTCAACTCAATGTCTCATTGAATACGTTTTTTCAGAGCATGTGATGACACCTGATCCAGTGCCATTTGCTAATGACGAGTGGGAGCTGCAACAATTAGTCAATTAATCTATTAGTCGACCGACAGGAAATCACTCAGCAACTTTTTTGCTAATTGATTAATACAAATTGTACGTTTTTAACCAAAAATGCCAAAAATAAAACTGAATCTCCTTATCCAGTAAAACGAGCAATTTGGCTGTGGGAAATGATAACGGGCACTTTTTTTTTTTTTTTTTTTTTTTTTACCATTTTCAGACACTTCGTAGACAAATAATCGCCAGTTGAAGTTAAAGTGAGACGTGGCTGCAAGCTTAGAAAAAAGCTGGTGGGATCTCTGAGTTGAGAGAATCACTTCTGATTTATCATGTTGCCTCCGTCCTGATGTTCACTCAGCAGTCAGACCACACAGCTGGGCAGCAGCCCTCAGGAAAAACACTTAGCAGTAAAAACAAAAAAGAAAAAGTGAGTGTCACTGCTCCGCCCTGCAGTTATTCACAGCCTCACACATCCGTCACCCACAGCAGCAGACCGGAGGGAGCTCCAGCACTCCTGCTTTCAAAGCATCAAAGCAGATAATCAATGAGACTCAATGAGACTCAGAGATGCAAAAACGAAATCTCACAACAACAACAACAACCACAACCACATGTCCTCTCTGGGTTCAGAGGAGAGCAGAGTAGAAGTCCAGCGAAGACAAAAGAGCCGTCACGTGATCGCAGGTGGTCGTCATCCTGTCGAAACGGCAGGCGTGCAGCCAAATCACATGAATTTTTTTAGACCAACTTTTTATGAATCAGGAAAGGTCTGCAGAGCATTTCCACGCTTCACCCTGCTTCACCTTCACTGTGCAGCAGCTCCACTGCTGCAGCTGGCAGTTTAGTGCCTTGCTCAAGGGCAACAATTAACAGCTAATTAACAGCTCAGAGGTGATTAAAAACTCTGAGGTAGTAAAACTTCAACAAAAAGTTAAACCAAGGATTAAAAGTGACACTCTCACTGGTTTGAGGTCAAAAAGAAGTTAAAGAAAAGTAATATTCAGTTGTCTTATTAAGTTCATTATTATTAAAAATAGTTTAAAGAATAAACTGATGGAACTTATGAAAACTTAAGGGCAAAAAACTTTTCTTTTTTAAAAAAAGCAGTGAAATGAAAGACTTTTGCATTAATCTTGCTTTTCTGTAAGACCTGCTTTCAGCCGCTGTTTATTTTGGGATAATTTGCTTTTAAATTCTTCTTTTGGAAGACGCCATTTGATGCATCGCTTCATCAATGTAAAAACCTTTACTTCAGTGCTCGCAGCTTCATAACCGACAGTCAAGAGATGAAATGTTCAACCTCAAAATATTCTCAAAGATGTAAATACTCAGGTTTAAAAGAGGATAATCAACCCTCTCAGTGTGTGTCATTTACTGTATTCGAACAGACAGTCAGCCATCAGGTTGTGTTTTAGCTGAGACAACAGGTCACGACTGTGGTCTGTGGTTTGTCCTCTCTGGCCTTCATGTGCTGCTGCTGTCATGGAAAAACCCTGCAACCAAATTGGTGTTTGTCTTTTCCTTAAAGTTACAGATTCTGTGGTAAATTAAGTGTTTTCATAAACTCCAGGCCCTCTGCACCAGTTGAAAAGTCTGTGGTACGGATTGGAAAACACAGAGAGTTCGAGAAAGAAACGCAAAATCATATTTTTGAGAAGCAAGAAGGGATGAGAGAGCTGAACCGGGAGGGAAATGTGCTTGTTGCAGCAGGACTACCAGCAGGAATCAGTGGGATAAGAACAAACACAGAGCAGATCTGTGGCAGTGATACGTCTCTGTGGACAGAATGGCAGCACTGTGAAGCTCTGGGCCTTCTCCTACGACAATATGACATGTTTGTGTTTACGCCTCGCTGTGTGCGACGTGGTGCATGTTCTTCCCTCTGACCGACATCCTGCCAGACAAAAGAGTTTCTGTGCCCTGAACAGACGAAGCTCGAGTGCACACAGGAAACCAGGTCCACGCCACAGCTCAAACAATGTGTTTACATGTATTTCAGTAAAGCGCTTCCTGTTAAACTGCTTTTGCTGTGTATAAAGCTACACATTAAGGACTCTATCATATTTTTGAACCAGGATTATGGTATTTCAAGCGTTTGCATGAGTGAACGTGCCTGAATCGTCATGCACAAACCCTGTTAGATGTCCAGTTCAAGCATCTATAATCACCCACAGGAGGAAGCACTTCATGGGACTGCAGAGAGCTGACAGTAACCTGTGAGTGACACAGGGAGGTTCTGACTTGTGCACCATCTTCCTGAGGGCGTGAGTCAATGCTCACAGCTACAACACTAACAAGAATTCTCCTACGTTGTTAATTAGTCATTAACAATGAAAGCAAAGCCACTGCTCATTTTCCGGCTTCTTCACAAACTCAAACCAGCTTACGGTGCGTTTTAAAGGGGACATGTGTGTCTCGTTACCCACAACGCCAATGAACCCAGGCCGAACGGGGCTGTAAACTAATGCCAGCTAATTGTCAGAAAACTGCAACACTCGCGCCTGAAGCAGCAAGCTGCAACTCACCACCTCCCTCTACACCTCTCACGCTGCTAATCTTTATCTCACTCTGCTTCAGTCCTGGTTTACAGAGTCTCCATGTTTGTAAAAATATTTGAGCTTGAATCCTTGACTGTCAGTGAACTCCACGCACTCACGTTCACCGTCCTGACACGGGATCAGACCGAAGGCAGGAAAAGATCTACGGTGAGTTCACAACGGTGGTCATATGACAATCTGGATTTCAAAAGTTTCCAAAAATTTAAATGGCTGCTACTTGTAGAAGGAGAATTAACAGGGGTGACGTGGGTAATCTTTGCTATGTGAAGCTGCACAGATGGGACACTCCACTCTTTTGCAATCTCAGTTTCAGGCTGATGAGTCGGACAAATGTTGACAGAACAATTTGATCCTGGGCAGCTTTGCAGTAATAATACGTCCTAATGTTGGAAATAATACTGCTTTGATCTGCGATAATCACCAGCAGTGATACTGAGCAGGTATTAGACAGGTGTGAGTTTAATTTAATCAGATTCACTTAGTTCTTACGTAATTCTCTTTACTGTGCGACTAGTTTGCGACTACTCTCCACAGGAGGAATCACGTACCCCGGTCATGTGTTCAGGATACCTCGATGACCACAAACACAACAGTCCCCACAGACTCAAACACTGCGAGGTCCTCTGCATCCGTTCTTTGCTAAATCGGGGGCCAAATATTGTCTTGAATGTAAAAATAACTTCTTTTTTGTGAAGCCAGGGGGAAGAGAACGCCTCTGTCTGCCTGATGAAACAATGGAGCGATGGAGGACGTGAAAGTCATCCAGCTCAAATCGAAGAGGAAGGATGTGAGGAAGGAAAGCAGCGGACAGAGGATGGAGATAGTCACAGAGTGTGTGTGTGGTGGCATGTAGCTCTCAGATCCTCAGAGCTGCAGCCAAACTGCCCAGGGGACCTGAAACTTGATCAAAGTGTTTGGCACACTGAGGGGAGCGCGATTAAACTAATTTAAGACCACAACAGTTTATTCAAATGGCCAATTAGAGGGCTCGATATAACCTCTGATAAGAAAGGTACGGATATCCTGACTGGGCATTCGCTGTTGGGAACACAGTCAGCAAAAGTTGGGAAACTATCAAAAGGATGTGAAGGTAAAGAAACTTCTGGCAATGGCAAAATCTTTGTAGTTTTAGTTTACCTGCAAAAATCCATCACCGAAGTTTCAAAGTTTGGATGGGTTTGATTAAACTGCAGCCTGGTTTCTGTGAAATTAATTAAAGACAACCACTTAAAATAGGAAGATCCAGTGAAGATCACCTACCTGATCAGGACACACTGGTTCTGCAGCCTCTTCCACAGCGAGCGGTAACACTCGTTAGCGACGGCGAAGATGTGCGGGGAGATTTCGCCGAGGTGGTGTCTGCTGTACATCTCCACGGCCGGCCGGTCGTACAGGCTGGGGAGCGGCTGGTACGGGTTCACCGCCGCCAGGATGGAGCCGATGTACGTCTGAGGATCAGGAGAGAGAATGAAAAGTGTTGGAAATACAAACCAGAATAAAAACAACAGGGTGTATTCGGCAAGTCAAAAGAGACGCGCAGACAAAACAGTCAGAGGTTGAATTTTTAAGGGTGAAAGACAGCGTTTGACATAACTCATCTGTCTGAGGAGAGTGACCCATGGTCTTATGACTCATCACACCATCCTGGCATTTTTAAGCCAAACAAAGCCTGCTGGGATATTATTTAATTTGTAGTGGTGTGTTCAAAGGTCCAGTGTGTGTAGGATTTAGGAGGATCTAATGACAGAAATGGAATATAATATTCACAAGCGTGTTTCCATTAGTTTATAATCACGTGAAAATAAGAATCATTGTATTTTTTTCTTTGCAGCCACATCATAAATAAATAAAAGACTAGACATAAAAAACAGGTTAATCAAATATGCAGGGCTGCAGTGTCTGGAGAGACAACACAATCCTCGAGTCTTTCTCACAGAGACTGATTAAAATGCTTCTGTAAAATGGACTAAAGTGAAAATGAAAGTTTGCATTTTAAAGTGCCAACAGCCGCTGGACATCAGTTTCTAAAAAACTCCTTCTGATGACTCATCTCTGAACCTTTACGTCACTACCTGTCATCTAATAATCGATGCTCAGAGAAAGCTGCCTGTCATGGCTCAGGTGGAGGCGCAGTTGGACCAGAGGCGACACAAAGGACAAGGTCATAAAACTCCTATTAAGCTCTGAGGAAGGTGGACAACAGCAAACACAACGAGCATCCGAACACGAGACCTCTGTAAATTCACAAAATCTCCTTCACCAGTTCGACTGTCAGGAAGGCTCAGCAGCACAACATTCAGCGCATTTGACCTTTTGCTTTCATTTTCACCACCCTCCTCCAAGCTGCAGACTTTCCAAAGCAGCTTCAGATTTCAAAGTTCAAAGCAAAACAAACCAAAGTGCTGGAATAGAAGCCTGCGCAGCCAGAAGAAGTCTTGGCAGCAGCTTCGGTGCTGTGGTGGTGACTAATGGATAAATAGGCAAGCTTGGAAAAAGGCAGCACATCAGCATTTATCTGTGAGAAAACAACTGGGCATTTCTTCCTCCGCTGGCCTCGGTTTGAAAAGTCGTAAAGGTTGCAGCATCGTCATCTGGGTTCTCGGAGTCATTCGGGTCGTGCAGAAAAAGGTGATGCTGTCAGAAATACTCATCGTCATCGTCAGTGGAGAAAGTTGAAACAGTTATAAAGGTTAGAGAAGCATTAAGCTGTTTTTTTTAACATCTACATGAGCGTAAAAAAGTGACGCTGTCAGAACCTGTAAATCCTAAGAGCTGTAGTAGAGACTGAGAGACCTTTTCCATCCTCCTGCTTACGTCCTATGAAAACAAATCTTTCTTAAACTGATTGTTCCTTCACAATAAAAAAAAAATAAGAAGAGAAAAGGTGATCCACAGATTGGAGCTGTTACTAATGATTATTTCCAATTTTGGTTTCCCCTAACGAGCGCCTGCACCAGAATGGCACATCCCGACTTCAGGCCTCTGGATTACAGTCTTGAACCTGGTGTCCACTTCACCATAGAGGCAACACACACCAGCAACATCTGATGTGGGCAATATGTCCTCGTACCCAAACCAGTGACTCTCAAAATGACTGATCACCATTAGAGATTAGCCTACCTGCAACGGGGGTCTGGTACTACAAAGGTTCGGTACACCTTCGTAGTACCAGACCTCTGTTCTACCTAAATGTCCTGAAATGGTCGCAGTTTGCTTAGGTTTAGCCAGAAAAAAACACGTAGCTAGGTTTAGGAAATGATCATGGTTTGGGTATAAATACACATACTACTGTAAAATACGTCAACGCTGAATGCTGAATCCATCCACCCCGCCTTCATCCATACGAGGGCTTTTTTTGCTCTTTATACTAAATCACCGGATTTCCTCTTTTGCTCCCGTTATAATGACTATAGCCACTAGAGGTCACTGCCTAACAATAAACATAAATATGTTTCGTAATAACCTGCTTGCTCAGGCGACCTATATGGCGGTTTGTCTGGCGAGGACGAGTTGGATGTGTCTCCAAACATCTGCAAGCGCCGTATACAATGTAATATTCAATTTGATTATATCACTCCATGTCATCATCACTTGACATACAAAGACGACACTCCTTGATCACAGTTTTCTGAAGAACATTTTTGTCTGTGCACTGTGGGCTGAAAGTGAAAATTTCATTACAGCGGCGAGCAGTGTTCCCACAACCACGCATTAGGATGTGAGTGGCTGTTGCCTGGAGGAGGAGATGGAATGCATTACGGAGAAAGAGACGGCGAGAACAGCACATCTTGGTCTGCAGAGCATCTCCGTCTCCCGTCTGCAGCCACATGGCTCGACTCTCGCTTATCCTGTTCATCTCCCCTGCGCCTCACTGACCATAAAAACACAGGACCACATCTGAAAGCAAACAGCGCTGCCAGTCACAGTGCAACCAGAATTTCAGCGTCTTGTTCTAGTCTCGCAGAGGTGCATTTCATACCTCTCTGACATTTCCCTCTTCATTTCGCTTGACATCTGTAGCTATTTATTATTGTTTTATTACGTGCAAAACAGTTAGTAAAAGAATGTGCTCCAGTTTATTACATTAGACTGGAGCTTCAAAGCATTAGACTTTTGCTAAAACAAGCAGATGAATGAAAAACAGAAGACTCCTTTTCCTTATTATAGAGGTCAATCAGAAAAGGCTTCTAACAACCGCTCAGTTTGGATGAATAAGAGGAAAAAAAAAAAACTACATGGCTCCCTCCTAGTCTGCCGTGCCTGAGGTGAAGCCATGTTCAGTGCTCTGAAGTGAAGAACTCAAATTACAGCCATAATAACGACAATTAGGTTAATGGGCATGCTGATGTGTAGGGCATGGAAAGAATACCAGCAATAAAACCATCCGGCCGATGCAAAGATTCAGCTGAGCAGGTTTGTTTGTTGTAGAGCTCAAAGAACATGAGCTGAATGGAAATGCTTCAAGGGACTGAAGAAAGCAGCCTCTGTTGTATATTCTCAAGAGGACAATAGTTATGAAGCTCAATCAGCTTTAAACGGTATAAATACAACATCAATCCTCCGTCATTACATGCACAGCAGAGGTTATAGATAATTGTGGCAGTAACAGCAGTCGTAGTATTCGAGGTGCAGCAGCATTAGGCAGTGTTCAGTACCATTTGATTGGGGCCGCAAATGCAGAGGGCTCGGGCAAGAAGTGAAACCCGCCTCAACATCTGCTGCGATGTCATCTGTCAAAATGCTAGATTACTTTGCAATGTGAATGCTGTATTTCTACTGTTTGCCACATGATCGTCGTGACAGACCATAAGTGTTGGTGCAGTGTCTTGGTTTTTGATAAAGCTTCAGAGTCATGGATCTGTTACTCACACCGGATCTGGATCACATTTCATCGTCTTACCGGTACCTGAAACAACACGCCTGCAGAGCTGTTTTCATCATGAAAGCTTGTTTTATGGGGGGTTTTGTATTTGACAGTGTGTGTGTGTGTCTGTGTGTGCTTATCCATCCAGCCAATTTCCATAACTGCTTCAGGGTCGAGAGGGTGTGGGTGTATTTCACCTTCACGACTGTGTAAACACAAAGGATGAAAGGTGATGGTTGATGTAAGCAAAGCCAACAGGGATAATTAACCAACAGAGCAAACACATGCAGGTCTCTGCAGTTTGTGAGTAGAAAGAAATGGTGCAGACTTTAACCTGAAGACCCCTTTCTAAGAGTTCAGACCACGCCTTGATCATGATGCCATGACCACATTTTTAATCACATCACGTGTCCTCTGTAAAACTCTTTTTTTTTAAAGGATACAGCTATTTTTCTTAACAAATCCCCCAAGAAAAGTCAAACAACAACGTCTTAGTCCGTCTCTCAGTACTTTCTGACTTCCTGCCTGCGGCTCTCAGCTGTAAGCCCATTGGTTCCTACATGGTTTTTAACACATGGCAGTCAAACAGGAGGAAGTAGCGCATCTAATAGGTACTTTTGAATATAGATTACATATCGGAATATGTGAAGACAAAAGCAATTAAAATCGTCAAATGACCATGAACCAAAGCTGTCAGATCAAAGCGCCATCCTCATTTAGACGGATACCGTTAGTTTACACGTGTGATCTATCCCCGCCTGTGTCACATCCTGGCTAAACATCCTGTATAAACGAAAAACACATCAAACTACAGAAGCAGCACACGGCTTAAAAGCTGCTTCGCGATGACTTTAAAAGGAAGACGAGGTCAAAGTGGAAACCTAAAGTTCTGTTCTGCAGATGAGGTCGCCTGCTTGGCTGGACTCCCCTCTCCTACAGACATTCAGATTCAAGATTCAAGACTTCTTTATTGTCATTGAGCATGACATGTCAATGAAATTTGCATTGCAACCCCCATGTTAGAAACAAGATAAGAAAGATTCTAAAACAAAATTAAGATAACTACAATAAAATAAACAAACATGCAGTAAAAATATTCGTAAATGCAATAAAAATATACCAGAAATGAAAATATACTAAACAATAAATAATAGACAATAAAATATACCAGTGAAATGAACCAACAGCAGCTGGAATACACTAAAATGTATATGCTGAATGCAAATGGCTGAGCATTTAGTTCAGCGTGTGTGTGCTTAAATGTTAAGTACACAGAAGGTGCAGGTGGAGGTGAAGGTGTAAAGTGCGGTGTGCAGTGGTTCACAGTCCTCACTGTCTCTCACTCCAGTGAGGGGCTGCTGGGGGTGATAGCTCTGACAGCTCTGGGGAAGAAGCTGTCCCTCAGTCTGTTGGTGGGGGTGCGGATGTTCCTGTACCGCTTTCCTGATGGAAGCGGTACAAACAGTCTGTGGCCCGGATGGCTGGGGTCCGTGGCGATGGATCTCGCCCTCTTCCTGACCCGGCCTTCATATATAGAGTCTTGGTGCAGTTTTAACCACTCGTGCCAGTTGTTTCCTCTCCTGTGCCGTGCAGCTGCCATACCACACTGTCACACTGAGGCAGAGGATGCTTTCAGTCGTGGTTCTGTAGAAATTGACGAGCAACCGAGAGGAGAGTCCAGCTCGTTTCAGTTTCCTGAGGAAGAAGAGCCTTTGTTGTGCCTTCTTCACCAGGCGGGAGGTGTTCATGGACCAGGAGAGGTCAGATGTGATGTGGAGACCCAGGAACATGATGTTGTCCACACGCTCCACCACTTCTCCGTCCATGAGGAGGGGGGCGTGATCCGTCTTCCTGGACCTCCTGAAATCCACAATGACCTCCTTGGTTTTCCCTGAGTTCAGCACCAGGTTGTTGGCTGAACACCACTGGGTGAGCTGGCGTATCTCCTCTCTGTGGTGGGTCTCGTTGTTATCTGAGATGAGACCCACTACTGTAGTGTCGTCCGCAAACTTCAGGACTGTGTTGGTGGGGAGGATGGCAGCACAGTCGTGAGTGAACAGGGTCAAGACATCTTCATCACCTGCAACGTGCTCCTCATTAAACCCTTTACACTAATCTCGGCCTACTGACTGACTGACCTACATTCAGCCTGGATGCAAATACGACATTTGAATGGCAGTTGAGGTGACAGTATTTACATGACAAATACTGGCTCCGGACAATGCCGCCTGTGCAAATGATCATGCCCTCAAGCCGAGAGAAGAGGCGGGGGCGTCGTCATAGTACTGTACGGTGGGTCATGAATCACCTCGTGTGTTATCTCTCAGCCAGAGCAGAGTGTAAACACAGCGTGGCAGCTCTCTGCTCAGGTGAAGGAGTCAGTTTATCGGCGTACGAGCAGAAATGTCCGCCTTCCGCCGGCAGCGTAAACAGTTTACAGTCGGATGATCTCTGGCTCTGAGGCTCGCGTGCGTCTCTCAGCTCGTCTTTGCAGATGCTTATGTAGTGCCATGTAGTGTTTGGGGTTTTTACTTGAGTCCTTGTTTACAGTATTTGGCCAAAGTCGAGCCCCACAAAGAAACTTCCTGCGACTCAACTTGTACCTAGTGACAGCTGCAAGAGGTAATCCGGCCTGCAGGAAGGCTCACTCTGCTGGTGTCAAACCTTTGAACAGAGCTCCTTAATCAACAGGTCTGCACTGTATATATGATCAATACTGTGATAGAAAACTGCGGCCTTGACTCGTCACCTGAGTTTGGAGCTAATGCTAATGCAACATCCCAGGTAACTATTTAATTACTGTTGGGCTAACTGTTGTGTTTTCACGTTCAACCGTTTGGACTTGCTGTGCGTGTTTACTGGATTGATGACTGTGTTGAACTTCCTGAGTAAACTCCGTGTTTTCGTGCCTCGCGTCTGGAAAAAACAAACTTGACGCCCTTTTGAATATTTCTCACACTAAAGATGGAGCTTGAAATGTGTGTGAAAATTCAATGAATGCACTTAAACTTGCAGAGCGAAAAAGGAAAATGAAAACTATATTGAATTCACGCAGTGTGACCTGCCACCCTGAACCTGCCCGCCAAGAAAAACATTATTAGAATAGTCACATGTGCTTCAGCAGCAGTCTGGAGGGAGTTGAGCTCACATGAGACGGTGAGTGTCGTAAAGACTAACAAAAAAAGAGCTTTGGGTAACGTCGTGCCCGCCCTTAACTCGATGAATTACAACCATTTGGGCTCAATTAGAGATCCCCCTGTTGCTCCGTCCTGGTAACAGCTTCCACGGCAGCACCCTGACTGAGACCTAATTGGCTGTGACTCTCATCAGAAGCCCCCCCTTGGCTGATGTGATTACCTGCAGCCCCTCGCCCTCCATGTGTGGTGTCAAATGTTTCAGAGTCATAGAAACGTGATATCCACATTTACATTGTTCGTTTGAGGTATTTATGACGCTGCACTGAAGGTGACCATCTCATACAACAGGTTCGACAAAATTAATTCAGCAGCTCCAGATTATTTTGATTCTTGTTTGAAGTGGAAACAGACCAGAGGCAGCTCTTTTATTTTATTTCTATGAAATTAAAAATGATAATTGTACCCAAAGAGGGGAAAAGACAAAGGATGCCAATTAGACAGAATAAGAAGACGTGTGACTCAGGAGACTCATTTACGATACCAAATAATCATTTTCTAAAAAAAAGAGAAGACAATAATGGTAATAAATAATACTCTTGCTTATTCATTTTGAAAATGGAGATTCAGGAGTGCCAAAATATGACTAAGTCTGCTGCTGTGTTACACTATCACTGGCCTCAAACCTCAGCAGCTGTTCCAGAAGTAGCCCGTTTCCCCATACTTTGATTAACTGTTAGAAAATATACTGAGTATACAGATGCAGGAGTGGATCATGCTGCAGGAGCAGGGTTCATGTATGATCTTTCCAGCATGAAAGGAATCTATTGTAATTGTGAATTCTAGCTGACCACTAATCAAACTGACGATCTTTCGCTCTGACAGAGAGCAGCATCTGAAGCTACAGCGACTTTGTGTTTACAGAGAGGCGTCAGCCACTGTTGATGGTGTAACTGTAGAACAGGGGGAGGCACGCAGGCAGTCAGATCTGTCCAAAAAATAAGATCTCTGAGACAGAGCCAGATAAATGCACTGAGAGGGAAATGAAGACCAGATGGAGAGAAAAACTGGAGGATCAGAAGCAAAGCGCTCGCCAACCTGCCCGGCTGACGGCAGGAAATGTACGAGAGGGGAGGGAGGAGGGGATATGAAGCAGTCACTGAGTTACCATGTCACCAAGACAAATTCCTGCACATTTGTTATAGTTGGCGATTAGAGCCATCCCGAGCCACCGTGCATGTTTAATATGGCTGTTGACGGAATGGAAACCCCACATCTGCAAAAGCCTCAGAGAGGAGAATGCTTATCCTCTCAACGGTGCCCATTTATTTTTGAAATGATGCAATGGCAGCTCTGACAGGTTTCCCGGGGACATGAAACCTTCTCAACACATAATAAATCGTGGAAAGTTTTGATTGTAAAAGGAAATATAATAAAAGTCTGTTTTTGTTTCCTGACTGGAGGAGAGTTTTATCTTACAGATGAGAAAACTGATGCTGAGCGAGAAAATAATGCTGCAGGGAGTCATATGACGCCAAAAGTACAGTAAGACAAGAAGATTAGGTTTCTGTCATATGTCCTCTGTGAATTGTTTTGTACTATAAATGCATGACCAGGTTCTCTGTGCAACACTGTGTTTCACTGCAGTGTGAAAAAAATCCACTTGGTTGAATTCTCGCAGATAAAAACTTTGGTTTGTTGAGTTTCTGAACCAACATTGTGCAGCAGAAACCAGCTGTGAACACATTAACATATAATCACCTTTTAAGTTAATATGTTGAACTTGTTAGCAAACTGTTGCTTATTAACACATCCAGCAGTTACGAAGCAACATTTTCATACAGATGGAGTCGTGTTTGTGTCACCTCATGAACGTAAGTCCAATATTCACTCTCCTTTGGCTCCGTTTTCTCTCTCTAACAGCTCCTGAAGGAGACACCTGGCTCTTCAGATGCTAAATGCTTCACTATGTCCAGCAGCTGGTCTCTAACTGCTGCCGTTTGCTGCTGAGCGGGTCGTGAACAGTGGATTTTTACAGCCTTTTCCCTGCAAACAGCTTCCTACTGTGGCTGGAAACGATGATATGTGAGGGAAGCTGTGGGCCGGACAGATAAACAATGAGGTTCTCTACATGCTCATTAAATGATCTAATTCACACTGTTTTCACACTCTTTTTAAAGTGAAGTAACAACTAAACATGGACGGTAACCTGAATTAGACTTATATTGAACCCACTTTGCTCTGTCCAGTGTGGCTCCATGTTTATTTTAGAGTATATCAAGCCCTTTACGATGCTGCACGCAGAACAGTGCCGTCATCTGCACTTAGAGCTAAAAACAGATCAAGTACATTTATCGGTTTTTCTGATATTTCTGAATTATAGCAGGGATATTATATTGATTCCCAGATTTTTACTGAGGCTACAAATCACTGATGCAAAAACCTCTCAGGAGCACAGACTAGTTCACCACCTCGAGAAGCCTTAAATCTCAGTAAAGGTTTGTCTTTGTTTCGTAGTTATATTCGAGTCGGACAAAACAGAAGATAAACGCAACGCCAGGATATAAACACGCAGCCCAGTGATCAGAGCTGTAAAAGATCTGCAACCAAACTGTAATCATCTGAGCCAAAAGTGATCTGTCCACCAGATTCCAGACAAATCTGTTTTTCTGTTAGCAAGATACTTCAACAAATAACAGATGGGTGAATAACTTCTTACCAGAATTAGCAAACCAGAAATTCTAAAAATGGTGCAAAACACTTTGCATAAAACCACAGATGCCGTGAATTCTTTACCTCATTCCAGTAAGACAGTAACTCTAACTCAGAATTTCAAACATATTTCTAACGAAAAAGATCGGAGTTAAACCAATGGGAGACAGGAAGAGATACTAGCATGCAGTAATTGCATATATATACGACCTACAGGAAATGACATCAGGAGGGTTTTTGGCGAAGCGTGAAGCTCCGTTGGCAGGACGATCGTTCCTCCACATCTGACAGTAATCAGGACTCAGAGCTGGACGACGACTTCAGCTAAAACCTCTGAAATGTAAATGTATCTTCCACACAAGCACAGGTTCTGCATCTAATAAGGACTGAAGTGGGTTTGTGTTTCAGTGTGTCTAAAGGAATGTGTGTGTGGTCTGTAAGTGTGTGTGTCTTTTTATGGCTTTTTATGTATGAGGAGACATAACTACTGTAGAAGAAAAGTGACATGTAATCTAACTGAATGAATGAAGACAGCATCATCTGTATTGTTTTTCAAATATTGGGACATTAATGTTGCTGCCATCTGCCTGTAAATCCACAGTTTGCACGTTAACTGCTTTGCTTGAAGGTATTTCCACAGCAGCAACAGATCAAATGAGGTGATCAGCAGGTTACTCTTTCACCAACTGTAATCCGGGTTTGAACAACCTTCTGGTCAATCGGCTCCTCTACACGCCAGGCTCCTGCAGCGTCCACTGCACCTCTCAGTTATGAGTCGAGACCCTGGGAAAGTGGAGCAGCAGCTGGCTGTCGCAGTCTGTCAGCGAGCCGGCAGCAGACACACGGACTCGTTAAAATAAGTCGAGCGAGTCACGAGACTGATTCCGCTCTGTGCTGAAGCTGACCGAGCTGGCGGAGATCAGAGACTGTGGCAGATCTATGAGCAGTTCGTCCTGTGTGAGAAGCACAGAGCGGCACAAACCCTCCACCACCTTTGCTAATCTGAGCTCTGGCATCTTTAGTCTTTGTTCAACGAGACCTCGTATGAGCTTTATTCTTAAAAAAACGGTGAGTGCCTTCCAAAACAAACCATGTGTCCCAAAATGACTCACGCAGCACAGTCGTATGACGTGCCACCTCCACGGTTACGGTTTGGTTAAGTTTAGTCAACTAAAGCTACTCGGTTAATGTCTGGGACAGATTATGGTCAAACCAGGGTTGACTGTTGGTAGGAGACAGCACATTAACTGCAGTCTCCCATGTCAAAATCAGACCCTTTGTAGGTGGGGGTCCACCTTCTCCATAACCCCTAACGTCCACGGACTGTGGCTGCTTCTGGCTCGCAGCTGCTGGAGATTAACTTTAAACTCCACTTCTTAATGTATAGAAATGCCTATATATAAAAAATCCTTTTTGTCAAGATTCTGACTGTTTTATCTCCCTTATGGAACAAACTCAACCTCAGTATAAGACCAGCTGAGTCAGTGCCACATTTTTAATGTCTGGTGTGAAAGAACTTTATTTGTGCGAGCAAAACAGAAAAAGGTGTTGACAAAACTGAAAAATATTTTTGCTGCAGAATTTTCAGAAAACGTCTCTAACCTGTCATCTCATGTCCACAGCTACTGTCTTTACAGCCACCTGTGTTTGTGTGCGCTGAGGTTATTCACCATCATCCAAATGCTTAGAAAGTGTCCCAAAGGGTCCAAGTGTTCCATGAAAAACACGCAGCAGATTGAAAACACACAGATCGTGATCACATGCGCTGCTCGATTCTGCACGGTCATGCCAAGTCAGTGTCAGGGAGTCGTGCTGCACAGGAGCGCTGAGGACTGTTTGTTTAAGTTGAAGTGTGAGTTAAGGATGTGGACAATTCGCTGCTCCGACAACACGTGACTTAAAAACTCAGCACTTTGTGTCTGAGGAGCTGTAGCACGAGGCATCTGTATGATGAACGGCATTTACTCTGTTGGGCCTACTTGAAAAAATGAATAAAAAAATTGCTGACCTTTGAAGAAGACTGGAGAGAACTGGAGAACTTAAAAACGGAGGATGCTATCATTAGATTTAAAAACCAGAAAACCAGCCACAAGCACGACCACGAGCAGTTAGTACAACATCAAGCTTCCTGCAGCACGTGTTTGCTAAAGACATGAAAACAGCTTTAACTGTGCCGGTTCATGGTGTGACTGAGATCCTTATCAGTAAGCCTGAAACATTTTATGCTCACTTACTTAATAGTCATGTTGTGATGTGGCACGAGTTGAGCCAGGTGCAGCCTTCTTACAGCTCGACCCTGCGTTTGTTTTCCGGAGCCCCCGTGTTCGCACATCCACTGTCGCCTACCGGCCCCATTCTAATCAGAGAGGAGGCTGCTCTTTTTGACGCAGGGCTGAAGCCGGTCTGAATGCAGACTTAGCGCTGTAATCTGAGACAAATGACCCAGTGAAGGAATTTCCTGCCATTAGTTGACATCATGCAATATACATATAAAAATATGAGATAGAAAAAGCTCCTGGGTAGGAATGAAAAGATGGAAAGCTCTTGATTTGACCGACCCCCTGCTGCGACGAGAGACAGAGAGGAGGAGAGGTGTTGACACTGGAATGCCCAGAGACTGTGTGTCTGTGTGTGTGTGTGTGTGTGTGTGTAGAGGTAAGGGGGGGTTGGGAGAAAAATATAGATGGGGTGAGATGAAAAAAAGAACAGCGTGTGATAGAAAAATGAGAGAATATGTGTCAGTGTGTTTGTATGAATGAGGGACAGTACAGGGATACAGAGCAAGTCAGAGAGAAAGAGTGTGTGTGTGTGTGTGTGTGTGTGTGTGCGCGCGCGCTTCCACTGGAATTTGCAGAAGAGACGAGTGAGGCCACCAGTCGACAGCACAGCTGGTTACAATCACAGCAGCTAAAGACTGCACACACACACACACACACACACACACACACACACACACACACACACACACCAGTCTGGTAGCCCCCAGGCTAGATTCCCTGTTCAACTATGTAATGCTAACACAGAATGAAATTAGCGCTCAGGCTAGTTAGCTTCAGTTTTCCAGCCAAACAACGAGAGAGGAGCCCAACTAAACATTTCAGGATCCCAAAGTTCTTCAAGATTAGTTTGTGTCCACAAAAATGATCACAATGAAAGCTAGAAAAAATGACAATAACATTGTGATCATTGCTATAGATCTACAGTACGTCAAACACTGCTAAACACAAAGGAATGTATTGATAGACCTCAGACACAAAAAGCATTTCTGCCTCCCCATCATCAGACGGTGCATCAGCTCTGTCGTTTAGTCACTTTGTGCTGGGATTGCCCACACTTTTATAACTCATGAACCTTGCATTTGACCCACCATTAATGATCATAAATGCAACATTCTGCCCAAAAAAGAGGACTCGTGTCTGCAAGACCTTTTTCTGGAAGCCAATTTGCTCTGATGAAAATAAGGCTTACTAGGAAAGTCAAGTTTTCTGCGATGTTTAATTACCTTAGATTGATAAAGATAATGATATAATGACGATGATGATACATGATATATACTTTTTCAAGTTTGTTTGATCTGTTATTCCAGAAAATGTAGAATTAAAATATGTATCTGAAATGCGCTCTCTGATATTTAACCTCCTTACTTTTAGTTGCTTTCATGTGCAGTTTAAATCATAACTGCCTTAAACAATAAAGAACATAAACAGACTGAATACCACAGCTGAAACAGCTCAACCATCTGTACACTTTTATCCAAAGCACTTAAGATAGAGTCTAACAGCAAAATAAGCTACAATTTCTTTAATCAGCTGAATGTTGAGCAGCTAAGAGCAACATGTAAGGAAATGTGATACTCATGTTTTTGTTTGGTGGATGTTTGTTAAAAGTTCACGTCATTAATTCTTATTTAATTCTCTCAGAAGTCAGCAGGGGTGCTGTCTGGAATTTGGGGGCCCCTGACAGGCTATGACACCGGGCCCCTCGCTCTGATGCATTTCACTTCATGCGTTAGCCCGTCACCTCACCTCTCTCTGCCCCTTTTTCACCGCAGGGACTTTTCCAGGAACCTAAGAACCGTGTTAGGAAGCCAGAAACATCACCTGCGCTTCGCCCACAGAGTTCCTGTGACTGTTTGGTCAAAACGAGCCGTCTGAGAAGTGTAACCTCTGCATACTGCATTACCCCCCCATGCCCTGCACACACACCATCTCATTACAAGCAGACAATGGACAAACATAAGCCTGAGTATCAATAATCTGATGACACTGAAGCAACAGTGACTGTGAGACTGTGCAGTGAGCATCCAGCGGTCCATGAGCAGCTACTGGATGTGGCATTAAATGATTGATTTATATGGTGTCTGCAGCTTCAGTCTCTAAATTGTTCATGAATACAGGACATTATATTTTTGTTCAAAGTAGGAAATACAAGGTACTTCTTCCTGTAAGTCCAATATTACCAAACAGCAGTCCTGCTCAAGACGCTGAAACACTGCCCACAATGACCTCATGTGAGCAGGAATATTAAAGGAAAAGCTGCCTCTGTACAAACAGTGCAGACAAACAGGTGGCAGATGACAAATCTTTACCATCTCCTGGTGTACATCATCACAAAGTTCATTTCTTGCAGCCAAAATATGCAGACAAAGAAACGTGAGGCACCAAGAGATCATAAGTGGTGAGCATTTAAGATTTAAAACCCACTGCAATCTGTTTTTATCGACTGAAACACATCAAGTGTGATTTCACACACATTTTTTCTTTGTCTTGCACAAGAGTTTATGTTAGATGACTGCTCTGTCTCCTTAAAACCACCTTTAAATGTCCACTTATTTCTACATTTAATGAGCTGTTATTTAAAGCTAGGACTTCACAGGGTTGTCAGCCTGCTGGGAGTAGCAGATAGATGGGTTAGCCTGGTTAACATTTGATGTATTAGAAACTGTTGTCGGCTCTCTGGCTTCAGCAGCGTGCTCTTAGCCCTTCCCTTAGGTTTACCACGGCCCACATCACGGCCCTCTCCTCTAATTTTCCCTCTTTGCAGCTTCTGGACCAAGAAAGAATTTTAAAAAGCCCCATCAGAGTGGAGATTGGGCAGCTGTGATGAATTGATTGGATAATTTCGACCATACGGGAGCATTCAGATGTGATTAAAGTAACGAGATGGCATTTGTCAAAGGTTACTGTGGCTAATGCGTGCAGAGAGCACAAGGCTGCCTTTGTCGCCGCCTTGTTTTGCTGGAGAAAGTGCTGGGTCAGGTTTGTTCATTAGTCCATAAGTACAAAACGAGACAGCAATGGCTGAGAGCTATTTGTCCTACATAGTTCTTTGTCTTCTAGGCCATACAGTAGTTTCATGGGTTCCTTTACTGTGACTGGGACCAGCAGGAACAGAGCTGCTTTGTTTGCTAATTAGCTCAGAATGTAAAGCAGGACAGTGTGGAATAAATTACTTTGTTAGCACAGGCTCTGATAACATAGATTTATCAACATGAAAGTACCATTCTCCTACTGCTAAAAGTGCCATACTGCCACTCCTGATGCTACTACTGCTGCTGCTAATGCACCGACCGCTACTGCTGCCGACTCTTTAATTTGAGCTGTGATACCCCCAACAAACAATCCATCCGCAGTTGGAAAAAAAATCAAAATACATGCTGCAGAACCAGACATATCGTCTTTTTATTCAACACATTTTTCTTCCTTGTCAAAACATGTCGCCTACATTACCCACAATGCAACACTTGACTGCAGTTTGGTGGGAGATTCAGCTGTGCTATGCTAGTTGTGGCTAATATAGCCACAGAGCAGAGATGAGGGGCCGGCTCATAGCTCACTTCTTTCAAACTCCACGCCTCCAGTTTTATTTCATTTACAAATTTGTAGTCTTAAGATCCAAATGATGCTGACTCAAGTGACATCACTTGAGGACGTTCACCAGTCATCACACAGCTCCTTCTGGAGGCACCAAAGACTCAATACAACTTTAATTTAGACAAAAATCTCCGAAAACATGCTTCAGCTCATTGGAAAGACTGATCAAAGAGAAATATAAAGTCCTGAGTTACAAAAGCTAGTGGAACAGAGGCTAACAAGGAAAAGGTGGACTCCTACAGGGTCAGAGGTCACAGCTACAGTGCTCTCTATTTTCAGAGTCGATGTGGTTTAGCTGCAAATCTAACATGCTGTTAACCGTTCTGTCTCACGGCTTGGACAACACGGCCGCCATCAGAGCCGAGCCAGGACCCGTTAGCTCCTGCCAAACTCCCAGTGAGGCCGCCGCTGGAATACCAGCCTCCCAAACCAGCGTCAAACCAAACAAACCCAGACTCGACTCATCCTCCGTCTCGCTTGGCAACCTGTTGCTCTGGCTACAAAACAAGGAGCTACGTTCAGCTCTGTCCAGGTTGCGAACCTGGATTCAAAAAGGCTGAAAATCTCTCTAGTTTGGGTTTCATCACCAGGACAACACTGTAGTCGTGGAAACATCAGAAACAAACTGCACTCCAGTAATACCTTAAATCTCTTTATGTACCTTGAAACAACTGAAAACCACCTGCATAAATACTCAGTCAGGTATAATTTGAGGCAATTCTTTCAGAAATAAGACATTTGTTTTTTTGGGGGGGCACCTGCACAAAGTAATCCCGGCAAAGCAATTAAGTATCAGCTGTTTGTGTGTATAATTAGTGGTTTCTTCGGAATACTGCCTGATGAACACGAGGAGCCCTTTTTCTGGCTAAAAGTAGTGTTTTGTAATAAAAATCGTAACGCTTTCCGAACAGACCCCGACTCTTTTTCATTCCAAAACGTTCTGTCAGCTCAAGCGCAGAGAAACGTTGTATCCGTATCACAAAGAATAGCTGCATCTAAAATGACTACGGGCAGCGTTCATGGTGGAACCACAAGAGCTCAAAATAGAGATCTGATGCAACAGAAAGAAACTGAATTTTATTTTATGCTTTATGTGGACAGAGACACAATTGGTTATTTTAGAAAGAACTAAGGGAAAACAGGACCACTGGAAAAGCTTATAATTCATTTCAAAGTCGGGCCTGAAAACATAGTCTGAAACACGACAGTTCTCGTGAGCATAAATCTGTGAAGGACTAATATCAAGAATGTGACAGTGAACCAGCCAAAGCTCAGACTTTGAATCCCACTGAATGGCAACTAGCAGATGTCTATTTACAAAGAGCCACTTAATCCTCCTCGTTTAGGGAAATGTTCAGGACGGCAGGCTGACAGCGAGCGCTGCAGCGCCATGCAGACAGTAGTCAGATTACAGCGCAGAGCCCAGCGGGGATGTGATCGATGATGTGTGGAGGTCTGGACAGAAAACGTTCAGTCCATGTGCAGCCTGTATGCTGTCAGTGTGTGTTGCCCTTTAATGAACATTCGAAATGGTCTGTTTGAGGCATTTACCTGCAGTTATGTTAAATTAGATCAGGCTTTTTTCACTTTGAATTTGATCTTTTTCCGTTTTCTTATTTTTTCCATTAAGTTACTTTCTTTCGTTTAGCTCTTGTTGTTTTTTTGTTTGTCTTGTGGGTTCCCTGCTAATCTCTAACCAAGGCTTCATCATTACAGTTACTTCGACAATTGATTCAGGACTATTTTTTCTGAATCTGCCTATACTATGAACACAGTGAAGGTTATTTACAGACTATCAACATCTACCTTAGCAGAGCAAATTTGCTAATTACAATAGGAGCAGATCCAAATTTCAAGACACGGCACACTGCGCTATAATCCAGATGTGCTAAAGAAACAAGATAAATGTGTCTAGAATTAACTTTTTAGGTTGGTAAGGTAAAAAAATGACTTATTTGGATTTTTGTTTTTGCAGAAAATGATCTGAAAGATTCTAAAAAGTGTTTTCTGTGTCGAAACTATAAAAAAATATCAATTTAATCTACATTGTGATCATGCTGCACTCTTTGAAACTGAAAAAAAAAGCAGTCAGACGGGATCCTGTTTTGTAAAACCACTGGAGAACAACCTGCTGTGTCTGCACACGTGTCTGTACATCGTGTGTTCAACTCAACTCACTTAAACATCATTTCAATCAACTCCACACGTGTATTTCACACCAGTGAACCTCGAGCTCAACCTTCGCTGTCTGCTGCTTGTAATAAATCAGGGGCAGAAAGCCAAACTGGTTTTGAAAGGATGTCCACGGGGGACATCACTGTACACTGATCATTCCAGAAGGACACGACCTCCTTGCATTCGTCTGCGTCTAGACCATTATCTCTGCTGTTACATAATGATTGAGCAACTTCAGCCAAACACGGGAGATTCCTGCCTTTAAAGAAGGCAGCGAACCCCGACAGACCGAGCACGAGCACTGATACTGCAGATAGAGGTGAGTTTGTTTTGTGCTTTTGATGTCAGAGGCTCTCTCCATTCCCAGATTTCACCCTCACATGCGTCAGATCTGATGTTTTCTCATCAGTATCAACAGAAAGCCATTTTTCAAGGCATTAAATGAAGTTTATGTCGTTCACCTGAGTCTTTCAGGCCAACGGAGGAGGCTAAGCTAAGTAGCCAATTTGAGGGCAATTTACTTTTTGTGTTTTTCTTTTTTCTTTTGTGTTCTTGTCTATATTGTCTATTTCTGCATTCTTAAACTTAAATTTGGACACAAATCCATGTGAAGAGTACTATGAAAATCCATGAGTACTGATGAACCTCATAACGCTTTATATTTGGCAGTGAGATCTAGATGCTTCTATAAAGGGGTTCATTGGAGATATTTACTGTACTGCTGTCTCTGGATGTTGAAACAGTATTTATAGAAAACTGTGGGTTAAGTCAAAGATGATATTCACAATTTGTTTTCTTTCATTTTGTAAAAACTTATCCTTACTTGTTCCACTTTTTTAAGCTTATTTTGTTTATTTTATTTCTGATTTTTTGCTGGACCATTTTCTCCTTCCCTCCCTTTACCATGTACTTCGTATATGTTTTGTCTCTTTTCTTTAGTCGATTAAATGTAAATCAAATGCTCAAAATCAGCTGACTTCTTCCATCGCTGCTGAAGTGCCTGTTACATGTTGTAAA
The DNA here is from genome assembly GCF_017976325.1 of Chelmon rostratus. Taxonomy (NCBI): domain Eukaryota; kingdom Metazoa; phylum Chordata; class Actinopteri; order Chaetodontiformes; family Chaetodontidae; genus Chelmon; species Chelmon rostratus. Next base: position 25,159,280 of record NC_055669.1, read on the forward strand.
GCAACTGGTTCATCATCTCTTTTTTCCCCTCTCAGCTAAATTGCAGCCGCTCGTCTCGTATCTTCTTTTTAGGCCTCGACCAGACTCAGTACAAATCACTCTCATGTCAGACCAAAAGATGAAAGTCGGCAGCACAGAAAACTGTCCAGTGTTCTTTGAATCAGTGTGAAAGTCAGCCAGTGTGGCACAGCTTGTAGGAAACTTACATAGATGTTTCTCTGCTGGTAGCGCAGGAAGAGGTTGTGCATGATGGCGCCATCGTGAAGGTCCTCGAGGGTCGCCATGTCCTCCACCCCTCTGATGCTGCTGTGGTGCATGGGCTGCACCTTCTGTCGGGTGAGTGCATTCTGCTTGTAGGTGTACACCTGAATCAGAAAACAGACAAACATGGACCAGATTCACTAAACCAACATCACATTTTAAACATTACAACATTAGCAACACACGGGTCTGTGTGGCAGTGATAATGATGCAGAAAACAGCTGGATCACGACAGAAAACATTAAGACAAACAGTACTCTGACTCCAGATGCTGTCTTATATCATCTATTGACATGCATACAAGAGTGAAGCCAGGTGGAGGTGAAATAAGGCTGCTGTCAGTGGTGAAGGAATAAATCAAACGAGCAGTACACTACTGTAGCATCTGAAGTAAAAGTACAGATTGGATGAGGATTAGAGTTCATTCTGCTGTTAGATGAAAACATCACGTCTTCAGTTTAGGGCATTTTCATGTTTTAAGATCATTTAAAAAAGGAAATTAGGGAAACAGTAGAAAAATAAGAAAGATGAGGAAATAAGGAAATGAGGAAATAAAGGACAGAAGAAAACGAGACAAGCAGGAAGGAAAGACAGAAAAGGCTGCAAGAACAGAGGGGATGAAGTGTAGGTCAGCCAAAAATTACACTATATACAAATTTGGATGACAAATATATGTAGACAGTAAAGCATAAGTGAAGAGTATGGATCCAGGAGGGTGCTGAGCAGCTCTGGGTGACAGGCAGAACCTGAACCACACCACCTCCACCCCATCATGGAGACCTGGAAGCAGGACAGGCCTTCCAGGTCTGCTGTCTGTCTGTGGTCGACTGCATGTTATTCACCGTAAGGTCTCATGTGTAAAAGAGACCAGATTTCATACATTTATTTAATTTCAACCATCAGGCAAATGTAGTGGGTTAAAAAGCACAATGTGTCCCTCTGAAATGTCCTGGAGGAAGTGCAGTAAGTCTCCAAAAATGATGTGCAAAGTACAAGTACAGCTCACAACTAAAACTCTGCAGTGGTTTTGTGTGGAAGCACATTAATCGTCTCCTCTGGGCAGAACACTAGCCGTCCTCTCCTGGTTTGAAAAAAAAAAAACTCCTCGCAGCTCATATTTCCTGCCACCTTCCACACAGGTGACATATGGTCGATAGCTGAGGTAAATATGACTCTGGATTGATGAAAACAGCAAGTCAGGAGCTGGATGAGGGTTTCAGCAGATGGCTGCTCACCACCCGGGTCTGAGGACAAGGCTGAGCAGGACAAAACTGTCTGTGCAGCGTTTGTCCAACAATAACGAGAAAAAGCCAGTGATAACCATTCAAAGATCACTCCAATCTCAATCTATCTACACAGATCATGTAAACATATATTATATAGAGCTTCATTACTGTTTCAGGTTATCAGCTCAGGGCATGGTGTAAAAACTGAGGAGACGGGATTTTACTAACCTGACAGATAACTCGTTAATATCTACAATCAACCAATCCATTTGGTTTGTGAAGGATCAGCACACTTACTGGCAATTACACTGTCGCTGTTTACCGATGTTTAGGCTCCATTTAAACCTGTTAGTTTCACACATCTTGACTGTTCATCTTGACTCTTGCAGCTGTGCATGAACCCAAAGCTGAAATATGTAACTTATTCAACGCTTTAGCAGCCAAACCCACAAACTACATGTTATACTAATGCATCTCTCAAGAAACACCAACCAAAGCTTCTCCCAGTGCATTAACCACCATGCTGCTACGCTTCACATGCACAGCTGTGGTTCCTAATTTGCATTTTATACGTCCATGCAAACTACCATTCAGATATCAGTTTGAGTAGGCCAACATCTACCGTACTATGTCTATAAGGGTAAATATAAGGAAGCCTTGTAATAATACAACCTAAATACAAGCAGCCTGAGATGATGAGGAGGAAATTGTTATGTTTATGTCATGTTTGGCCAGTTTAACAGAGAGAAAACAATCCACATCAAGGCAGAACACCAAAACACGTCTCGAAAAGCAGCTTCTTCTGATTCAGCTTCTTGTTCTGTGCTGAAGTGTTCAACGTTTTCCTTTTAAGAAGATTTAGTCTTCAGGCCAAGGTCAGTTCCAAGGAGGACTTCAAACTATAGTCACAACATTTAACACAAGTCTCAACCTCAACATCAGTATCAAGTCAAGAGGACAGTTTATCTTTCTAAGATGTGTCTGGTTCCAACGAGATATGAAAATGTCCTGAATCAGCTTGAGATACTCAGAGGGTTCGAGTGAAAAAGATGTTAAAGGTACAAGTGAGAATTTCCTGTTATTCATCATGAGGCTTTCAGATTCCAGACAAACAAAGTCCAACATATTCGTCCTTCAGATACAAGTAGCTTTGGAACAAAGTCACTAAAAGTTCATTTCCTTTCTGCAGTTAGAAACAATTTAATTAGTCAGTTTATGTTCAGATTCATTTGGAGTAAATAGAGGAAGTTCTGGAAAAGATGAACTCTCACAGCAACGAACACTGAGGAACAAATAAGGAGTTTCAAAATATAAGAATATTGAAGAAAACCACTTTAACATTCAAAGAAGCTATTCTTTCAATCTGCTTTCTAGAGTCACTGAGTAACATCAGCTCAGCGCTTTCTGCAGAGATTCCTCCATTCATGACTGTTTAGACCACAGGACAGTCCAGTCGTGAAAAGGAAGAGCCAGAGAGGTTAATTAAGAGAAGGCCTCGAATTATCATCGCTCGGCAGGAGGTCTGCGGCCTGCAGGAGGATGCACAGAGCTCACTGAGGGGGGTCTGCTCGAAATAATGATCCGTCACTGCAGCATCACAGAGGATCAACAGAAGACCAGATCAAACTTCAAGTCATCAACTGTTTGCCTGAAGCGACACTGAAGACGTCCTCATTGTCGGAGTCTGTTTAGGTCGCGTTGATGGTCTCTGTTACTGACATTCTGTGATTCTTCAGCGAGGTTTTATACCGTCAGACTTCTACCACGTCTCAAACGTCTCATCATGACGCCTTGTCACAAGCGTATCTCAACATCTGAGGTTCTCAGCTTCAACTACGGGGATGTTCGCTTTTCAAATGGCTTCAAAATCTATTCAGAAACATAAATTCAGTTGCAGCAATATGCTTTTATTTTTGTTTTATTTTAATCTTGTTAAGCTTGCAGCCACGTGGGAGGCTGGGAAAATGTTTGCAACCTACAAATCTCCTCATCTTCTTTCAGCGGGATAATCAGCTGTTATTTCAGTGAGGCACTTACGGCACTTCTCTACAAGCAGCTTTACTGTCACTTCTGTTTAATCACATGAAGACGTTATTCTTGAAAAACGCTGCAGGCACTTGCTCTGATATCCACCTACCCATGATCAGCTGGAGAGTTAATCATTTGAGATGAACTCTGGATTCAACTTCCTAAATGTCCTCCACTGAGACCTTCAGGAGATAAAGCCAAAATATGAAGGAAACCATGTGAACTTCTCGCCCACTACTTGACTAATTATTACAAATTCATGTTGTGGTTCAGCTCCAGGAGGACTTTAATCAAGACGTCAGTTTGAGATGTTTGGCTCTGAGCAGCACTAAAGTTTTTAATATTTAAAATGTGACCAACTTCAAAACGTTATGTCTTCAAATCCATTAATACTGTGAACAAATGAAGACACACACGCACACGCACGCACGCACACACACACACACACGCACGCACGCACGCACGCACACACACACGCACACACACACACACACACACACACACACAAACACACACACACAGGACTCGGGGCTGTCTGTGGCTGGGCGTTGACCTGCAGTGACAGAGCGACTTGGGGAGACTCTTCCTGAAGAAGGCCGGTCTCTGTCGGAGGAGGCAATCACATCTGACCCCACACACACACACACACAACACACACACACACACACACACACAACACACAACACACACACACAACACACATTAACACCCAAAAACTCCCCCAACATCCTGCCAGGCCTCATCTGTCACATTCCAGCCTCGGTGACGCGTCAGGGGAAACTGAACGTCACAGAAACGTCTTTCAGATGGATGAAATGTGATCGAGTCCTGTCAGCGGTGACTTATTAACGCTGCGTTCACAACCTGCATGTTCTGAAGGGTTTATTGCTCCGGGGGTCAGCCCAGGTGGTAAAAAGACAAAAATACCAGAGACACCTGAAACTGAGCTAAACCAAACTGAAAAGAAAGTTAATCAAACATTAGAGTTTTATTAACAAATATACTTTGTTATAGACCTGGATGGCTCGAACTGCTTTAAGAAATGAGATGCACTGTTTTAAAGACTCTTTACATTCGCTGACAGGTACACAGGTACAGCTACAGAGGTAACTGACTTGTTGGACCAGTTCAGGGTAAACACTGTTTACAGTCAACAGCCAGAGTGGGAGTCCTGGAGAGGAAGGTGAGCTACTGCGAACACAGCTTCAGCTCTCTGATCACATCAGATATTCCTGTTGTACTTGTACACTAAAAAAAAAAAAGCTCTAAATTGATTCTCTAATTGAATAATTAATGACAAGGAACTTCATTCATCTTTTTCTTCCGGCAACTAAAGCATGATTAAATGTTTCAGAGCTCGCCAAGGTTAAAGGAATAGTTCAACATTTTGGGAAACTAAAAAGCTAGATAAAAAGACTGACAGACCAACCGTTAAGCAACCGTTAGCAGAGGTTACCTTAGCTTAGCATAAATACTGGAAACTGGGAAAAAGCTGGGTGCAGTGACTTGTTAACTTGGCAATGAATGAATAAATGAGCAAATTTCTGAAACTGTCAAACTATTCCTTCAAAAATTCACCACTTGAAACACAACACAGGACAAAGTGACTTTTTCATGAATCTAAAAACAGGAAGTAAGACGAGTACGGACTCTGTGAACCAAACTGGGAAAACTCTCTCCTTATGGACCAGGTTTTGAGCAGATCCCTTCATTGGATCTGGGGAAAAACAGAATTGCGCTGTGCGTGTCTCCCTCTCTCTTTTTGTCATGGACAGTATTCATAGAATTACAGTCCCCGTCCCAGCAGGCATCAGTAGAGGACAGGCTGTCCTTTGGCTTTGGCCTAATTAGGTTTCTAATTGGTCCAGTTGTCTTTGTGGCGATGAGGAGGGTCCACGCCTCGAAAACAAAGCCGTGGGGCCCGGCGCTAAGCCTAGCGACAGATGCTAACAGGAGTAAATCTCTGCGAACCAAAGCCATTAGACAGCATCACTAAAGACAAAGAGGAGGTGGGGGAGTCCTTGCTGTACCCTCGGATCAACAGGCTCTGTTCCTGGATCAGTCAGGATAAACTCTGCTGTTCTTACTTATGTGGATCAGGAAAGTGAATTCACATTCATGTTCGGGCAATTAGAAGATTGTTAACCAGCGAAACGTGCAGAGAGTGACCGAAGAAGCTAATATGGATTTTTGTGCTTCAGCACTGTGGCAGGTCATCGCTCATATTTCCTGATACTGACATATGAACTCACAGGTCAATCTGAGTGTATCAGCTAGACGCATCCACGTTCTTAACTCCAACTCAGCAGGTTGATCTTTGCAACGCTGTATTTCCTGTATGTTGAATATTGAGATTTCGTGATTCTATTTTGTCTTGCACGTGTAGCTGATGGCCAAAGTACTTTGACTGTCAGCATTTTGGATTTATTGCTATCTAATTACTCTAGAGAGGCTCAGGAAGTATTTGGCCCCATCTTTCACAAAGATGCACATATTTTCTAACATCTTTCATGTTTTGTAGTGACGATTCAACCAGGACAGTTTCATGTCCGTTAACTGTCAGTCCCCTCACGTTGCCTATGAGAACAAAACCTCAGACTTCAAGGGTGTCGTATGATGTACAGACTGTCCTCTGGGATGAACTTTTAATTTTGGACTAAATGCATTTCATTAAAAAGTCTGAAGCATCTTCAGATTTTAAGACTTGTAGCCTCAGAAACACCTGTAGGCCTTTAGGTGGAGAATCAAAAGTTCAATAACATTTGATAACAACTCAAATGACAAAGCAGAAGGAATGAAACTCTTCATTTTGTGTCTTTAGGAGGGAAAGATGATCCCTCTCACCCCCTCACTCTTTCTGTCGGCGAGCTGAACAGGTAACCCTCCGCCTGCCTCAAGCTTCACCACCCGACACATCGTCATCATCAGCATCAAAAGCAGCAGCTGCTCTTTGAATCACCATTCATCTCCTGCTGCATTGTCCTGCAGTCAGCTCAGGAGGAGGAGGATGTCTGCGCCGTCAACAACACTGAAACTCGAGCAAGACGAGAGGAACCCTGCGACCTCCGACGACACATAGACTCACACATAAAAACACACATTGTCAACCTACAGCCGCATTAACCACTCTAGACCACTTAAAGCTGCGAAGCACACAACACCTCACAACAGTCAATCGTTTAGGGGACTAACAACTACCAGAAAGAAATTGAAGCATCATTAAAATTATCCTTTTGGGAACAAAAATCATCAGATTCATCAGATTTCAAGGATTCGTGACTAGATTACACTCTCACACAGAGCAGTGTTGAGATACTGTCAGTGATACTCAACACTTCCTGCAATGATGTTTCACATTAAAAGCATGTCATGGAAGAAGAGGAATTTGGCCCTTGGAGCTGCCAAGAGGCTAAAAATGTAAAACATCTGGAGGAAGTGCTGAGTTTCATTTACAGTAGCTTAACAAAAAATAAAAATAGCAAAGCAGAACCAGAGAGAGTGAGAAGCATTGAGTTTGTACATACAGCATATAGTCTCTCATGAATCTAAATAAAGGCCTGATTGTCTCCCCGAGGAAAATTAAGGCCCACTATTTTAGAACTGGTGCTATGTGACACATTTAAAAACTTGACATCATCTTGATATGGCTTTATTTGCATTTTAGTCCAAAGTAGAAAAGTTCTTTCTAAGAGGAATGTGCTCAGTCAATTTTATTCAATCTTCTAAAGGGTCAAAAATCTTGGAATCTGGAGAAATTTTGGGCCAGATGGAGGCGCTTAAGGAAAGATTGGAGGGCCAGCAAACTTATTAGGATTCATCCTGTGAAGCAGAAATATTAACACTTGTTAATGTCATGGCAGCCTGGCAAGTAGAGAAATCTAATTCTGAAATAAAAAGTCGATCAGGTGGATGAAAGATCTTCGCTGCTCCAGGAGTGAAAATACAGCAAACATCCTGTTTTAATAAACCGGAATATCCTCTCACTTCAACATCATAAAGCAACACACTCACACACACATACAGCACAATGCAAACTATTTCCAATGTCAATATAAACCACACACACACACACACACACACACACACAGAAGTGGGCAGGGTTTATAGCGGTGTGCTTATCTGATTGGCCAGCACTGGCTTTCCTCACAAAAACCAACATCTGCTCCTAAGATGAACAGGTGACGTCCATCTCCAGTTACACACAACAGACGGCTAGCAGACACACACACACACACACACACACACACACACACAAACAAAGAAACACACTTATGCATCAGTCTTTACAATCCTCACACAATCCTCACAAACACACAACATGACAGACAGACACAAAAGAAACACACACGCGCGCACACACACACACACATGTCCACACCAACCAATAACCACACACCTACATCATGAGTTCATGATTCTCCTAAAACGAGCAGCTGGAGGTGACGGTCTTGCACACACTGCGTACTGTACACTGTATGACCTGCTTCAGGGATTGAACCTGTGACTTTTCTGTTACAGGATGGTCCTGTAAGGCTGCTCCGTCCATCTGACACTCATCTCAGTGTAGTTTGCTGCTTGGAGTTGACGTCAAAATGAGTTTCAGCAGCTAATGCTAATACTTTCAAAGCTCTTAAACAGATTGAGTGTGAGAGTCTCGTGCTGCCTTTGTTTCCCAATTCTGAGCTGAACAAATTAAAAGCTCCCAGTCTGCCTGAGCACATGATCGCTAATGCTGTCAGAGTTATTTACAGCCGACGAGCGAGTCGACATTGACAGGAGACTAAAAAAACGAGGACAGACTGAGGACTTAAATTGACGGAGGAGGGAAGAAAACGAAAAGAGAAAAAAATGAACAAGAACAGACAAAAAATAAGAAAAAAAAGACGGTGTAAACAAAGACAGAAGAGACGAGGGAACTGAAGAAAGGAAAAGACAAAAAGCTAACAAAGAAGAGAACACCAAGAGACACCAAGAGACAAAGCAAACAAAGGTGAGGCACAAAAAACAAACAAGAAGAGACCAACTGAAAGAGGAGGACGAGCAGAAAAGGATTAAAAGGTAGACACAAACAGAAGAGGACAACTTAATGATTAGACACAAAAACAAGAGGAGTAAGGTATTAAAAAAGAGACAAGAGGAAAAACAACAGACAGAGGACGAGGAGACAAAAGACTAAACGGGAAAGAAGATGAAAAATATTTAACAAAGTGAGACAAAAAAGACAAGAGGAGAAAGTGAGAAATGAAAAAACAGGATGAGAGAAGACAACAACACAGCCATGTTTTCAGCTAAATGCTAACAGGCTAACAATGACATCGCTAGCATCCTGATGTTTAGCCGTTAAAGTTTATCCTCCATCTGGGTTTAGCTTGCTCGTTAGCACTGAACACATAGCACAGCTGAGGCTGATGGGATTTTCATTAGCTTTGCAGGTATTTGGTAATAAATCCAAGTTTTGGACAAATTTGTTATAATTCATCCTGAGGGGAACATAAACTTCTGAAGCACATGACTAACAATCCATCCAATAACTGTCAAGACATTTGTAAAGCAAAAATGGCACCTCATGGTCGTGCTAGAGGTAGTCCGACATTGACAGCCCTACAGTGACACCACTAGTGTGGTTAAAACATCAGCTGAAGCATTACAACAGCTCTACAACACCAACCCCCAGCATCCTCTGGCCGAGGCCGTAAACCGCGGCGTGGAGGGTCATTAGCTTCAGTGACCAGCAGCTCGAACAGAGTCCGAGTGAGTAGCAGCCAGGAGATAAGAATGCCTTAATCTGCCAGTAAATCTTCAGGACAATACGCTGGCTCAACATGACCCTAAATCCCTCAGCGCTCACATTTAGCGGCCGTCTTCTGAGAGTGACCCTCTGCTGCCCAGCGGCTACACAGGAAGTCTTTGTTAAAGCTGTCAGCACGGCAGGCTGGTGGAGAGCAAATCCACCTAAACAGTTCACACGGCTCCTGGTTTGTTGGCCTGAATTCAAGGCTCTGGTTAATGTAGTTAGTTAGTTTAGACTTAGTAGTCTAAACTCATTTAAAATCAGGCTTGCAGATAATAAGCATTCTGAATTCTGCAAAGTCCCAAAAAAAGGAAAGTATCATACATAGAGTATAATGTCATCCGTAAAGAGCCTGCAGCACACTTTGTGGGTTTTCAGTGTGTTGAAGGAGTAAACCAGCTGATAGCAGAGCTGTGTTTTCTGCAGGGCAGATCAGATGTGTGTGCTCCATAGAAATCACACACAACTACAAGGTGTGTTAACACAGCTTGATGCAGGTCTCTCTTCCACGTGATCGCTTTAGTGTTTAGAGTCAAAGCAAAGCTTCAAAAGCAAAACATTTCCACTGCGTGAAGGCACACACTTCTTGTTGCACTCATAACACGTTACAGTCAATTCAAATCTGTGGAGTTTAACACCTTGCAGAGCAAAGATCACAGCTACCTACGACCAAATGTGTCACGGCAAATCCAGCCTCAAATCTGGTTGATGGGTCGACTCAGATTCAGTCCAAAAAACACAGATAAAACACACAGAAACCCTGTTCGCATGTCCTTCACCTCGTCTACATCTGCTGTTCTAACAGCTCACAGGCCGAGGAGGGAGCGCAGAACCATATGGGGTTTAGGGGATTTGTCGCATCTTGAGCTGATCCCAAATTATGAGTGGACCTCTTTAAGCCGTTGCTCTCATGGAGGTTTACGAAAAATCTGTCAATGTCAGAACAGTTATGGGAAAGACAGGAAGGTCAGCTGAGGAATAGACAAGTAGCTAATCAGAGGAACTCTAAACCTCAGAAAGGAAAACAAAGAACTGTAGAAGTGCCTTTAATACCTTCCTTTGTGGTACTTCAACACATCTGAAGCACTGCGAATATGACGAAGGTTAGACCGATAATGAAATAAGAAGTGATCACATGGTTTGGGACAAGACGAGACAACAGAAGTGCTGTTCTTTGTAATCGTTCTTTGTCATGTGACAGTTGTTTTTCTGCTTTAGTACGTTGCTAACTTTAAAAAAAATACCAAATGAAGTTAGGTTGCAGTCTTGGTTCCCTCACTTCATGTCTCTCATTTGTTCTTTTTAAACTAGTCAGGAGGTCACACGCTTGGTGTTTAAACAACAGTGATTAAAGAAATCCTTTCCCCGATGCTTATCTAAATTTACAGGCAGCAAAAGTGCCTTTTTGTAACCTAAATGACGACGTACACGTGTTGTTTCAGCCTGAAGCCTCATGTCTGACCATTGTTCAGAACCAGAAATCCCACTACAATGCCTCCTTCACCATCAGAAGCATGAACTTAATGGGAAACAGGAAGTAAGAGTGGGTCCAGGAACTAAAACCACAACTAAGATCCTGAGGTCAAAACACAGGAAAAGTTTATGAGGCTGGATAAACCATGTCTTCTGATGGGATTCAACCCTAGCTTTCAGAGAGAGGGTCACATGAAAAGAAGTTGAGAGGTTCTTACCTGGCCGTAGTCTGTGGCAAAGACAACAACACCTCCAGAGCATGAGGACACAGTGCTGGGAAGGTACTGCTCATCCTCCCGTAACCACACCCGGTCACCCTGCAGCAGGAGAACAAACAGCAACAATTAACTCCACTCAAACCATTCAAATACTTCAAACCGGGGTTAAAAACATCGCCAGTGAATCAAAGATGGCAGAGATCACCACACCAGACCGAAAGTCTGGCAGAGATCTGATGAGATCCACCACTGATATGTGAAAATGTATGTTCTGAAGGAAGGTCCTAAACCAAAGCAAGGATGTGTTTGTGTAGATAGAAATCACTGAGAAAACTCCTTGACAGCCTGTTGAGATCACGGACAGATGATTTATGTTCATGATATTTTCTGATCTCATGAAAATGGGATTTTGAGGTCACATAATGTCTGTGTCACAGGAAGCTGTATTAGCTCCCATCTGTTGTTACCATGGCATCGTCATGGCACTGACCTTTCTCTGACCAATAGCAGGGTCTCAGCTGGCCTGAAAGCATGGAAAACTCTGCAGCGTTGGGTTTCAGAAAGCTGTACCTGCAGCCAGGCTGCAGTCACCCAGGAGGCCAGTAAAGCAGCATGTTTATTGATGCTTTTTAGTGACCGACAGCAGAGTCAGAAGAGACGTTAATACCTGTTGACCTGTTCAGTTTACTGCTCCTGGTTGCTACAGTGCTTCCCCTCAGCCGACAGCTGGATATTTAATCACTGGAGTTTCTCCGCTCTGCTGTGTTTGTGGCGAATTAGCAGAGAATTTGAGGAATTTAGAGAGAAAGTCTGAGTCTTAGCTGTATGTTTGGAGGTTTTTGTCTTGGTCTATTCATACTTTTGGCTTTGGATGTGACCACAGTACCAAAATAGTGGGTACAAGTTTTTTTTCTAGCAACATGTATCATGATACAGAACAGGAACAATTTTGCCATGCTTTTTTATGATTATTAAGGATCAGATGTATCCAGTGGAACCTGACCAATCACAAGGAAAGTTTAGACTCGTATCACCAAACTCTGCAAAGCTCCTCTTGTTGAAATACGACCGAGCTGAAGAACCGAGGGGCCCTCGAAGTGGATTCCCTCTTAATCGCATAGCCACATGTGCCGCTGTTCATTAGCGTGACGAGCTAATGCTAATGGGAAAAACAAACGCTGCACTTTTGTGAGATGCCCCTCCTCTTTCTGAACCAGACATATGAGTGACCTTTGACCCACAAGCCCTCATTCTGACAGAGTCGTCCTGGTGTGGCGGAGAGGGGCACCTGGCTGGGAAAAAGGATGAATGGATGGAGAGTATCTCTCTCACGCACGCACGCACGCACGCACACAGGGTAAAGCTCAGGTCTGCAGTGTCAGCAGTGGATCAGAGGGAAGCTGTGTGTTGTTGTAAGCCCTCCGCCGTCCTCTCTGAAGAGGGAAAAGGTCCGGGGATGTCCTGGGGACAGATAAATCTGATGCTCAGAGGAAACTCAGAAACGAACTGACTCTTCTTTCTCTACTTTGCTGATATCCAAATCATAAAGGAAAACTTGATCTTGCAGAGGCACAGAACTGATCTGTGATCATCTGTGAGATTCTTGTTCTTCTGGGGCTTTTAAAATATTTTGTCTGGTGGTTTCTGCACTTCCTGCAGACTTTTTGGGGCCTTTTTATTGACAGAGATGTTGGAGACAGATGGGATGACACACAGGAATGCTCTCCAGGTGAAATCAAACCAATTATGCAACACATACGTTTTAAGCACTAGACTATCAAGATGCTCCACTTCAAAACCTGGACGGCATCATTGCTTATGTTTAACATGCTATGTGGACACAGTTAAGCATTTTGAAGGCCTTTTCTTTGTCACTTTAGCTACGATGGCTATAGCTACAAATGCTCCCTTCACATTTTGGCTCTAATGAACTGCATATCCGCTTCATCACTGTTGTGTTTTAACAAACACAGAAAGAGTAAGAACACTGAAAGAAGTGTCAGACCAAAGTCACTTTATCGAATGATAAATCTAGTGCTGTAGAGGGTTCCTCCGGTTTGCTTGTTAGAAACTACAGCACATGGCCGTTTTAGGATTATTAAAACATTTATCCGTATATTTGTGAGCAGTTTTTAAAGGTTTCTGACTTCAGTAGGAACCAGTGGGCCACAGGACAGAGTAGATACATCCAAAGGGCTTGAGAGATGAATTAATATGATGAACACATTGTTGGTTCAAGTCATTTCTTGGGAATTTTTGATGATGTGAAAAATATGGAATAATTTTACTAGTAAAACAGACATAACACAACACACACACAGAGCCTTCATTGTGATGTTGACAGCGGCTGCTGTCTGGCTCTTTGATGCTACAAAAAGGAACCAAACAAAGGAAGATGTTCCATTGTATCGCGCACAAAGAGAAGGCGTGTGCTGTTTACCAGCCAAGACCATATGGACATTCCCGATGTGCAGCACCAGAGGAATCTGACGCTCGGATCACGTTTTGGTGAAGAAAGAAAGACAGGGGTCTCCCTCCTCCCACCAGCACACTTTTCAAGGCTCTTTTACCACCAAAGACCCCCCAACACTCACACATACACACACATCCATGTTCTTTGTAGGCAGCGTGTGCCGCCCGCCCTCTCTCTGCTGAGGCTACAGAAAGAGGCATCTGACAGTGGCACACTATCTTATTGTGCTGTCCCTCCCTCCACCCTTATTCCACTCCTTTTCCCCCTTCTCCCTCTCCTCTTCACACACTCTGACCTACAGAGCTACTAGCCCATATCTAAACTAGGGCTCTGAGCCAGAAGCCTCTGCTTCACCTCCTCTCCTTCATTCATCACCACTGATTGCCTGAAATTTGAACATCAAAGAGCCTGTTTGAGGACCAAAGGTTTATATCTCTGTTAATGGATAAAGAACACACTTCTGTACAACAGCTAAACATACAGAAAAGCTAACAAATGATGACATGATTTCTTTGAGAAAAGTTAAATTCGACTGGGATCATCAGGGCTTTGTGTAAGGGTGAGTTATAGCTATTTAAAGTCATAATGTTGCTGCAGCACCATCGATAAGTGAAATTACGTCACATGTGGATCTAAATTTGGTCGCGATCGCACAATGTGTTCAAGAATTAATGGTAGTTTGTGTCAGTTCTGTATCGCTGATCCTGCCTTGGGAAAAGGTTTTCAGACGTCTTATTGAATCCGAGCAGCACTCCATTTGAAGCAGTCCGAGGCTGTGAAGATTCCTGCTGAAAACCGTCTCACTTCCTGGTTTATTTATGTCCTTCAGTCCAATATCCCTGCAGCTGGGCTTCAAACCATCTGATGGCATGAATGTTTGAGATTCCCCAATCCTCCTTGGTGTTCACTGTGCCAAAAAGGCTCTACAAATAAATACCATGATATTCTAGAAATTGCATGAACCACCAGGAATCACACTGAACAGCTTTCATGGACCCAAAACGTCACAAAACCCCTTCAGCACAAACCCCCTTCAACACAAAACCAACAACTTTTAAATACTGTTGGAAAACAACTGCTGTTATGTGGATTTTCCACAAAAGCAGAGACATGAAAGGAAGCCGGGCCTCAGCCGAGCTAATGTCAACACGTGAGTCGGGGAGCGCACAAGAGTCTGGACTGGGACTGGGAGCTGTGGATCAAGGCCCAGCTGTTGCACCAGTAAGACCTCTGAGCCTCTCATTCCAGTTAAACCTGAGCAAACTATCTCGGAGGGCAGGGTCAGAGGTATCAGAGTGTGACTTATATCAACAGATCACATAATTAATGTGGGAAAGAAACTGTTGGGGAATTACAATTAAGCATCTCGCTGGAAAAAAAAAAACAACTTCTCCTGAAATCTAGCCCCATCTTACATGTTTCAGAAGAAAAACAGACAACATTTGGATTTAGTGATGACATGTCTTGATGTTTTGGTTTTGATGTTATGTCAGCAATCATTTCCTGAGGGCAGACGTCATATTCTAGGAAATATTTTGGGGAGAGTTGTTGAGGACAGCCTGCACCAACACTGAACCCCTGCATAAATTACATTAAAAAAAAAAAAGAAGCTGCTCCAGAGCAGCTCTCTGCATCTTTTGGTGAAGTTAAGCTGTAGAAAGCTTTTTAAGCAGTTTTATGAGATTTTCATTTGTCATACTTGTTCAAACTTCTTTCTCTGGGTGGTTTGAACCTGCAGCCTCATGCAGTTTACTGTCTATAAAACGTGGTCAGGTTGGAGTTCTGCCTATCTACCACTTTATAACATCCTAGGTCATCAAGTCAGCCACATGTGTCAACTGTCCAGAGACGCTTCTTCCTGGCTTTTATCTCGGTCCTGACACCTCCTCTCCAGAAACCTAAACACAAACTCAAACCTCCTGCCCTGAGAGCACTGGGAGTAAAACCCAGGCAGTGACCCTTCTCCTGCGTGTATTTTCCCTCCGTAACCTCGACATGTGTGGCTAATGCTCTCTCTGCGGGGCGCGGGGGTGGGGGGCGGCTGGTAAAACGAGGATCTGTGGTGTTTGGAGCGTTCGTACGCCATCGGGGTCGGGAATGAGCAGCTGCCTCGTTTGAGAGATTCCACTTCCTCTCCTGTAACAAACAGAGTCCTGTGTTCGACCACAGCCATCCGCTCTGTCACGGCCATCAATGGGAAAGCCTGTGGAGCCATCTTTTTTTTTTGTGAGCATTAAAAATGTGACTCAACACAACTGCTTGTATGTTCTCTGAGCGATGATGCATTGCTGCAGTCTGTATTTATTGGTCTGACGTGGAAGTGCTGCTCGTGAGGACAGCAGAGCAGCCTTTACAGAGGGACCATGCAGAATATTTGGAGTGATCCAGGGATTAACGAGCTGTTTTCTACTGAGTGTGTGAACGCCACGATGCCACTGCTGAACTTTAACCTCGTCCACAGCAGCCGTGCAGAGAAAGCAGCACATCAGCAACAGCTGCAGTCCTGCCTCAGTGTTTGCACCAGATCTGTTCAGCCACAGTCCTGCTCTGGACTGAGAAGCTCTAAACAGAGCTCAGAATAGACTTAAGTCATAAAAATGACACACTAAGTCAATGTTATGAGCATAAATAGCAAGTGTACAAAGAAAATGACAATATCAAGCAACTCAGCTTGATGGTCAAAGCTGAAACAATTGAAGAACCCAACATCTTTTCCTCACGTCTCCTCAATTTGTACCACCACAGTTGCTTTAATGTGCATACTGTGCATATATTGTTCAAATATCAGCAATGGCACCAGCTTTTTTTTAAATGGAAAAGGTAGAAGTCCCCCCCCCCCCCCTCCTGCAGAACAGCTGGCTTCCCTCTGTCAACTCAGTGGACCCGATTATTTGCTTCTTGTTTGTACAAGCCCCACATGCTCATCCCGCCGCCTCCCTCAAACATCAGGCTGACAAAAAAACGATGGTCATGTTAAAAAAAAGCGTCATGCAGCACTTTCAAAATCACCAGTTTCAAAGGTGAGACAGATCAGAAGCGGCGTGTCACGCACCACTTATCTGATGTTTGAAAGGGGCTTTTACACCTGTTTTTTGATCCTGACTGTTAGAGTGCAGGTGCGCGCGGTGTTTCTCTTCATTTCATGACCCACGGGTTCTTGAAACCTCTTCAAAAACCGTGATTTCAAAAGCATCCAGCTATCAAAGAGGAAGCCTTCATTGCTGAAAAACATTCTGCTCTGAGACGCGTCTACAGACGCTGATACTCATAAATATAATAATCACTATTATTACAGATGGTTTTCTAAATGCCAAGAATCAGGCTGCTCATTCCACCTTTACTTTGACCAGACGAGCAGACATTTGCAACAGATGGAGAGCAAACACAGACGGCGTCTTTGTGTCAGATGCTCTCAGTCCTGCAGGTCCTGATGCATTTCCATTGTTGGAGTCACACTAACAGTGCAGTGTGTCGCAGACGGCGGTATCGCTACCTTTTGTTTTGGTTTGCCTTTGGGAGATAAGAACAGGATGGCTGATTGGATCTATTAATCATTAACTTTTAAATGGAACTCCTGTATGCGTGAGGTTAAAGTGAGTAACGTCTAACGTTCTCCATTTGTGTATTTTGTATTTGTCTCGCTCTCATCCAGCCAACAGAGAACAACAAAACAGACAAATTAAATCTTACCGAAAGGTTTTTCATTTTAAAAGCACCTTTTTGTCAGACTGCTGAAGGTTTTCCTCTTCAACATAACTGAGGACAGATGAAGAGTGTGGAACTTTTTACCCAAAACTTTCACTGAGATTTAGCCCTTCACATTTTCCAGCTGTTTCCAGCAGGACAAATCTTACATTCAATTGTTCAAGAGCTTTTTCGCAAAACCTCAGCAGAAGAAGAAAAAAGTGAAAGCATTCAGCGTGCTCCCCTGTGATGACAGTGAGTGACAACACGATAGAAACCACGCACACACCAGAGTTTAGTGGGAAACGCAGCCAGGAGGAAGTCTACGAGTGCAAATTGACCTTGAACTTTTTCCAGCATGCGGCACAGACCAATCAACTCACAAAGCCTTTGTGGAGAACCAATCAACATGAGTTCAGCAGCACAGACTATTTGGATTTGAATGGCTGGACACACAAGAGTGAGAGCAGGGGATTGTGGGAACTAATTAGGTTGCTGTATTGACTTTTAGGAAGGCCTGGGAAAGCCTCACAATGACTCACTCACACACACAACAAAATAAACACACAATCACACATGATTAAACCTGAGTACACAATCACACACTATGACAGAAACACACACACACACATCAGTGTGAACCCATTTAACTGCAAATACAGATGCACACATTTCTCACTCACACCATGTGCATGCACAACTGCACACACACACAATATACATCAGTATACAGACATGAATAATACACATGCATATGTGATCACATGCAAACGAATTCAGAAACGTATGACAAACTCATAGAGCCGAACATTAACCACACACACAAACACCCTGACTTTATGTGAGAATAAAAGCAAACTCTTTATCTATAAATACGATACCTCCACTGGCTCACTGTTTCGAGGCTACACACACCATAACACACACGCCCTCTTCACTATCAACACAATGACTCGAGCAAACTGAACGAGACTGAATGAGATCTAACCTGTGCAGCATTTGCACACTTCCTTTCCAAAATGAAATCTACATGAAGAGATAACACGTCAGAGGATCACAGAAGGTGATCAGACTTCCTCCTCTGGGGATCATGAATGTCAGAGCAACATTTCGTGGCCATCAGCGTGACGGTATTAGTGTTCCTGCAGCCTAAAGTATGGCTACAAAATACCACCTCAGATTCCATCTTTAGTATTTAATGCTATCGTCTGTTCTCATTATGCTAATTGTTGACAAGTGTTTCTTTGAAGTGAAGCATGCTTTAATGTTCTTCCATCGATCTGTCTATAAAAGCAGCTCCTTTGTGCTTCTCCTTTAATCCACTTAGGACTGAAGTCCACATTCTCACACTGAGTTTGAAAACTATTTTTGAGCCTGACAGACATGTGCTGTTGCTTTAAAGGAACATAGTTTTGTTAGTAGCTTTAGGAGGGAGCACGCCTCAGTTAATGGCGTCCCAGACAGGAGCCGTATCTATAGAGTGCACACACATCATCTGTCATAATAACCGCTGCCTTCACTTCTGCTCCCCTTATTGAATTTCCAGACCTTAATACCCCTTAATTACATGTTACATACCGCTTACCCACCCAGCCCAGTGAGCAGAGCCACATATGATTCTACCCTAAACAGAGATGATCTGCTGAAGCCTGGAATTCATGATACATGACATGTAGTTTGGTCAGAGGGTAAAGAAGCTTTTTCCAAACTTTACTCTGAACTGTGAGTGGTAGGGGACGGTTTTTGTTAAAAATCCTGTGTGCCGCTGTGGTCGATCCTGGGTGTGCATAATCAGCACCTATCAAATACCAGCAGGGGATTAGATCATATATGTGTCAGTGTGTTGTCTGGAAAAAGTCTGGGTATATCAAGTCATTAACTTCGAAGCCTAAAGGCTCTCAGACATTTCAAGTATTTATTTTAAGTGTTAAGTGCCAGATGGATAGCATGATTGAAATGATTTTAGGTAAGTTATCAAAAAGGCAGAGTGATGCTTCACAACTGGATAATGATGTTAACACCTTTCCTGATATCAGCATATATCAACATATGGTAAATCTATGCAGGATCATTTTATAAATAAAGCTTAAAAACTGCCTGTTGACCCTGGAAAGAGAAGTTTCACTGAAACAAATTAGAAAACAAACATTAACTCAAGGTCCACTTATTACCCGATTCCAGACTGACCCGACGACGACTGAAAGGTAGTAACTGAACGTTAAGATTTTCTAGAATGAAACTGCACGTACAGTGAGGTGAATTCAAATAATGACCAATGAATGATCATTTATTACTGCACATTAACGTTCATAAAGAACTATTAACTACAAACTATTCATTTAAATCTGACAGGAACTTGCAGCCTCTTAAATGTAAATATAAGATTTTCTGCCTTTCTTTGTCATTCATGATAGCAAATGAAGAGTCTTTGGGTTTTGTGATGAGCATTTTTTACAATTTTTTAACATTTCATAGACGAAATGATTAATGAATTCTGAACATTTTTGAGTTGTTTCCTGAAAAGTCTGGCAGTGATAAACTTTGTTGTTAGGCTTTCCAGAAAGCAAACACTCCACAAACAAAGACTCCATGAACACAAAAACAGTGACAAAAGCCTTGCAGCAGCTACTTAAACACACCGAAACATTTTACTGTGATGGATTAAGGGACAAGTCTCTGCAAGTTAGTTTGAATGTAAGAAAGAAAATCTAAAAACATGTTACCTACTTCAGCAAATAGTCAGCAGTATATAAATATGTCAAAGATTTAGTTGGGATGTGCAAAGCTACTGGTGCTGGCTTCTCATCTGAGTTCCCATTAAGACAAAAACAAACTCCAGCATTCAAATTAATACAGTATGTTAGCATGAAGAAAGTGCTCCACAACATGAGCATGAAAATCACAAAGGGCATAATGACATAAAAAAAAGTTTTAACACACCAGAAGCCATTATCCCTCCTGTCTGTGTTCCTGAGTGTGGCAGCAGAGCAACAGAGCCCAATCACAGCCTAATCGCACCCACAGAAAAGCCAAATCCCAGCCTTTCTGACGGAGAAATGAATGTGAAACACGGCTGTTAGCTTGTATGGGGTTAAATGAAACCATGTGTGTGGCAGGACTTCTGCAGACGCATCCGGCCAACACAAGACTCCCTCTGAATATTCAGACATTTTTTCATAATCCAGAGAAAGGCAGTTTTCTCCCTCTTTAAACATGCTGTAGGTCTACTTTGGATCATTAATGATGCTGAAACCTCCTCTCAAGGAACCAGTATAACGTCAAGAGTCGGCGTCTAAGGATGTAATTTTGATTAGATTTCGGATGAAGGCTGCGACTCCCTGCAGAATATTATGAAACTGTAAAAGCCTTTGTCAGCATCTACAAGTGTTTATAAGGATGAAAAATAAGGACGTATTACACTGTGGGAGTAAGGAAGTTGGTGGTTGGTTTCTGGGGCAAATGATGATGATGATGATGATGAAGAAAGGAGGACTGTGTTTATCGTATTCAAAAACACGCCAACAAGCAGCTGTGAACACACACACACACATACACATACACATACACACACACACTATTGTGGATGATCTGTGACTAATTGCTATCACATGAACATGTAGAGTGGTGGCCATTAAACACACATGGACTCGCTCACAACAGCCAATCAGACACTTTGAGGAGTTGCTGACTGGGAATTCAATAATGCTGTTGATTAGTTTTTCATGGGCAGCAGTAATCTGACTACTGGCTTTATTCTAAGTCTGTCTGTATCTGGATGAAGCTATTTTAATTCTATAATTATTATTATAGAATTAATGTCTAGAGGACTGATGGAGAGCAGCAACAATCACCTGAAGATCAATATCAGCACAAGCAATCAGCTCGTGGTGACTGTGATGCTTCAGATATGGACGCTGCTGCAGAGAAGCTACAAACTGTAAAAAGTGGAGGCTTCACACACATGCTGAACCTGCAGCTCAGAAGATCCAAACAATCAGCTCAGTTTCATGGTGGACGTTCAAGATTAGAGTCACCAACTCAGCATCTGAGCAAATGTGAAACATGGTCACATTCTGCCTTCTGTTCCTGAGTTATGTTGCTGGATAATGGACAGAAACGTGTCTCCGCATCTACAACATCTAATCTAACCTGACACTTCTCACCTTTACAACACTCATGCTGAGTTTGGTCTATGTGTTAGAGTTCTCTCAGCAGAAATCCTTGAAGCAGCTCTGATTCTTTGAGAGATCCCTCAAAGACCTGCGTAAGGTCTAGTGTGACTAAACAGCTCATCCTGGCTAGACTGGAGTGGACAAAGAAGTCATGCATCTGGAGGACTTCAGAGACCAGAACCAAGAAGGGCAAACGCTGAAGCTGATTTGTCTGGACTACATTTACTCAGCTGCTGTGGGTCACCGCAGCAAGAAAGCTGACCCACTAGAGCAGGAAACATGAAATTATAATAATACATTACAGTGAAACCTAACGTCTCTTTCAAAACACAGAAAATATTTAGCTAATAGCTTCAGTTACTGCATTTACCACCGATTCCCTCCAAACAGAATCAGTGCCAACGGTCACACCAAAGCCAAAAACGAGACCAGAAATGAGCAACAGATGTCAGACCAGAGAGGAGAAGTGACAATAAAATCTGAAATCCAAATGAAAGCCCGCTTCATCAAAGATTTACACACAACTGTTACAACCTGCAGCTTTTTTAGTCATACTGAGATCACCATAAGGTATTTATTCTAGTTTTCCTCAAAGCGGCGTATTTTGAAAAACACGAATTGAGAAACTGCAGGAGACAACAGGAGGACCCTGAGCTGAGGTGAAGTTCACAGCAGAACAGACGGTGAGTGCACTCATTCATAAAGTCATGTGCATCAGATAAATGCATAAAATGCTTGGGTTGGAAACATAAAAAAAAGGGAAAAGGCTGAAAACTGTGATCTTAAAAATGTGAAATGAGCAAAAGGAAACCTGTTTTGTAAAACTCATTCAGGACTTCCAGCCTTTCCACTGACCACAGGTTCAGCTTTAACAAGCTTCCCTCTGCTCGCTTCTTGCTCCTGCGCCTTATTTTACCGCTGATGACTTCAGCATTAGCTCAGAGGCTCTGTGGTCAGAGTATATTTAGAGCGGGGACTCAGCTTAGAGATGGTCAACATTTAGAAATCGAGTGGTGTGTGAGCGGGGGTTCAGGCAGGGACAGTTTCCTCAGAGTAACCAGCCAGCACTGAACTGCTTCCAACACAAACGCTATCACCTTGTTTGAAGGGATGATTCAGATTTATCCTTTTTTCTATTTATTACATCTCTTCAGTGTTTAAATGTTGAGGATTATTATACAGCCACGCTAGCAGCTGTATAAGACTAGGCACAGCATTGCTTTTAATGAATGCTAATGCTAGTATGCTAACATAATGACTAGATCATTACTAGATGTGTTTATTATATTCACCATATTAGTTTAGCCGGTTAGCATTCTAACATTAGCTATTTAGCACTTAATACAAGGTACAGCTGATGCTGATGATGGCATTTGCAGGTATTTCATTAAAGCCAAAATAGTGGGTGGATTAAACTTATGAGCTGATGATGGCACTAGATGAAAAGTGTTTGGATCACCAGAGTTCTTATGTTAGAATTTATGCTGGAGGAAGTAGGTCATCTGAAGTGTTTGACCAAACGTCCGCTGCTGTCATTTTTCTGGACCGTCTCAAATTACCACAATGTAACAAAAGGCCAGCAAACACTTGTGAGGTTGGTAACGGTTCTTATTTCGGTCTGTTGTTTACTGTGTTTTCGGCTTCTGTTCTGCTGTCCATATCATAAACACACACCAACTGAGACTTGAGCCTGGCAAACTGGCACAAAATGTAAACTGTGTCTATGACCCTGCTTCCATAAAAGTGGGACTCAAACTGTGTTTACTGCCAACAGTTTCCTGAAGTGTTCCTGAGTCCAGGTATTAATCTCTTTATCCAATCATGTGTTGACAAAGTGTTGACCCTCACTCCATCCTCGCTGTGAACCACTGAGCCTTTCAATCATGATGCTATCACCTGTTACCAATCAACCTGTTTACCTGTGGAATGTTCCAAACAGGTGTTTTTGGAGCGTTCCACGTCTTTCCCAGTCTTTAGTTGCTACTGCCACAACTTGTTTGAAACGTGTTGCTGCATCAGATTCAGAATCAGCAGATATTTACAAAAACCAATGAAGCTGATGATGTCAAACATTAAATCTATTGTCTTTGTGCTGTTTTCAGGTCGGTATATGTTAGAAAGGATTAGCAAGTTATCACATTCTGTTTACACAGCATTCCACCTTCTTTGGAATGGGGGTTGACCCCATATGACCTTTCATTTCTGCCAAAAAGGACTGTATGTTGATTATTTCACTCTGACTGTTTATAGTAGTTTTTTATCTTTGCTTATTGTTTCCAGGCTGCTTCATTATCATGACTTTGAACATCGTTTCTGCTTGATTTGTCTGCTGCTTCTGTGCCAAACAGTGCTGCTGCACACTGTTTTTGGACTTCATAGCATATATTAGAAACTGCATCTGCCTGCTGTCCTTACCTACTGATTAATGTGGACAGACGGCCACATGGAGCACAAAGTCAATACTATACAGCAGTGAGGGAACTGGAGAGGAAAAATGAAAAAGATGCTCTTCCACAGTACAGCAACACATTTATGGCACAATGGGGACGCCATAGCCAAAGCTTTCAAATAAAACATAAGCTGACAACACAACACCTGGTAGGTTTTAATCATTAACAAAGCAATTATCAGGAGGGGTCAAAGATCTCATCACGCAGCACACTCTGGTGTCAGAGGAGAGTGGGCGGAAGCAGAGGTGTTGACTGGAGGCTCCAGAGGAAGCAGCTGCTCATCGGCTCATCGCTCCCCTGTTGTCAGTGATCAGGTTATCAGGAAACATCCAGCACAAAGAGACCTGATCAAGAGGTTTCCACCAGGTGATGAAGGCGATACTGACTCAAAAGGACGGTACTTTTCAAGAGATAGTGGATCGATTTAAGAGCGAGTTCACCCAAACTACAACCATGCATATTTTCCAAAACCCTGCACGCCTGAAACAAATGGCCGAACAACACTTTCCCACGCTGCATTCTCAAAACTTCAGAGACATCAAGTTTCGGGAGATGAAGCTCTCAGTATCCTCCTCAGCTGCTTTGTGGATAATTAAAAGGCATGTAGCTGTGGATCTGGAGAGCAGCTGTAGGGTGGATCCATGTGAGTTTGCAGCTGACTCGGGAAAGACTTGGAACCTCTTCTGGTTGGAAGACACTCAAACCGCCAGGGGGAAAACACAAGCAGACTGTTTCATGAGTTGTGAGAGAACGAGAAAAGGCCCAACAGTGGAAATCAGACAGAAAGCGCCGCTACAGAGGAGAGACGTCACTGAAGTGAGAAGAGATGCTGCACATCAGCAAATACACGAGCTCATCTGCTGATCTGCTTACACGCTAGCATGCTTGCTGCTCTCTAGAGAGCAGCATGTCGCAGTGGAAAGAAGAAAAAGAAAGGTTGGGAAAAGAAAAAAAACTGGAAATGCAGAATATTGCTCGCAAGTTATGAGAAGGAAAGAAATCTTTTCCCAGTGCAGATTCAGTTTGTCAGATTCACTAAGATTAACATTTGCATTGAAAATAGGTAGAAATATCGAAGGGGTTTGATTTGCCAGCTTTTTATATTTCACCTGAGCCTAGAAGACTTGTTGAGATGACAGTTTCTACATCAGAAGCTGACCAGAAGCTCGTGGAACATTACTCTGAGCGTCACAGCTGATCTCTGCAGTGTGAAGCGGCAGTTTTCTCTCAGCCAAACACCGTCATTATCACACCACTGGAAAGTTTACTTTCTCATCTCACTTCTGCAGGCGCACGCTGTCAAACAGGTCGTTTTGTACCACTGACACGAGGTCTGACAGTCACATCACGTGTCGACACCAAACGCACTGACATGTTCAGTTTAAGCTACAGTGAGGGAAGCACGAGGAATTTCACAGTGACTGAACATTTGGTATTTTGTATTGTATATTCTTCCTGTCTATATGACTGCCAGTTACACAAATCTGTCAGTAGCATATCATGTCAGTCGAAAACCTTCCAAAAAAGCAACGTTTCAGGAACAAGCTCCCAGACAGACTTTCACAATTTTAAAAATACAGTTTTAATAATGAAGAAATTTACCAACATACTGAACAACAAGTCCCTTTTCTCAGTAATCTAATTGCTCAACCATCGATAAACTTTTTCACGGCCTTCTATGTGTCTGAGCATGTCTGACTGACGACTATCTGGATGAATGTGCAGGATTTGGTAGTTTAACCTGACGACTCATCAGGGCGTGTGATGTCTCACCGTCAGAGCCTCGACCAGCGAACTCTGACCGTGACGTGACCAGAACCAGGGAATCCCCAGAGACTCTTCAGAGGAGCTCCATGTGACTGTGATGGGACTCCAAGCATGTCTGACATTTTTACCAACTTTGCAAGTGTTGTTAGAGGCATTGTGAGGGAAAACGTACAATAAGAATATTGTGAACAGTTGGAATCAGACTAATGAATCTATTATCTTTGAGGACAGTTTCACTCCACAGGGATGGTGGATTGTAACTTTATGACTT
Source organism: Chelmon rostratus (assembly GCF_017976325.1). NCBI lineage: Eukaryota > Metazoa > Chordata > Actinopteri > Chaetodontiformes > Chaetodontidae > Chelmon > Chelmon rostratus. Next base: position 25,185,094 of record NC_055669.1, read on the forward strand.
ATAGCAACTGCAATAGCAATTAATAATGTCTGTGTCATCAGTTCAAAACATGCTACAACATGTGTGACACACTATAATGAAAAACTGGCACACAGCTAATTCTTGCCAAATACACTTAGCATGAAAAGTTGGCTAATATGTTTATGAACTTCCATAATGTTTAAATAGAATTAATTCATCCATTTGTATCTTTAAAAGGGGCTTCAATGAGTTAATTGCATTTACATTAAGCATTTAATTACTCAAAAAATATAAAAAAAACAAAAAAGGATTACTAAATTTGCCAATTAGCAATCTAATTTATCTGTAAATGATTAATGAACAAACATAGAAACTATCATTAGAATAAAAGAATGGAAAGGCTTCAATTTTCACCTCCCAGTGTGTGATTTATCTGTGTCCTGCTTTAACATTTTGCAGTTTACATTCTGAGATCAGCTCTCATTCATTCAAAGACGTATGAGCCATAAATGCTACCTGAAATTAAACCCAGAGCCCAGCAGCAGCGGATCTCATTGGCCAGTTGTTGACCTTTGAACCCACACACACAACTACCACCAATACACAACAGATAGAAAGTCTGTTTGAATGAATCGAAACGTAAGTGTGACACACCCTCGACTGCTCTTTGTTTTAAAGCTACGAAGACTTAAAGCCACGATAAGCATGACGACCGGTGAGCAAACACTCACCCTCCTTCAGCTTCCCGTCAACAAACAAACCTTGAAACATTTGTTCATCAGAGCTATGAATTCCTGATGACAGCGAACATCTCTCTGTCTGCACCTCCTGAGTGCTGAAGACGAGTCGGTTTGAGTCAGTGTCTCATTAACTATTCAGCAGCTCTCATTCTGTTGTTCGGGTAAGTTTCTCGGATAACTGATTCTTCATTCACGCTGTACGCGGATGACACTGGATTGTTAATGAGGCTGATGTTAATGACTCAGACATGCGTTCACTATTCATCGCTGTAAATGAACTGCAGAACAAAGACTTTGAAACGGGGTCCGTGTGTGACATGAAATTACTCCATTTTCTACTCTGGTGCTGTCACATGAGCAGGAAATTGTTGCACTTGAATGGGTCTGAATATGTGTAAATGCCATTTCACCACTCAGTAACATGTTAGAAACATTTCTGACGCTCCCTCGAGGGAGGCAACAAATTGCTCTGCGGAAGGAGTTCACTCACTAACAATAACTTGAGTTAATCATGGAGGCTTGGAGTGTGTGAATAAATAGCATGTGAATAAATATATGAATGTGGAGCAGACCAGTGCTGGAAAGAGCAAGTATGCTTAGCAAACCACCCTGTGTAATTACAGGCTGAAAATAACAAATAACAAACAATGAATGTGCAATGAATCAATTCATACGGAGAAAACAAATGTGAAAATGTGTGTTTAAGGTGAGAAATGGAAAAGCTGGAATGCATCGACTCCCCCTGATGTTTGACGGAGGCGGGTGAGTTTGGTTATGAGCAGAAGCTGATGGAGGAAACAGTTGTTTGTGTTTATTGCTTTGACCTGACTGTTTGGTAAGGACTTGTTAACATGCTACTAACTGTCTGCCTACATGTAAAACACAGAAGTCATGTGCAGCGACAGAGAAAACAGGGCGCTAACACTGCGGGATTTAGTTTTGGATTCTTCCATCAGAGTCACAAACAGTGGATAAAAATCTTTCCGAGGACACTTACACTGGAGCTGTGCCCGATTTCAGACGCAGCAAACCCTTCAGATACTCCTCCAAACTATAGCTACACTTACAGCTTCTCTTCTCTATGCTAGCTGTTGCTAATTACAGCTGCCATTCTTAATGAAAGAGCACACAACAAATCTGTCAAAGCCACAGTTCAAGCCTACAAGAGGTGAAGATCTGACAGAAGACATCAGATTATTCCATGATGCACTGGGCAATCATTGTGAACTGATTAGATGGGAAATATTTAATGACCGCGTCCCCTTTTCCAGATCACTGATCACTGCTAAGTCCATCATGTGAAGTGAAACAATGAAAAGTCTGTCGTTAAAGGTGACTGAACCCAAACTTAAAGGACGCACTGTTGTATCGTCGAGGCACAGTGTTTTTAACTCTCGCCCTACCAACGCTGTAATTATACGACCATCTTGAGCTGTCAGATGACATGAACATTCGGGAGTTGCCGTCCCTCCCATCTAACCTGAATGCAGCATAAGGACGAGTCATGGTTCTTGCACTGGTGGTAAATTTTGGAACGCGCCCACAAATCTCAACTGCAGCTGTGGATTTGCCACTTGCTCGTTGGTCTGCGATACCCCCCGACCCAATCGTTTCCTCTTGTCTTTGCCTCCTTCAACAAATTACTGGCAACCACATAGCCAACACACCTACTACACCTACCACACAGATCATCCATTATTTAACAGGCTTTTCAGCTGCAGTTTCAGTGTGTTTGCTGCACTTTTGTCCACATTGAACTTTACAGTGTTGGACAGCAATGATGACTTCAACAAGCACAGGAGCAAAGAAGACAAGTACTCATTGTTGCATTTGTTGGCTGACTTTTTTGGCTCAAGCACTGGCTCAATGTTTGTGGCTCTACTGAAATTCAAATCTGGAAAAAGTGTCCACAAATCTGTGAATATTAGAGAGAAAAAACTGTTTCAAGCTGATGTTTTCGAGACTCCCTGTGCAGTCCAGCCACCTGCACACTGTGACCTTTTGCACATTCACTTTTTTAAGCTGAGAGCTCTTCGTTCTCTTTGAATTGGCTCGTTATTTTAACATCGGTGCCAGCACCAGGTCGCTGGCCCGGCTACAGACGGCCGAGAAGATGCTTTGGCTTCCCGTCTCGAGACAGCCCCGTGAAACAACAAAGGGGTAAGAAAAATAACTCTGACACACTTTTAACCCCCCAACTAGAACATAAACACACTTATCCTGTGCATGCAAGAGCGATGAACGTGTTCAAAAGAGATTAGACGAAGCCCTTTGAAAACAAGCAGCTTTGAAGTGAAGAAATTCTAACTTGCTTTTCCTGCCTCAACTCACATCTTTGTCAACCGCCTTCCTGCTTTTCACATGGAATATTTTTATCCAGACGGAAGCCATTTTGGTTAGCACAGGGCATAGAAGTGTCCGAGGTCAGAGAGGGCCATAATGTTGCCAGTGTGGATCCTAAACGGTGTGGGATGATCTAGATCAACAGATCGTGCCTATTCCATTCAGATTTTCAATTAGCACAGAGGAAATTTACACTTTCAGCACTGAGTGTGCAAACAGCCTACTAGTGTCAAACTGCACTTACATCATTCTGCACAGTGAAGCTCAAAATTCAACTGTAGGAACAAGAAGGAAAACACATTTTCGAGTGATGAGGGACTTTAAATGGCCCCATGGAGCTATTCAATCCAGCAAAAGGTTTGTCAGAGCAGCTTCCAGGTGAGAAAGTAGCAGCAGAGTGTAGCTTTAAAGAGCATGAACTCTGCAGGACTAAAAGTAAAAATAAACTCTTTTCCATTATCTGTTTTTTGAATGAGGAGGTGCTTTCAAGCTGTTTTTGGTTTACAGAACAAAGCGACTGTGAATCCCACAAGCCCAGGCTGTAATCTCAGTTATGCTTGCTGGGCAGCTTCCTTGTTTTCTCCTCACTGAGTCAAACATGCAACATCCACAGAAAAAGGCAATGGGGTTTTGTCTGCCATTTTTAGTCAGGTATTTTAGGGGGCCTCTGTGACCTAAAAAGAACCATGAACCGTTGCAATGGAACTTGACTGCAACGACACTTGATTCAAGAAAAAATTGATGTGGTGTGTAAGTGAATCTGGGATTTCTGCCCCCAGCTCCTCCCAGTGAGCACCTCACAAACACAAGGGTCGAATGCACCACCATTACTGTGTTTGTCCCATCACAAACTCTGAATATCGCCAGCATTTATGTATTGTCTACTTCTGCTTGTAACCACAGAGATTATACTTTCCAGATTTCACGAAGCCAGACCACAGGAAGCCCTGCTCTTTATTTAATAAAAGCTGAGTTATTTTCCTGTCCGAGAGCGATTAGTCAGTGGAGATCAGTGCTGGGCTGTCTGCATCGTGCACTGAGGAGTCTTTATTTTTCATTTTTCAAAAATAGGGGTTATGAAGATTTTGAACATATGTAAAAATTTAAGGTTGCGACCTTTAGTCGTAACCAAAAAGTCCCAGAAGCATAATGGCATACAGTAAAACTACTTTCTGATGAAGCAAATGTCCTGTCTGTGACTCATCAGTCACCACGATCAAGCACGAAAAGCGGTTCGTCTCTGCCGCCGTCTGAAGCAAACAAGCCAAATCAAACTCACATTAAGGGGAATTCTGATCCAAAGGAAGAAGTTTGCAGACACTCTTGAACTTTCTGCAGATCTGCAGCTCAGGATCAACGATGGCCTGACGCTGAACTAACTGGGCTTAGACCAGTTTCCACCTCTAAAGACCACTCAGGCCCACAAAGGGGGGAAAATGACCAAACTCCCGTCACTAAAGCCCACCTGACCTACTTTCTTCTGCTCTGCGTGTGTGTGTGTGTGTGGGTGTGTGTGTGTGTGTGTGTGTGTCAGAATGTGTATGAGAGAATGTTAGTGCACGTTTAAGACACATTTGTTCAAGTGTGTGAAAGCAAGAGTGGTAAAAATGTGTGAGCACAGGCAGTTACATGCATTAAGTGAGCATTGAGGAGGTGAAGGATATTGTGTGTACCAGTGTGTGTGTGTGTGTGTGTGTGTGTGTGTGTGTGTGTGTTACAGGCTGGCAGCTGAGGCCAGAGCTGCCATGTGTTGCCCAGCTGTGGTCGCCTGGCGTTGGTTTTGCAGACTCGGAGCGGAGGGAACAGGCAGAATATAAATACTGTCTTCCCCTTTCTGCCTTTCTTCTGGGACAAACAACAGACGCCTTGTTGTACAGAAAAAGGGGCAGTTTTTCCCTGAGAAACACGCTGTGTGGCTACACAAATTAAAGCAGTAGGTCGCTGTGATCTGCAAATATCTGCAGTCGTTTAGAGGTGGGAGAGTGGTGACATGTTGGAAAGGTTTGGGTATCGGTTCAATTCTGGTTCTTAAAGTTAAAATCCTTCTCATAAATCAAATCCCATGTTTGAGTTGGAAAGCTGGAAAAGCATTTTCAACTACTGAACAACTAACATTACAGTGTCTTACAATTTCTTACATTCCTGTGGTCACAAACACAACAGTGTAGCATCATACAAATATGATATAAAACTTATACTTTATCATTCAAGCCCTCAAAAAGACTTAATAACTCATACCAAGGACATTCACATTCTAAAACACTCATCAGTTAGTTTGAACTAAAGCCCCGCCTCTCACTGGGCAGATAGCCAATCATACTTTTGGGCAATGGGGCGGCACTTGTGGTGACCAATCAGATGTCAGAGGTGTCTTTACTCACTGCTAATGCAAACAGAACATTTACTACTAATCCGAACACACCAATGGTGCTGCTGCACATTTAAAATGAGACTTTTCTGAACATGTCAGATTCAATCCCAGCTGCTGCTAGGTTGAGGAAAAAAAGCTCTTCGGGTAAACGTTATAGCAACTTTTCTTTGTTTAGGATTTCTGGTCTTTCAGATCTTTTGTGTAAATCCAGCACGCCACCTCCTACATTCAATCAAAATGAGATTTTCCTCTTTCAGTCCTCACTGGCCTACATTTTAACGTTCAGCCTTTAATTCCTGAATCACCTCTATCTCGACAGATCTGAGTTTAGGAAACTAGCCTGATCTTCAGGTATGAAGGCCCTTTGAAGCAGCCTGACCCTCTGATCTGCAGAGATAACCGTGTTTATTCTGTCTCGGGCCGTTTGCTTGGTTTAGTGTGAGAAAGGCCTGATCTGGGACACGCTTCAACCCTCAGAGCTTATAGCTCCCTCTAATGACTTTATGGCTCTTTTGGAAAAGTCTCAAGTCACTGAGTGCACTCGCAAAGACAATCTAACAATTCTGGTGGCTTGGCCGTTGAAGAACTGGGTTAAGTGGCGAGGCGAGGGTTGAATTAGACGAAAATTACTCTGCAGCGCATGTGTAAACAAGCTGGAAGGGTCTATTTGATCACGGGACACCCAAAAGTGTGTTTAAAACCCCATATTTCACACAGTGTAACGAGGAAACTGTCCTCTGGGACGCACATAACGGTACATATTTCAAAAGAGAGGCCAGAAGTGATGTTTACTACTACTGAAAAGATCTTGAGTCTTTCTCAGGGGCATTTCGACACATGGGACACAACATTCATCAAGAAACTATCGCAAAATAGTCCTTTAAAGATTTTTACGGTACTGACTAACTAACTCATCATTGCATCTACTAATAAGATGTCGAGGAAAGAGAAGAAATAGGAAACAGAAGGACATTTCTGTCTTAATGTAAGCCTATAATTTGCAAATGCAAGTCACTAATAGGAAGATGGTCTGGTGTTAAATGCTAGAAAGACAGCTTTGGTTACGGAATCATTTGAAACTGAGTCCAGCTAAAAGGCATCCAGAGTTTAAACCGACAGCCCGAGAAAAACAAACTGTTTATTCATCCGTCAGCATTCCTCACACCAGAGAGAGACGACAGCGGGCCAGATGACGACTGAATGAGGACTAATAACCAGCGGTGTTGTAAATCAGACCTAAGACATATGACAGAATGATTACAGTCTGTTTCTTTACACTATGCTCAGCACAAGAAGCTAAACTGAGAAGTTCAGAGTGTCGAGCATCGCGAAAGGATTTGATGCCTGATGAGGAGACAAAACAAACTCACATCAAGGTCAATGTGAGCTTTTGACTGTGTCACAGGTTCCTCATCAGCAGTGTAGACGTTCAATCATGACGACTGAAGGTTTGAGGTTCAAAGTTCATTCTTGACCTTGAAGTCTGCATCCTCTGTTTGAACCACTTTGTCTATTCTGAGGCCGAGGTCCAGCAAGCAGGAAACAAAGTTCTCCACCTCATCCTCTTCAACCCTCTGACTTCTTACAGTGATAATGAAGCCTCCACGGACAGATAAGAGTTGAGGTGGTGAGTGTGACGGGCTTCTCTCAGCTGTGAATAAACACAGGCTGCAGTGAGCTCTTTACAAACAGCTGTTGCTCACTGAATGTAGGTTCTGTTCGATTGAAACAAGTCTATTCGTTGATTCAACTGTTCACTTACTGATAAAGCAAAGGACCGTCACTTCTTACTCACCACCGACCAAGAAGTCAGTAACGAAATAACATAACGTGGCAGATGAGTTTACCCACATTAGTCACTAGTGAAGGTATTTCAAGGATGCAAATGAGCGATTGTGTCCTCGACTGAAAATGGCCGGTGGTGGAGGAAGTACAAACAGAAACCACAGCTACCAAAATGGAAACACACTCAATTACATGTCCTGCATTCATCTGGTCTGCATTTTACTAAAAGTAGACAAGTATCAAGAGTCCAAACCTGAAGAGTTTAGCGTCATCGCTCAGTTTAAGTCCCCAGTTTGGATCATTTTCTTACTTTCATGGATAGTGAGATAGAAACTGAGAGGAGCTACTACATGAACCTTGCAGTTTAAGACTGTTAGTCAACTGTTTCCAAGGAGTCTTGAGTTACTTCCCACCTCTGGGAGTGGAACAACAAACCCAGACTTTGCTGCCGCCTCGCTCCCCCGCAGTCGAACACACAACGGAACATAAACATGTGAATCCAAAGTCAGTGGCAAGAACTCTTAATGGATTTCGGGAATCGTAAGTGAAGCTGTGATGTCTGAAGAGAGGAGACGCTCTGATTGCCTTTTTGGCTCATGCTGCGTAGAAAAATCAATCAGCTCATTAAATCAGATAATGACCCATCTTTTCAGATTTTCCTAATAGCCACAGTAAAAACAGTCTGATGTGCGGCTGAGCACTCTCAGGAGTCCGCAGAGGAGAAGACCTGCACTCTCTCAAGGTAACAGGATCGCATGAGAACGGGCTAATTACTGGAAATTGATGTTTGGTTTTTTTGGGCTGTGCCAAGCCTGCACTTGTGTTGTGTTGTGTTATGTTGTGTGTGTGTGTGTGTGTGTGTGTTTGTGTGGACGGGGTTTTCCAGGAAGCTGCTGTCAACACAGAGTCTAGGATCAGATAACCCTCCTCCTACTTCACTCCCAGATCTGATCAGAAACAGAACTTTGACGGTTCAGGTTTTGGTGTCAGGCTTTTGGGTGATTTGAAAAATCTTGGCCTTTGGGTTAAGATGCCAAACAGAAAAACACAACAACATCCACACTTTGAGTCAAGCCGGGAACCTCCGTTTCCCCTCTCCCATGTTTGACTGCTATCTAATAAATGCATAAAATGTCCCAAAAATTGTGCACTGTTCTGCATTTGTATGCGCCGTGTGATGTGTTTGTGATGTGTGGGATATTTTAACCTGACAAGTCAAAGATTGTGAGAACACTCTGACCTTGTATGAGCCCTGATCACACCTGTATATGTTCTGAATTATACGTGCTTGAACCATCATGTTCAGCTGGGAAAGAAGTGTGAAGTCTACCGGCTACGTTAACGATCAGGCAGAAATCACTTGCTCTTCTAGGGAACGGAAAAAAACGAGCGAAGCTTCGTTCCCACAGGTGGTTCCATTAAATCATTACAGCGTTTTGCAGGCCAGGTGATTCTTCTAGACGGTAATTTTGTGGACCAGGTGTGTGAGTGTGTGCATGTGTGTGTCATACAATGCTATCTGTTTAACAAGTGCAAACTGCCTTCAGGTATATGTGAATCATAAATTACAACACACCACAGTGCAAACCAAACAACAACCTCACAATGTCAATTACACACTTCTTTTGTCAGGTGCATGTTTGTCTGACAGGTGGGACAGGAAAAAAAAAACCCAACATGTGCAGGAGAGAGCAGCAAATGACGTCCTGGTGCAGCTTGACAACATGGATGCATTTCCGCTGTTTTCTTCTCATTTTATTTTCTTTTCACTTGTTTTTGTTGCATACACTTGTTTCTCTGGTCACATTTGTGCAGTCATGTTCTGATATTTATGCTTGGGTTGTTGTGCCAAGAGCTGAAACAATTAGTCGATCAACATATAATTACTTGCAAACTAATTTTTACAGCTAATTGTTTCAGTCAATTTTTAGACAAAAATGATTCCAGCTTCTCAGATGATGACTTTTTTCTATATCACTGTAAAGTTAATAACAAACTTTGCAAGAAAATAAACCAGAAACACTGACTTGATCTTGGCCTAAAAGGACACTGAATTACTTTGATAGGCGGTAAAAACCACACAGATTTGGTAGCAGTGCTTGTTACAGCAGGTCTGATCTACCCACATCAAACCCTCGCCTTTCTTTGGCTGCCTTCTGCAGCAGAGTGACACCTTGTCAGTGAAGATAAATCAAACTGGGTCGGATCCAGAAATTTCATTCTGGGTTTTAATTGAGCATTTCAGCAGTGGGGAACCACAAACCAGCAGGACGCTCAGGGATTAGTGTCAGGACAGCATCTCAGCTTCAACTCGTTTTCCTGGATTATGAAATACTGCCTCCGAGACCACCGAACCAAGAAATGACCTCTGATGCAGCGCCGCAAAGGTTCACGTGTTCCTGCAGAGGTGTGTGTGGTCAGGTTGACATGGAGGGCAGATATGTAGACACATCACATACAGGAGGAGTGACGGTTTTTAACATTATCTTAATGGAGTTTCTGCTTTATTACACAGTGGCGTGGGAGTTCACGCAGACGTCAGGTGGCAGCAAAGGTCACGAGCTGCTTCTGAACCTACACACTCTCTGTCCCAGAGTGACCACACTCACCTGGCCATTCAAACACTGACTTCACCATCTTATCTCAAGATACACTTACCCGCTTTTTCTATTGTTTTTACCCACATTTCAGTCTTTATGGCAAATCATCAAAGACCTGTGGGTCAAAGCTCAAGAAAAAGAAAGCTGCTTCATGTTTTAAGACACACAAAGCACTCTGCTTGGAATTATAATTTGTGTCTGATATAGTTTTTCAGCTTGGACATTTTGTATATCCTCTTTGGCTGTAGGACTTTATTACCTCGTGAGAACATCGTTATTATCATTCAGGTCTTTTTTCAGGTTAAAAACTGTAAAGACAACTAGATGCCAGACAACATACTGTAAAATCAACAGAGTTATGAACAAAATGATCATGCTATGATCAAACTTCAGCATGTTTAGGCTGCATTTAAGGACAAAAAGTGGCTGAATCCAAACAGTGTTTGAGGCCTGTCTGAGGGCAAACACATCACGCCTCCCAGTTGCATTTTATTGAAACAGCACAGAGGGTTGAACACAACCTTCTGCAGACCATGTTCTGCATGAACACACATGTGGACGGAGCTGGAAGGAGCGAGAGGACAGGAAGTGTCAGGATCCAGAGGAATGTTTCGAGCCATCCGGCAGGAAGTCGGGACTTTATAGAAAGCCGGAGGAGGAAAGAAGGAGGAGGACAGAACAGAGGGAGATGAAGGTGATGAAACAGGGAAGAAGAGTTGTGGATGGAGGGAGAGAAAGAAGGGAAAGTAAAAGGGGGAAGAGAGACTGGACCAAAAAATGACTTATTGTCCCCGCTGATCAAACTGAGGACCTGGAGTTAAGAGGCAGTTTGAAAGGCTTAACACACATCGCTCATGCAGGACTAAATGATCAAAAACAGCGATGCACTTGTGCCACTTTTTCATTTCAGGGTGGCTTAGAGCGACAACCCGGATTCAGCGTGTGCTCATCCAGATAAAATTAAATTTCTCACATCTATTCTCATTTTCCAGAAGTCACATGCACATCATCTCTGTATCACAGAGGAGAAAAAGAGGGGGGTGGAGTTTTAAAGTCCTGTCCTGAAGCTATAGCACATCATTTTCTATATAAATTTATTTTACATGTAGGACAATAACTTAGAGCGAGTTGCATTGTTAAATGTGGCACCTGGAGTCTCAACTCCCTCGATCATCATCAGTTTCAGTCAAGTTTTGCTCAACAAAATCAAAAGAAAGATTTGTTTCATTTCTGATATTTTAAGAACTTTAGAGGTGCTTTTTGGTCATGCTGGTCATGAAAACCTTACAGCGATGCTTGAACAGATTTATAGAAAAGAGGGAAGAATTTATTTAATGTCTTCAGTCATTCAAAATTGTGGAAAAGCACATTTTTAAAGGATGATTTTTGGTGCTACACCTTTGTAAGGTACCGAGCCTGTTCATGTGTCCATCTTTCACTTCGTGGTTTGATCTTATACACATTGACAGAAACTACAGTCAGTTTTTAGCTATTATTTGCACTTTTGTTGTAGGTCAGTTTGTATTTTTTCCATATATTTTGTTAAGGACACACACAGGAGTGATCCTAGATGAGGTTAGATTAGGTTGAGGAGATGGAACACATTATGAAATTAAAACAAAAACAAATAAAGACTATTTTAATGCTAATCCTGCAATCCTAATCCCCACACTGACGTGTCTGCAGTCAAAACATATGTGTGAGATCAGCCTTCACCCCATCCTCGTCTGAAACACACAATGCCTGACCTCGTCAACCACGGCAGCCTCTTTATCACAATAAGGCAGACCTATATGCACAAGGCTGCTATTGTGGCATCTAAATCATGGATTAACCTACAAACTGAGACAAGAAGCAGACGTGAGCGAACCTGGAGAACCGTGTGATGGAGCACTTTGGAGATCAAGCCAAAAAATGTCTTATCTTAAAAGAACTAATCCTTCGGTATGTGAATGACACGGTCACACGGAGTCAGCCATGGTGGTGCCTGCAGTTTGTCAAGTCTAGTTAAGTTTGGGTGGCTGTTTATGGCTCTGCTTACATACACACAAAACATCTCACTGAATCTGAAAAGTAGAAGGTCTGTCACTGGTGGAAATTTACAACAAACCTGCAGTCAGACAGTGTTGAGTTGTTTTCTGTCGTTCAGCCGTTTCTTGACTTGGTTGACTGCTTTGATGAATAACAACCTGTTCCCTTCCTTTGCTAACCTATCAGGAGTGAACGTCCGAGTCATGATATGATTTTATGATCGGTAGTCGATTACTGATCTGCATACGCTCGGTTGTCAGTTTATTAGGCACATCTAGAAAACCTCACGCAGTCTAACACAACAGTCCTGCATTTACTCTTACCTGTTCTGATTTAGAGAGCTGTTCATTCAACATTATGATCATTCTGGAGGATGTTTGTGGTGCTGCTTCTATCATTTTGTCAAAAGCCCATTTACTTTCAGTGAGGGTGGACTAAATAACAGAAACTCCTCTGTGTACAGTTGAAAAGCAGCCCTTCAAGACCAAAATCATGCAATAAATCCTACTTTCATTGAGGTTAATGTAGACTTTCTGAGCGGTGTTGTTGATTTGGAGGATGTAGTTTGTGGTGTTGTTGAACTGCATGATCACTGATTAAATTAGATGAATAAAACAACGTTCAGAGCAACACTGTTAAGTGGTGGATCATATTTCACTACCACTTATGATAATAATCGGAGAACACCTCTAAATTTGCTCCTCACATTATAAAGGGGAGTGAGTGGGGGGTGGGACAAATAAAACTATGCTCAGGACCCCCAGCATAACTGGTGCTCCATTTTGATTCATCTCCGGATTATTCAACAATCCACTAATCTTTTACTCTAGAAATATCAGCCTAAGGTGATGTCGTCAAATTGCTTTCTTTGTCTTTTGATAATGAAATGAGGTGTAGCCCTTTTTTCACCACAGGAGCTCTCAGCTGTGTTTTTGCCACTATCATTTTTTAAAAACTGTGTTTGGCTAATTTGCAAATACAGGAAAACACACGGGCTCCTAGTTCCTACTTTATTTCCTGTGGCTCCACAGTCTCAGGAACTCTTTGGTCTAAAAGGGCCATTGAATAATTAGCGACATTAGCACATTATTAAACTAATAATCAGCACCATGGCAAACTTTGCTCTTCCTCTGCTGAAAGGTCAGAGTTCAGCGACAGCAGATCTGCAGCTGAAAGGGGGAAATGAGTTGCTCAAGGACAGCAGGGTAGACACTTTAAGTCTACACCTGAAGTCCAAGGTCTCACTTCACCTCCTGCTGAGCTGCCAACTAAAATCGTAAATTTAAATCAGAGATTTGGTCCACGGTCACCACTGCAGTCATGGGGGAAATAAAAATAAACAGGTTTCCCGTCTGGGTCTGGGTGTGGAACTGCAGGTCTGAGACGTTGTTTGATTTCCCACAGTCACAGTTGCCTCTTTGCCCTGTGTACAGTCGGCTGAGAGCAGTGAAACCAGTTTAAGATGGAGTGCAGGCGGCCGTGGCTCACGTCCAGAGTGTCTGCCTCCTTGAGAAGGTGTTATTTCAGCAGCGGCGTAAAAAGGCCTCAGCAGGCCAGCAGCCAAACCAGGCTGGCTCGCTCTATATCTTTACTTTCCATTTTTTTCACTGCACATTAAAAGGATGTGAGAAATAAGATACCAACTCCCTGCGTGCGTCCCTACATACACATTTACACTATGTGGCCAAAAGTATGTGGACACCCCTGCTTTTCATGGTGTTTGTTAAACTCCTAAAGACAAATATTAATGTTACAACAAACAATATTTTATACAATAGTCAGACTTTGTGTTTGCTCCTCTCTTGTTTCAACACGTCACAGCCCCTGAGCACAGAGCAGGCACACAGAAATGCCTTTAATGGTTCAATGTTTACATGTGGGCCACATACCGGTTATCACATGAACACATTTCCATACACACACTTTTGGCCATATAACATATCTTTTTTTTTCTATTTTTGGTTTTTAGTCACTTGTAGATATAAAAGAAGATCTATCAGTTATATGCCTCTGAAATTCCTCAAACTCTGATTGGTCACTTGTCAAGGTGACCTGAAGAAACGTCTGAACATAAAAAAGCAGCAGACTGAGCGAGAATTCAGCTGGACGTACAAGACAGTTGTCCCGCGAGGACAACAAGGAGCAGGAGCGTCTGCGGTGCACAAAACGACAAATCTGCAAGCTGTTTAAATTCCTTTCAGTTCGTCCTGGCTCCTCCACAGGTGTCAGGTTTCAGCTTTAAACAAGCCAGGGAGCCGCGGAGGGAGGGCTGAGAAACGCTCTGACACAGCAGTGTTACTGGTACAGTCGAAATCATCGTTAAAATGAAGCAATATAAACTGGCAGAGCCTTTATTTGTTGTGGTGAGCCTATTAACGTCTATGATTGGGCTGTTACTTTTTATGGTTTCAGGGAGAAATGCAGACATCTGAGGCCTGAGTTTGAAAGAATAAGAAGTTTAGAAAGTTGCAGGGCCGCTTCGAAATGTAGAAAACCAGGCTGACGGGTGCAGCGATCACATTCTTACTGGCTTATTTTGGAAGTATAACTGTCCCTGTGATTTTATTACAAATATGAAGTAGAAGCTCTCAGCGGAGTTCAAACCTCTGAACAGCTCGCCGCCAACACTGAGCTCAGCCTGCCAAAGCTGCAGCCACCATAACGGCTCATGTTTGCTGACCATTTGTCTTCCAGAGTTCATTGTCTTACAAAATAGCACATAAATGCAACACGGCTCTACCAACTTGGACGTCTATAAATTAGGATATTCCCACCAGCATCTGAACACAGGAATTTCCGACTTATCGACACAATGCACGGGGTTGAATTGACAAAATCTGAACTCTGTCTTAGTACAAAGTGAAGTTTGATCTCAGCCTTAAAGTAGAGGTTTACAACCTGGTGGTTGGACACCTCACAGGATTAATCTGGAGAAGTTGTGAGATGCTCAGTTCTTCTCATCTTTGCTTTTTCTTTTTAACTACGGGATAATTTTACCTACACAGGCCCCTAAAAACAGTCAAACAAAATCTAAAAAAGAATAATCACATGGTCATATCTTTAAATTTGTTGTTTTGTTCAACCAACAGTTTAAAACACAAAGATATTGAATTTGCAATGATATTAAACAGGGAAAAGCAGAAATCCTCACATGTGAGAAGCTGGAACATGCCCACAGTGGGAAGGTGTGATTTTAGACTTGTGGTGACTGGCTTTTAAAATATGAAGCACATTAGGCATCAGTTATTAAAAACATATGCTTCACACTCATGTCCTGCTACTTACACACTGTATGATTTGCTACACACATCGACAATTTGTGTAATCTTTCTATCATTAGTCCTGACTGATCCTTAGAGCCTGGCTGATCTCAGGCCTGTTCCACTTGTTATCTGTGTGTCTGATGAACGTTGGTGCTGCTGAATAAATTTGCCTTCACTGACACAGTGATCATTGCACACCCACACCTGAAGCAAGTCTGCTCAGTGATTGGTGGACAGGTGAAGCCTACCTTGCACCACGCCCACCAGTTCAAATAAAAACAAACCCTGTAACCGTCTGATGGGCTCAACCGACTGACTCCACTGTGTCAACACACACACACACACACACACACACACACACACACACACACACACACACACACACACACACACACACACACAGCAGCTCTAACTGCCTCAGTGCACAAACTGATCCACTGCTGCCTGCTCATTGGATATAATAAAACCGGATACTGGCCAATCAGTGGCGCCCACCGACCGGCCTTGAGGGTGTCAGTCTGTTAAACCTGAATGAAACCTGCCTCATCCTGCCTGCAACAGCTGCTGGTCTTCGTTCAGTGGAGAATTTTACTGTTTCAAAATGTCATTTAAGAGGTTTTTCCACTCTGTGAAAAGTCTTCATTTTCATGGGATCCAATTATGGAGAATAAATGTGGTAACACACAAAAGTACTGAATAGGTTTGGGGTTTTGAAACCAGTGTGCCAGTATTCAACATAATTTTCTTCTCAGGGTGAAAGTGGCTTTGAAACTGCAGATTGATGATATTTCTTTAGCATTATGGTCAATTTAATGCAAGGTGGCCCAACTTTCAGCAGCTTAAATCCTAATACTCTGCTTAGTTGTGCTGGTCCTAAACACCTTGAAAAGGTCCAGAGTGTTTCTATGTTTGACAAGCTTCTCTGCACAGGATATAAAGTGATTCTGATTGTCGTTGGACAGAAGAGAAAATGACCCAGTGATGAAAATCTGCAGTACGAAAGTGTAGTCAGAGTCTATTTTTAGTCCCTAGACTGACTCTGGTGCAGACTGTTTTGGCTGCAGCTCAGTAATTAGAAACCTTCTGCTGACGGATGTGTCATTGTCAACACATCCATGTCTCTATAGTTTGGGACAATGTGCTTTGCTGCATCTCTTCAGCGCAATGTTCAATTTAAGTGAGGCTGTTAGGAAAAAGTCTCCGACCTCCATTCATGAAACACTCAATCTGAACTCGCATGAAAAAATGCACCGAGAAGAACAAAATGAGACAGTTGCTTTCAGTTAAGTGAGGGGATATTAATAACAAGGTTCCTCTTCTCTAAACTCCTCCCAAAACAATGTGAACCACAGACGACAGACATCGAGTGCTGAAAATAACACATTCTTTCAGACCATTGTAGGAAACACAGAGTGTGTTTACATACAGGAGGACATTGTATAATCAGTCCAGTCAGCAACTGAAGTCTCCTTATTCCACAGAAGAACCAGTAATTAAACAGTGAACTATGGTTATTCCGGCTGTGCTCCATAAATGACTGATCAGCAGCAACGACAATCCTCACATCTATCTAAACGTCAAAAAAACACGATTACATATAAAAATTTTGGGCTATGTGATTAAAAACACATTTTTCCAAGATACAAAACTACTGGACCAAATTTGTGTATTAAACACAAAAAATGAAGCAAAAACTACAAATTCTGAACTGTGAAATCTGCACTAAACCTAAGATTTACTGATTAAACACAAATATTGTAGTTTTAACTGACTCTTCATGACGAGACCAGCAAAGACATGAAGAAAATTAACTCAAATATGTGGGATTAAACCTGACATTTTGAGATTATGCTCAGAATTTTCAACACATCCTCACACCTGAACGACCAAATGGGTCAATTACCAGTGACTCCCGAAACGACAGACGACCACTGGGGGGTATCATACAGACATACCGGACCTTCATCGTAGCAGAACATCATCATCACGTGGTTAATGTTGCTAAACGGCTGCAGTTTGCTTTGGTTTATACACCAAAACTACTTGGCTAGGTTTATGGGAAAGATCATGGTTTGAGTTAAAAACGTTACTGTTACGTAACTAAATTATGGAAGTTAAGATAAAGCTGCACAGACTTCTGGCTTTCGCGCACACTATAAACAGCGACCTCCAGGGTCAAAGTCCTGTTTGTTTGACCCATCCAACCACCTCAACCCATTTGACTTCCTCCTTTATCCGATCATAATTACTACAGCCTCTAGAGGTCGCTACCCAACAATAAACGTAAATATAAGCCGTAATAACCTACCTGCACAGACAATCTATACAGCCGTTTTTCTGGTGAGGACAAGATGGAATTTAAAGTACATTTTGTTTTTTGTAAAACACTTAAATTTGAGGATTGAACTGCAGATTAAACCCAAAACTTCTGCCAACCAGCTTTATACACAAAGCACTTACAGACATCAGAATGTACCCATGATGCTCTGTGGGACTGTTTGCACGGATAACAAGGAGCAATGAGATAAAGAGTAAATTTACGAAGGGAGTGAATCCTTCAGTTAAGGAAGTTTCTCACAATAAGACAACAGTTGCTGGTTCGAAGCCCTTTATCAACAGTGTCTTTGTCCAGGCTCAGTCACTGTGGGTCCCTCATCTAAACTGTCCTCAGTATAAATATGAGACACTCCACTTTTTTTTCCCAGTTCACATTCCTCTCAAACTGTTGGCCTCCGTCTATGGTGGCTGGAAGCCGGTTTACTTCCTTGTCAAATGCCCTTTTCCTTAAAGACTGAGCTCTTTGTTTCAGCTGCGATTAGCTGGCAGATATAAAGGCAGGCAGGCCGATATTTGAGACTATTGTGCACGCCTGCCTGCTTCAGGCTCTCAGAAATATTCCGTCTCTCTCTGAGACTTCCAGAGAGAGCTCAACAGCCAGATGTACCGTGTACTCGTCATGAGACCGGCACGAAGCTCACTCTGTGTGCTTTACTCAGCCTGAATGCTCTCACAAGCGCCTTTGACCTCGGCGAGTCTGCCGACCTTTGACCTCTCATACCGCTGAAATCCACTGGATTTTGAAAATGCACGAGCACCAATGAGAAAGCAGGCAATCTTTTAACCAGGAAGCAGAACTTTTTATGGCGGTTGAGCTGTTTTGCCAATACGTCACTACCTGAAGAGAAACTGGTTTTAAATTGCTTTCAGCGTTTTGTGTGTGTGTGTGTGTGTGTGTTTTATCCAGAGCCAATCTGTCTGTGAAATGACAGCAGCTGTGATGAAAACCAAAAAAAAAAAGAAAAAGAAAAATCAGGAATGACTCAGGTGTCGGTGCCGTTACCTGGTCAACGTCACCACAGAGAGGTGTGGATACTGATGTCGTAAACCGACCGCAATGAATGCTTATTAGCCGTGAGTCACAGCTCGTGGAAGGTTTACAAAACTAGAATCTTTTTGATCATCAAGATTAAGCACCTCACAGACTATACTGTGGTTTAGCATCATGACTGTTGTGGAGGAAAAACCCACCTGAAAAGATTATCTACACATCTGCTGATTGGTCTACAGAACTCAGGAACCTGTTAGACTGACATAAACTTTTCAAACTAATGAATGAAATTTGCATCAAGCTGTAGTAAGTTAGGTTACATGATGAGAGGAACTTTCCAGGGGCATAAAAGCTATGATCAACAGCCAAAGATCATAGCTTGGCTTTTTTTACATCTCCTATAGAAAGTACAACTTTAAAATCACTGGGGCAGCAGCTGATGATTATTTTCTTGTTTAATTGACTGTTTGTTCTAGAGAACATCAGAAATCACCAATCGCCATTTCCTACAGCCCCAGCTAATGTCTTCAAATGTCTTGTTTTGTCTGACCGACAGTCCAAAACCTTTTGCCTTAAAATGATGAAACAGCTGAAGATAAACTTGAAATAGTTTAGTAACAGCTTTATAAAGAGCAAGCAACATGACATATACAAACATTTGTGAAGAGCTGAGCCTCAAAACTGACATCTGCTTCACCACAGCTACTCCATGATCAAAGTAAACTGGGTTAAATGGACCCTCAGTGGGGATTTTTACAGAACAGCAGCACTGTGGGGGTTTCAGCACCAGCTGAAACTGCAGCATCCAAGAGTCAACATCAGCCTCACAACTTAGCGGACAGTGTTTGCAAACAAAGGATCACAGAAATTTAGACCTTACACAGTCCTTTATCATACAATGATCAATGATCCATCTGCTGTTGACTGGCCAATCCAAAGCTCCCAGTGGGACACAGGTTCAGACTTCTATTAATAGACTTACAGGACTTTTTTTTCTCTGAGGAAACGAGAAAAGAGGTGCGGAAATACCACAGATCCACTGGGACCTGGTCCAACCCCAAGTCCAACCCCCCTGTCTGACCAGCACAATCCCTGTGATATTCTTATGGTAGGGCTCGCAATGTGTGCATGTGTCATTCTGCCATGAGATCAGGGCTCATGTAAAGTACTTTATGACACCATTCGTGCCCATAAAATTCTTAATATTTCAATAGAAAGTCATAGTAGTGATTTATGTTGGCCTCATAGTGCTTTATCACACTTTACTTGCATACAATAGTGTCTTACAACAACTTTTTGACACTCAGTAGTAAGTTTCTGCTGACTTTATTGAGCTTAATGGTATCTGGATCCTTATAATATAACATTAGGATTCCTATAGGAACTTAGACTGTTGCAAGGCTGCTTCAGAAATGATTAATAAACAGAATTTGTGTAACAAGTTTATTATCGCAGTTTTAAGGAGTGAAAGTGTTACTGATGCTGCAAAGCAACCAAGTGCATGATGTGTTTAAGCGCCTGAAGCCCAGTGTTTCCAACATGTTGCATGAGTGAAGCAGTAAAAGACTTGAGCAGTGCTCTCTTACCTCCGTGAAGAAATTATCCATTGCCCTCGTTACTTTAATCCCCGAGGATCTGCTGTATGGAACCCGCGCGTCCGGTCAATCCCACTCATGTGTTGTTGGTGTGATTCCAAGCAAAACCAAAAAAAAAAAGGAAGCAGATCCGACAGCTTCAGTCCATGATCTTCCTCCTGAGCGTCTGCAGGATGGAGGACAATCAGTCGGTCAGTCAGTCAGTCAGTGTGGAGCTACAGCAGTAAATTTTCTCTTTGTTTCATGAGTTACTCCTCAAGCAAAGTCCTTTAAAAAACTTTCTGCTCTTCTCCTGGAGCCCAGGCTCCTCCGTGCGCTCCTGAGCGCCTCCGCTGCGGCTCCGTGCGTCACCTTTGTCCCCTCCGTCTGGCTCGGTGGTTGGTTGTTTGGTCAACAAACGTGCAGCTGAAGCGAACAAGCGAGAAGCCGGTGAAACTTTGGAGACGTTCACTCAGCCAGTCACTCAAACCGGCGGACGATAATCCTGAAGCTCCACCTCCGCACCCAGCACCACCCTCCTCCTCCTCCTCCTCCCCGTCCTGCAGCCCCGCTGTCTCTCTGACTCCTCCTGCTGTCAATATGTGGAGCCCGGAGCTGAATGAATCAAACACAAGGTGGAAGAATGAAGTGTCACCGCACTATTAGACTCAGAATAAACGCACAGACAGTCTAAGACCTGGGACAGTTATTAGTGCAGGACAAAGTCACTGCACAGCGACATCATGACAATATTTCAAGCACCTGAAAGCTGGAGGACAAATCAGGCAAACAACTGGTCCCGAACTGTGTGCAGTAGAAACGGGACCAGCACTGGAACCAGGTCTCTGTTTTGGTGCCACGCAGCCGAACTGGAAAACTGTCCAGGAGCACCTGTCGGGGTTCATCCATCTGGAACTACACTGCTGGGTGAGGGCTGGGAGAGGGGCTGCTGACAGACCGGTGACCAGGCCCGGTGGAGGAAAGGGCAAAGTAGATGAGGGCGGGACGTCATGTTAGCAGCTGAACTTGTCTGTTGCGGTTGTTAGCTGGATGGTAATGACACCCCCTTCTCATTTCTGGACTCTGGTAGCGTGTTGTAGTTGTGTATTCTTTACGGTGTAGCTTCACCCGCTGAGCCACCGTCTTCATCGGCGGAGTTGTTCTTGTGCGTAAACTGCTGTTTTATGTCCAACTCAACCGACGAAAACCAGCGCTAACGCTTAACTTAAGCTAGCCGGCTCTTGCGCGGGAAGCGACATACTTTCGGACTTTCTCGATGTACCAATTACTAATGTTACAAGATAGACAGAGCACATATAAGTCCCAAAACAGTAAAATAATAATAATAATCAATCACTATAAATATATATATACATATAAACAAAGATGTTCTGGAACAAGATTATCCATTACAAGCTACGCCAGTGGTATCCACTTCCGGTCTCCTGAGTGGGCGTGGTCACCTCTTCCCGCCCATCCCCATTGGCCAGTTTTACCGCTAGGTCATTACTGACGGTCTGTTGCCTGTTCCTGTCAAAACAAAACAAACTCCATTCAGTATAGAATTGATGCTCGCGCTTTGCTTTGCTGCTGTTTCTTCTGCGAGCTTAACGTGCTTGTTCCAGATCTCAGAAAGTGTGTTGCTGATTTGTCTGTCTGAAAAATGACATTTTAGTGTCAGAATGTTTGGAAGGCATGCGGCCTGTGTATCTGCTGATGAAGATCAAGTGACATGACAGAAAGCTCCAGAACAGCTGTTAAATGTACCTTGTGGTGAAGCTCAGGAAAAAGGTGGCAGGTGGACCATTTTGTTTCTCAGAAAAATGAATTTAATGAAGAGAATGTGAAATTTAACAAAGCATATTTTATGTTTTATTCCCGTACAGACCACCATTTTTTCATTTACAATCTCTAATAGCCGAATGAAAAGAACCTGCCTCAGAGACATACTGAAATAAAAAGCCAAACAATCACTATTGCTGCTGTTTTATAGCAAACACTTTTAAACCAAATTAAAACTCAAAGACAGAACAAGAATATCTGTATTAAATGTAAATCACATTTCAATCACAGAAAACATTTAAAACTGGCATGTGTCAGTTGTGTGAGATAATTAGCATCATTTAGATGTAAAATTACAAATTAAATGAAACAAAGAACAGATAAGAATGTTCTTAAAATAAGAGTCACAGATATTTGTACAAATAGGATAATTATGCAAAGGATAAAGTCGACTGTGTGGCCTTTTTCACCAAAAAGCTTCATATCTGTGAGAAATTATTTCTGCTGAAGAATTCACGTGAATTTTATCCTGCTGACATAAATACTTGATAAAATAAGAAAATAAAATACTGAGGACCTTCTGACCGGCACCAAGTTGTTAAAATGGATAATTTGTCACACGAGCTGCTGAATTAAATATTTACATCTTTTCAAAATTCTTGTGTTTGTAATAATTGTCCAGTAGTGTCTGCACCAACAAGTTCGCTGGAAGCCCAAAAATGCTGAGGGAGATTTATATCAAACAGAAACATTTACACAATAGTGATGATGAATCAGTCCCAGAATGACCCCTGACCCTGCTGGTAGCCATGCATCCATCCTGTCATTTGGGATTTAGTGCCCCCTGCTGATGACTGGCAGGAGAGCTGCAAACCTGACTCCTGCCCCTGACCCATAGCCCACTATGATTACAAATAACCATAATTATAATTACAGCACACAATCCATACAAATGCATGAAGAAAAAGCTAAAGCAGAAAGATGAGAGGGAGGTGTAGAGTTAAGTTTTACTCACAATCAAAGGCTTCTGCAGTGGTTCAGATGATAGTCATGGTTTCACTGTGAAGCCTTTATATTCAAACGCTCTGGGCTTTTTTTTTTTAACTTGTGCAACAGCAAAACCACAGTGTTGCATGTGGGTTTGCAATCCTGTGACCATCAGCAGCTCTTTGCAGAGTGGGAACACAATCCGAGCCAGCCAGTTCAACAAAATGTGTAAGGAGGAGGAGAAGGTTGTTTGACATCACCTCAGAAAGGCGAGCAGCACAAGGTGAAGCAGCTTTACAGTGGTGCTCACATTCAGCCAATTCAGGAAGACCATCAAGGCGGCCAAACATATTGGGCGAGTTGTGGCTGAATGTTGGTGCAATTGGCTGCCTTCTGGCAGCAGAATTCATATTCGGCTGCCAGATTTGGGAGGTTTTGAAGGAGCTGACTTGCACAATGGTTTGGGCTAAGAGTTTGTGTAGATCCAGCTGACATTACTTGAACTACTTTGGACCAGTTCTGATCCTGTTTTGCATGTTATATATCTCAGATCAGGTAACAAGCACGCCAACATTAGGCCAAAGCAAGAATTTTTGCTTATGTATGATTTGTTGTTTGTACTTTCTTTTGAAATAATCATAATCAATCAACTTTCCAAAAAGCAGCATGTTAGATGTTGAGTAACTGAAAAAGTGATGTAAACGTCTCTAAGGTTCTCCAAGGCAGTCAGACTGGATTATTAAACAGTCCTACTGGACATAGGCCTGGGGGCCCAGTGTGTTAGGCAAGAGAGAGAGAGGAACTGAAATGCAGTAATACAGTCATTGAAATGATGGTGAAACATTCCTTAAATGCAGCCTTTCGCAGCAGTTTTAACCTCTGTGCTTCACCGTGACCTTCAAGTCTTCAAATCCACACAGGGAGATGAAACAAATACAAAAACTGCAGCGCTGGCAGCAGTTCCAGTCTTTTTCAGACCAAAGGAAACCACATGTGGGCGGGATGAGTTAATACACAGCAGTGATGGTGCCTGAGGTCACTGGCCTGGCTGTTTGGTCCTCACCTCTTGTTGATGTTTCTTCACAGCTGTGCTCTCTGGATTTACTTAATCTTCCCAGTTATTTGTCTCCAAGGTGTTCTCCACCCGTTATCACGCTCCATAGATCACCTGTCTGGACAGTGTCACCTGAGTGACCACTGACCTCTAATTCCAGACCGCTGTAGCGATGGTGTGTAAAGCCCTGAGGATTCCTCAGTCAGGGTCAGACTGGATTCAGTGAGAGGAATGAACTCAGCCCACCTTTAAAAACGCACAATAACATGGATGCAGCTCCACCTCTGGTCTCCACCTTTTGTGTGAAGGACTCTTGGGAGCTGACATGTTGGTGTTGAGTCTGAGTGAAAGGCTGATCCATCTGTTGAGTGTCGAGGAGCTGCTGAACCACTTAGCTGTTAGATAACCTCTGCATGTTCGAGCCTGCTGACCACAAATCACATACGCTTCACATCACATGACGCTGGATATTTTCTCTACTCTTCCAGATACCATCTATTGACTTTTCACATCAATTTGCACTTCACATCACCAACAATACTGTAACACTGACACAAATAATGTGTATTCACTATGATGGATCACAGAACTTTTGCTTTTTGAAATGAGACCCAAATGAGAATGTAATGTGAACCAACGGACAGAAAGTCCAAAAATCTGATTAACATGCAGCGGTCAGCAAACATCTCCATGATTTACAGTTAATGAGCTAAACGAGCAGTTATGTGTCTCAAAGTTTAAATCTGTGAATTTCTTCAGTAGATTGATTAAAGGATACAGCAGATTAGGCTAAATGGGTTAACTCAGGTTCGTATTGACTCAATGTCACAACAAAGCAAACTCCATCTGCTGATGTGGTGAAGATCATGAGATGTGGTTGAAACTTTGAGCCTAGAAGCTTTTTGTATGGGAAGAACCTCCACACTGAATCAGCTCAGGTTTAGGAAAGATCTGGAGTGTTAGGTTCAGTAAGTCATAGGTTACCTGAGGCCAGGTAAGGGGTAGTTCAGTGTAGTTTAGTCTTTGTTCATCCACTCATTTTTATCCAAGACTCCTCAGTTATTTTATTTCTGACATCATCTTTCCTTGGTGGTCCTCTACTCCGTCGTCTTCTGTTCCTCTCTGTCCACAGCCGTCTCAGACTGTCCCTCTGAGTCTTCTGACACGTTATTCTCTCAGGTAGTTTGATGTTATGCTTTTTGTTCCCTCCATTGCCTTCTCAGTCCTTACAGGATCTCTCATGAATGCCTGTCATATATTGGTTAAAACCGCTGCTGTATATGTAGAAACTGAACAGACGTTACGTGACTGAACATCAGCACAAAGCAACAACGTCTGATATCTGAAATACAGGCTGAGATCAAGCAGCAGGACAATAGATGGACCACTGCTCCCGGGTTTCCTTGGACTGATCGTCTCATCATCATGAGTACCGGAGGACTACAGGAGCCAGTTGTCTCTTGCTGTTTGACTCTTTGCCAGCGTCTCCAAACTTCCAAATGGCCCAAAACAGGATGAGGAAGACAAACATTTCCTTCTACCAAAAGATGTGAGATAATGGACCAGGGGCTTTTTTCTCTGCTACGCCTCCTGTTAAGTGTGTCAGTGGTGAAGCCAAAACAGACTTCCTCCAACCAGCTTCATGCTGAGAGGAAGACAGAGAGAGTGGAGGGCTGACAATGACACATTAGAAACACCTGGAGGAGAAGGAGAGGATGGAGAGCCAGGTAATGTAAATGTAACCTGTTGTGTCACTTTAACTGCAAATTGCAGCAAAATCAGCAGATTTTCAGGACAGGAAGAACATGACGTCTCATCAGTGTAAACTCTGAACAAACCGTCCATCCCTTACATATGAACGAAGACTCTACAGTGACGATCATATGATAATGACATTTATAAATTTCGTCGTCATCACACACATTGAATATTTAAAAGATGGACCGAAGTGCCACACACGTGCTTGTGTGGTGCTGCAACCGACATCAAGCCAAAGCCTGTAATAGACCCACCGGTCCACCGTGTCAGTGTCACGTTTGTCCTCATCTGGACTTGAAAAGAACACATTCTCATTCTATGATCAAGTCAGCAAAGGGTAGCATCCTGTTAGACTTTCAAAATAAAGCATGCGGAGAAACACGCCAGGTGATGGTTGCAGGCGGGTTCCGTTTAGATCATTGTGCTCCATGGCAGATGGCAAATGGACTGTATTTATATAGCGCTTTTCTAGTCTTCCAACCACTCAAAGCGCTTTACAACACAAGCCTGCACTCACCCATTCACACATGGTAGCTAGGCTACCTGCTCAGTTGCAGCCCGATCATGTAACACATTCGCGTATTGTTGTGGTGGTGATATCAGCAGGAGAAATCTGACTCTGAAGCATAAATCAAATCAGACGTTGCAGGTGTTAAGATTTCGTTTCGAGCACTAAACCCCGGCTTTAATGTTCTGATCCCATCACTTTTGTAATGTTGTCATGATGCAATCATTAATGAGACGAACAGTGACAAACTGGGGATTTGCTGCCGGAAACACAGCTTTCAGGCTTCAATTTCCAAATCACATGAGCTGTCCAGCTAATGCAAAATCTGTGTATCTGTAAAACACTGTACATTTACTGCTTCAAAAACTGCACCAACTTCAGTAAATACCCCTACAAGCCCATCATTAATCATTTGGAGACCCTGTCAGTGGTTCCTGGTACACCTTCAAGGACTCCAACCCCCCCAAAGACTCCTGAAAGTCTCCTCAACGACTGATAGAGGTAGAGCGAGTAGAGGGAAAGAGAGAGGGAGGTAGATAATTACTTTCAGTCAAGCCTGTCTTCAACTCCCTGTGATTACCGAAGGCTAAATGTTAATCTCGACCACTTACCGACATATGATGACGCAACAAGCTCTTTCAGTCTGGGCAGGGCATGACAAGCCCACTTATTACTGTTAACCCCCCATAAAGAGTCTGAGAAATACCACTAACACTTGGAAATAGTGAAAATACAAACAGTGAAACAGTGGCGAGTTAAAGATGTGAGAAACCACATATTATTCATACCTGATGGTATGAGCTCTCATACTGAACCATGCTGAACATTCGTCACCACACGGTAAACATTTAGGTTTAGCCAAAAAAAAAGAAAAACTGGTTTAGGTTTAGGATAGGATAGGATGGTTTGGGTTCAAATAAATATGTTACTCTTACATAATGTAATGTAACTTAAGCATGTTATGTAAGTTAAAATAAGTGTTTGTTTAACCCATTCATCCACCACACCTTCCACCGCATGCTGCTCTTTACACTACGTCACCAGACTTCCTCCTTTGCTCCAATCATACAATTACCACGGCCACTAGAGGTCGCTGCCTAACAGCAAGCATAAATATGGCTCGTATACAGCGTTTTTCTGGCGAGGATGAGCTGGAATTTCAGTTTGTGTTCGCAGTTATAAAACTAAAATATTTGTTACTGGCATAACAATGAAGAAAAAAGTATTTCAATGATTACAATATACCTCCCTCGCAAAACTTTAATCTCACTGTTAGCTAGTTAGCATAGCTTACAGTAGCCTTTCAGTTCAAGGCAGCCATATTAGCTTGGAGCTAACTATGTCAGCTAGGCAGTGCACCACTTTAAAAATGCGTTTGGCCATGAATGAATTCATATTTAGATTTTCTATGTAAATATTTTGATCTTTTTGTCACCCAATGAAGTTTAACTCCACCTTTGAAATCTTTTCAGGCTGAAACATTTTAAAACATTATAATGAAGAATTATTTGGTACACAAACAGTAACAGTTCATGCAGTAGATGCCTCAGTTCAGGGCGATCTGTGCAGTATAATTAATGTTTAAATGATGGTGATGAGTGAGGTTTGTCTGCCATGACTCGTCCTCGCCACATCACCCGAACCAAACGCTTCAAAGCTGCTTTTGAACTTGACTCTGATGTTTGAATCAGTTCCTTCTTTTAACCTCAGGCCATATGTTCACGTCAGTGCATCTCTGTATTCGCTGCATGGCAATGACAGACTCTTCAATTCAAAGCGATCATCAAAAGTATAGAAGTGCGTTTAACCGTTGATTCAGCTGCAAATGAAATGCAAGCACGGGAAGGGAAACGCTGTCAAGTTGTATCATCACATTCTATTACAGGCTGTTTATGGTGTGTTTACCAAATGCACTGATTAATATAAAGACAAAAATCCCATAAAAAGACGAATGAATACAAATGAATGGTTTGTGCAGGGTAGTAACGGCCACGGTGGGTGCAGCAGAAGCAGATGCATCCTGAGTTTTAATTCCTTGTGTGGGTCAAGGCCCCCAAACACTGCATACTACAGTTCCCATAAAGCAACTCGATAGCATCATATTACAGTGTCTCCAGGGGGTTTCAGTGATGACACCATTACGACATCATGAGGGTTATTTGCCACAAGACACTTTTCACAATATGACAGTGGTATTATTGGTGGAGTGCACCTTTAATGAGAATAAATCCCCTCCATTGTCTTCCTGAAGTGCAAATCTCAGCGCATGAAACCAAAACTCTGATAATGCTGTCTGTTAGTGAGTTTTTCTGTTGATCCTTTAAGATAAACATTTAGAGGCTTGTGCAGGCTTATGTGTGGGCCTGCTTAGTGCTGTCAGGTTTAGCTCTGGATGTTAGCAAACAGAGAGGATGCAGGGGTCAGTTATAGTTCATGAGCACTGCTCTGCAGAAGGATCACCTCAGAACATGCAGGATTTATCAGCAGCTCTGAGCAGAGGTCGGGTACAGCCGGTCACTCGGGTCACAGCGTCTTCCAGAACAAACTGACCTCTCTCTAATCCCACATACTTCCTGCTGGAGGGAGGGAGGGGGCTACAGTTAGCCGGTCTTCAGCCTGGGAATCGCTCCAGAGTGGCTGCACTGTTGATAACAAACTGCTGAATCACACTCAGGCACTAACAATGGAGTAAGACGTGTGTTAATTTAGTAAAAGTAATGTAAAACAGCTTTGCACACATAAGTCCTGCACATTAGGCTGTGCTTAAGTCAAAGTATGAGCAGCAATAGTAGCATCAAGTGGGGAAAAGGCTGTTTTACAGAGTTCTTGAAAGGTCGGCCTTTTGTAAAGACAACAGCTTTCCTGCAACAACTTAGTGATTTCAGCCTGAGTGCAACAAACAAACCAGCAGCTCTACTACAGTCAGTCAAAAGTATATTTGCAACTGACGTAGTTGTGGAAATGCTAAAAGTCCCCTAAAAGAGAACCAGAACCAGAAATGCACTGAGGTACAGAACCGGAGGAAATGAACTTCAAGAAATAAGAGAACGAGCTTGAGTTGCAGAGGAGGAGAGTTCATGGTTAACACAGCAATTCCCTCACTGTAACTTCAGAGTGCTGCTCATTGGCTCATTTAAACAAACGCTGCATCAGCAGAAGGTTTCAGAGGGAGAGATGAAACGTTTCAATTCTTTGCAAATGCTGCCATCTAACGTCTAAATATCAGTACTACAAGAAAACCACTGCGCATTAAACATCACACACTGTATTTTCATCCAGTGCAAACGTACGCAATTGACGCAAAATGACACATTTGACGTAAAAATTAATCTTAATTAATATATTCTAGGTATTTGGATAAAGAAAGGCCTGGTTTAGTATGACTAGTTCTAAGACAATTAGTCGGATTATTATTATTTTGTTAATGGACATAACTTTAATTAAACAAACATCAAGCCTTCTTTTATTTTTTATTATCAGTATTTATCTTCTGTTCCAGATCCTCAAATGTGAGAATTTAATCTATAAAGTATACAAACCTTTTCCACTGTGCTGAAACTTATATATTTGTCATATGTGAGTTGGACTTTGGTTACACAATGATTGATTAACAACGTAACATCCTGAAAGTGGCAAAACCTCAGAATGATGAATGGATTCTAGGTGCATTTCATTTGCTTGAGGCTAAAACGAAGGGCAGATGGAGTATTTCTCTTCTGATCAGACAATAAATGAAGGATGTAAGTGTTTCCTCCACCTGTCGGGCGTAGAGGGCGTTAATTTGTGCATCAACAGGTGCAACAAGCGTAGAAACAAGCGCCCCAAACTGAACGACTCAACAGTCTGCAGCTGCAGTGAATGGCAGGGGGCGCACAGGGGCAGAGGCAGACTGAGGGTGGAGGAGTATTTCCACTAAAACAAGCGCAGACAAAATGTACACATCGACGGCGCAATACAGAATCTGACTAATTATTTATTAATAACACACATCCACCGTGAAGAGGAAATTTTACAGACACAAAAATACACATTTAGTATTATTGAATATATTTGTAGCCTAAATATACAACTTCTTTGGAAACAGAGATATTCTCAGTAATATGATAGACATTAGAGGGAAAAATTTAAAATATTGCAGGAATATTACAGGGATGAAATGATCGTATGGTAGGTATAATGGAATATCGTACAACATCTACAGGAACACGAATGACCATAAGGCAGAGCCGATCAGTCTCCTCAAACTCTTCCTGGCGCTTTATGACGCTTTATCAGACATCAGAACAAGACTCACACAATAAAACACATTTTCTTCATGAGGAACATTTGGATTGTGCATCTGTTCTGTGTGCGTGCGTGCACAGCCCGCGCGCGTGCACGTACATGTGGATGCGTGTGCGCGCAGGCGGAGGATCGCCGAGTCGAACCGCACCGTGCAGCAGGCACAAGCCGCTGGGCGCGCAGAAGAAGCCGCAAAACGTTACAGCAGCCGCTGCTTGGAGAGCAGAGGGAGCGTCGGAACTTCAGTGTGCACGGTAAGAGCCGCCGCGTCGACCCACTCTCCCGCTTTTCTCCTGAACGGAGCGCTTTGGATGCTTGTGGTTGTTTTATTTGATTTTTTTTTCATCCCTTTTGTCTTTTTTCCATCTCTTCATTCGGGGAGCCGGGGCGCACGCTGCACGGGCGAGTGCTGGGGATGAGACAAAAGATCCGGCTGATTTGATGGGAGAAAAAGAAGAAAACTGGGCTCAACTGAAAATTTTAGAAATTCCAGAAATGAATTCTTCCTCTGTCCTCCCTTTTCCTGGTGAAAAAATGTGCACGAGCTCAGAAAAGGGGTGTGTACAGTCTGGAGGAACACGCGCTTCGCCCTCAGACACAGATTCTGTTTTTTTTCACACTTTTATTTAAGAAAAATGCGCTTCGACCGCGCACAGGCGTCCTCTCACGCGCCTCGCGCACTCTGTATTGTTTACTGATTTCCCTGAAATTGTTTATGATTATATAATTTCCGCAGGCTGCTAGGCAACGCGTTTTTCTTCATAATTTATAGCCAGTAAACAATTCAACATCCAAAAAATGAGAGGAGCCCACCCCTGCTCGCCCCACCTCTTTGTCCGTGTGGAGGTGTGACACCGTTCGGCTACATGCATCTGGAACACACACATATGCACTCCATCACACACATGCAGCGTCTCCAACCAGATTATGTCACGATTCAGATGAATTATTGATCTCATTTTCCATTTTATTGCTGAGAAGAAGGAGGAGGAGGATGGAGGAGGGGGAAATGGGGATTTGGGGAGCGTGTTTGGGATGAGGGGGGTGATGGAGAACTGGGGGCGTACCTGAACCCCCCAGATTGACAGAAATAATAAGTTCATCGTTTCCCTCCGCTTCTGTTGCTGCTGCATCGATGCTGGATTTTATTCCTGCAGCGGGTCAAACTTTATTAGCCAGCCTCCGTCGGTTAATTGCCTGGTCCTTTGTTTGCCGCGGCACGCATGCGCACTGGGAGTAGGGTGTGGATGGGAGAGATGCCACCTTGCCTATCAATAGGATAGAGAGGAGGAGGATGGCGGGGTTTCACTTCTTGGTCTAATGATTTAAACCGGAGGAAAGACTGATTGTAGAGATGAAATAAGATGCTTTCTGTGGCGGCGGGATCGAGTGTTTCTGCGTCTGTGTGTGTGTGTGTGTGTGTGCGTGTGTGCGCGTGCCGGGAGATGCTACATGGCCGTTAGTGTGTGAATGGACACAGACGGTGATGCTGTAGCAGACACACACTGTTGTTTCACTGTAATATCAGTCAGTAGATTACAGTGATGCTGCACCGTAGAGCTGAAACAATTATAGAATAGTTGATGTGAAGAAAATTAATAAAACTGATACTGATAATCAATTAGTTGCTGAAGTAATTATCAAGAAAAAAATGTCAAACATTCTGTGCTTGCAGCTTCTCAGTGTGAGGATTTGCTGCTTTTCTTTTTATCCTTCTTAACTGAAGATTTTGGGGTTTTGATGGAGATTTTTCTCTATTTTCTGTCCTTTCATTAATTAAAAAGCAGATTATTCGATTATTAGCCTGCAAATCTGCATGTGTTGCAGCCCCAGCTCCACCAGCTGAGGTGAATATAAAGTAATCCTGACGTGGATGGGTGTCTGATACTTCATGTTATGGTCACTCAGGGATCTGTTGTGTATCCGCTGAATTTAACATTACAGAATCGTAAACTTCCATTGTGTCGTCATCATATGAAGTATTTATGTAATACTCCTTTAGGGTCATTAATTATTCCTGTGGTGCTGCACTGTGAGTGTATACATGTACAATAATCTGCAGTGATGAAAAGAAACCAAGCATTACACAAATACTTGAGTATTTCCACTTGATGCTACATGATACTTCTACTACACAACATTTTGGGAAATCTGCTTGTTACTCCGATGAATTTATTCGACAGATATAGCCACTTTTATTCTATAATGAACATTTTACATGCAAAACATATGAAATATGTTTACACATGAGAAATACTAATCCATTACTATGCTTTTATCATAAAGAGCCAATACTCAAGTACATTTATCTGATACTCCGTAGTTTTGTTGATGGAAATAAATGTGATTGCAGATGTGTACTTGTACATGGTGTTACTGCATCATATTTCTTCAGCAGCCTGACTTTATACAGTTTTACTGTCCCATACAATAACCCCAATACTCGAATGTGTTTATAATGTATCTGGTATACTCAAACCTATTAATATTATTAATGCAATATTTAATTCTATATAGTTTGTAGCATTGAAATAATGCTCCACCAAGGCCTGATAGTACGTCTGTAGTAAAATTGTGCTCCAAGTTATGAACTGTACTCCAGTATCATATAGTAAATCATAATGTGGCAGTATTTTAGTGATGTGTGTTATTTCAGAAGGCGTCATTAATAATGTGGATTTATGGATCGTTCTGATTCTGATCCTGGCTCATGTCACGGGGTCAGTTATTATGTGGCTTTACTCCCCGTTACATATGCTTCCAGTCACTTTAATGATGTTTGCCTATTAAAAGGAGACCACCTTCAAATGGTAATAATGATAGAATAAAACAGGTCACATCACACAAACAGAATCTGTATGATATTATAAAAAACACAAACTCAGACATCTAGTCTCATGATGTCAGAGTGACATCACTCAGCTCGTCTACAATAATCCTGTCAAGCTTTATACTGGTTACTTGTTGAATTGGTGATGTGTTTGCAGCGGTGGTCTCCGTCTGAACCGCGTTATAAGATCACCATGGTTACGGAGGGACGGCAGTAATGTGTCCCTTCTGTCTGGCTGCTCATTGGCTCCCATAAATCCAGCTCTGAGTCTGCTCATTCATCCCGCTGGACGGAGACAACAACCTGACGTGAAGTTACGATGGTGACTCATCCATTACCGCCCCTGTCGAGGTGTGTGTGTGTGTGTGTGTGTGTGTGTGAACTTGTACTGGCTACATAGTGAGGACTGGAACAAGTTTTTAACCAACAGAGTGAGGACATTCTTGGAATATGAGGACATTTTGATGGTCCTCAAAACTGCTAAGGGCCGTTTGAGGGTTAAGACTTGGTTTTAAGGGTTCAGTTGGAATTAGGTTTCGGTTAAAGTTCAGGTAAGGGACAGGCATTTAACTAGGGTAGTTTTAAAGTCAGGATAAGAAGCTAGAGACTGCATTATGTCAATGAGTGTCCTCACAAAGATTAAAGTACAAGTGTGAGTGTGTGTGTGTGTGCAAACACACATTTGTACACTATATGG
Source organism: Chelmon rostratus (assembly GCF_017976325.1). NCBI lineage: Eukaryota > Metazoa > Chordata > Actinopteri > Chaetodontiformes > Chaetodontidae > Chelmon > Chelmon rostratus. The sequence continues at coordinate 25,218,987 of NC_055669.1, forward strand.
CCAAAACTATATGGACAGAAATGTATAGGTGTCATAACAGAGATGTCCATATACTTTTGCCAGATAGTAAATAAAGGTAGACTGTGTGTTTGTGTGTGTGTGTATGTGTGTGTTTGTGTGTGTGTGTGAGAGAGAGAGAGAGAGAGAGAGAGACAGAGACAGACAAAGAGAGAACCAAGGTGAATGAGGCATCATGCCATGTCTTCTCTCTCCCCTCGGGGACCCTGCAGGTCTCAGAAGGTCCCCTCTTAGTCTGTCTTTGTCCTTCTCTCCCTGCAGGGCTGACAGAGATTAAAAGAACAAAATGAACTCTATGAGGCTCTAGCAAGTCACATGATCAACAGGATCCCTCTCCTACAATGCGGTGTCCGTCTTAATTAAACCATCAGCCTGCGTGTGATGCAGGCGGAGGCTTGATGACTTACAGCAGAGGAGATGAAGCAGGAGAAGCTGCAGCTGTGTGTGTGTCAGTGTAGAGGAAGGTGGGGAATGGGTGCAGTTGCAGGTTGAGTCACCGCTGCTGCCACTACTGTCACTACCGCGGAGAAACACCATCACATTTTAACACAGCTGGGTCCTAAAGTTCTCATAAACTCAGCTTCTGCCCACGAGGTGAGGTGGTTTTCACGCTCAGTGTCGCCTGCCTTCTAGAAATGAGTTTCAGGATCTTGAAAAAGACAGAATAAAAGTGATTACTGTGTTAGTATGAAGAAAACATTCTCAAAAACCTTTGCATCCAGTTGATAAGTCTATGAAACAGCAGTGGGTATTATGGGTAACAGCGTGTCTTGTGTTTTATACTGTGAGGAGGTGCAGAGCTTGGTCCCAGATGCTGACTGGCCTGCAGACTGCAGCGGTGCTGTGGTTGAGGCTGGGGTGCAGTAAAACCAGTTTGTCTAAAATGGGTTGGGAGTATGTGAGCTTAGCATGAATTAATGTGGAGGAAGCTTTATTGTTGCTGTGGGCGTTCATGGCATGAACATTTGAGGCTTGCCGTGATTGGGCATCAAGCGATGCCACTTGAGTCGGCGTCAGTTGTGACTGAAGACTACAAAAACCTGGGCTTGTTGTGTAAAGAAGTAACCTCTGCAGCCCCCTCCTCATCTCTGCTCGAGGCTGGAGGCTTCGGCCTACATTAGCCACCATTAGCATAACACACCCATATCTCAAACGTATGTCACTGTCATTCCTGTATAAAATGCAGCTCGTGTGATGACAACCATTTTAGTGAATGTGACGTGAATATGTATACAGATCATTCGTGGCGAAGTGATCTGGCTGCTAGTGTTAGTGTGGGAAAATTTACATGCAGCACAAACATAACCGCCGAGAACGGCTGCCACGTTTACTCCCTCCATTAATGACGTGAAGCCTGAAGGGCTCAGACAGTCGGTTTGAGTCAGCTGCCGCTTTCACGTCGGCCTTCCCTTTTCACTGCTACTTACAAATATATCTTACATGCTTTCCTCTTTTCATCTCGGTGGCGCTCTTAAGCCGTCAGGGCTCTGCTCAGTCTGTCGCTGACACACCGCCCACCTGAAAGCTCTGCTGCCGCCGCCGCTGCTAGTGTTCATAGTGCATTTCATTAGCAGCACCATCACGCTGCATCCACCTGTGGGCTCTGAGTTGACATTCCCATGAAATAGAAGCTACCATCATCACTCGTTGCAGGTCAGAGCCTAAACGCCAGATTCTACAATCCCCACAAATCAAGACGACATCAAACATTGGGTCATCTGCACCGAGCCAGAGGAAACAGCCAGTTAACTTCTGTTGAATCGGTTGCATTAATGTGCAGAGGCTTCGATTTTTTCTGCACACTCAGTTAAATGCTAGAGCACCAGAATAGTGAAATGAATACTTTTATAGCTGTAACTGAGTTGTGTTGTGAAACAGGGAAGTGAATTCTCAGAAAGGAGCCACTGTTAGCTCACAGCAGTGTGAAGGTATAAATGTTAAGTGTTGGCTGAGTGGTAAGTCTATTGCAGTAAGTCCATGAGCTGCAGGCAGACCATGATAAGCGTCCGTTTGTCACCTGTAGCTTTTGGATCTGATCAGACTCTGCACGCGGCCTCAGTTTGACGAGCGCTCGGCGTCGCCGCAGCTTGCTGCTCTGACAGGAATGAGGAAGTCATATTTTTCCATTTCATCTCAAAGGAAGAATGACACTATCAGATGACTGTAAACCGTTCTGAAAGTTTATTTTGGCGCTGTTTATGCTGAAGTGGAGTCGCAGTGCAGTTACAGGGAATCAGGAATTTTTATTTCCCAACAACGTGCTCGCCTGCTGCCTCGCAGTTTACATCTGCCTTTTTATAGACGTTGTAATGAGCAGCACAGAGTTACAGTAAGTCCCGCTGAGGTCGTGTCCTCTGTGTTTTCTCTGGGAAGTTGGTGGTTTTAGTGACCTGGAGGAGATGATTGCAGTTGAAAAAAAGGCAGGATTTTCTGAAGGCCCACTCCTATATCTTTAGATGCAATATCTTTAAACATGACTACCTTTTCCTCAATTTTCTGCAATTCGTAGAAGTTAGTTTCCAACGAAAGAGAGTTTTGCGGTCCAGTATATCTTGAATATGTGTTATCCTGTGTTGAGATGGCAGCAGAAAAGTTTGCAGTAGATCTACATGAATCAATCTTGAGATTATTATTGTGAAACAAGTCTTTTTAATTCATAAAGTTGCAGCTGTAACAAACCTTTTGGCTTCTTTAGTTTTGATTTTAAAGCATTTTGTCTCCACATCCTCACCAATCGCACTTCCAGCAGCAGCAGCATCATCAAACAAGCTCTGATAAACCTGTTGTGCATGACCTGCTCAGCACCAAACAGCAGGCAGACTCAGTTAGAGCCTAGCTGGTTAAGAAAGTGGAACATCTAGCCGCTGAAAAGCCCAATATTTTCCTCAGGAGCTGGTGGAGACAAAAACAGAGCTAAAAGGAGAGTGAATTTTGCGATTACATTCATCATGTGAACACAAACTCAAGCTCAATGGGGTGATAATATTGCTCTGTGTCAGCTACATGTGTAAATGTTCATGTTTGCGAACATGTTTTGCTGTAACAGCATCAGAATCTGGCTGTGTGCAGTCTGGCAGTCTATCAATACGCCCCCTAGTGGCCAAAAATAAACTTAATTACCCTCACATCCATGAAGGTCCTCACAGTGTATGTTTTCAAGCATCAATTTCAAGCATTTCAAGCAAGCTGGGAATACATTTGGGGATTACTTTTAACAAATCTGTACCTTTAAAAGAAACCATTAAAGAAGCACAAACAGACATTTCATCTGCAAAATATGTGAAGAGGAAGAGCTGACAACAGTTCAGCGGAAACACTAACGTGATTTTACAAATGCTAAACTCATGTCTTTGACCCGGGGTTCGATGCGTCTGACAGTCAGGTTTTCTGCAGCAAAAGTGCAGGAAAAATGAAAGTGGAAGTGGCGGCCGGCCCCTCCTCACGCCCCTGCCTGCTCCAGTCCCGCCGGAGGATTGACGGCGGTGCAACATGTCCTCGTCCTCGGCAGCTCTTTCACCATGAGCGCCATCTGTCACATCGCGCCTCGTCTTCCAGGAAATTACAGCTCAAACAGAAAGCGACAACGTTATCTGATATGTACCCCGGCGGGGCGGGAATGAACTCAGCAATCTCAGCTCGCTCGCTGCTGAATCCCAAAATCCACTCAGTCGTCCTTGTGGATTTGAGGATCATTTGGCGAGACCATATTTCTTCCAGTGACCTGTCCTCTTATCTGTGGAGGAGACAGATTCGGTCGTAAAGAGCAGACAGCAGCGACAGTTCTGAGATCTTAATAGCCAAACAATTTCATTTGAGACTGAGAGAGAAAACTGGCACCTGTTAGTGCGAAGTCATTCCTCTCAACGAGCAGCAGATTAAGGAGCGTCGTAAAGTGTTTGCAGATATATCAACAGGAACACTTTTACAGAGATATGACTTGTGGTGGTGCTAAATAATAACTCCTGGCTTTGAATGAAAGAGCGGCTTCAGGCTTGTTTACCACCTTAATGCACACAGCAGGTGCAGAGCAGCAGATCCTGAGAGAACCAAAGACATGCGTGGAATTCCTGTCTCACAGCTTCAGCAGACAAGACTTCACTGGAGCTGAGATTAGACGCAACAGTCAATTATTAACTGCTGGAATTTCCTTATGCAAATACGCAGTGTGAATTATAGATCAGCGTGAACCTCAGTGAAAGTTCACAGTCATATCTGCTGGCTGCTGAGCACCTTTTTTTTTTAGCAGCGAGGCGGGCAGCAGCCATCTTGTTTTTACCCACCAGTGCAGCTGAGCACAGGCCTGTGACGCCAGAGGATCTGGTGCATAGCAGAGCTGGTGCTGAGCACAGCCATACCCCCCCCGTGAAGAAGTCCTGGGGATGCCATTGACCAGACCAACACATGAGAGCGGTGATGGTGCAGCTAAACAATGAGCTGAAACTTGCTGAAAAGCTTCAAGCAAAGCTGCAGATTATTTTCACATGTTGTCACTTTGTCATTTGGTACATTGTTATTGTAGAAATATTGATTATATTCTATAACATTTGATGCTATATTTACCATTTTTCTTCATATTAGAGGACACTGAGGTGCATTTATACAACAGGGCCGAGCGCACTGAGCAAAGTTCAGGTCACACTGGAGTGAAAAACCGATATCTCGATGTCTGTGAAAAGCAGCAGATAGAAACATCGTGTTTCCAGACCAGAATCAACACGCTTTTTATCGCAGCTGGAAAAACTGGACAAATAACATTTTCTATCCTGCAATCACAGCGAACATGTTCGAGCCCCGCAGCCTTCAGCAACGATCAGCGTCTTCCAAGACTGCCGAGCCTCCAAAACAGCACCGGCGCCGCTCTTTACGTGAATCTTAAACAGTCCAGAGACGAAGTCTGAGAGTAATGAGATGGTACAACAGAGTTTAGACTCGTAGGTGCTCGGCCTCCTCGTGTTTGTGCTGCAGTCCCAGTTCTGTCAGCTCCCATCGAAGAGAGAGGAACTGACGACGGGGAGAAAATTACAAGAATATCTCTCACCGGGTTTTTTTTTTTTTCCTCAAGTGCGAGACGTGATCAAGGGCTTGTCTCAAACACTCAGCGATGTGTGTGTGGGCGACGTCAGACCGCGAGGAGGTGGATGTGTGTTTTCTACATGCATGGCAACAACACTTTACTTCAGTTTGGAGAAATCCTGGTGATGCATCAGTCACTTTTTGACCATTCATTATTATGATTAATACTGATTTAAGTTTCATTAAAAATATTGAATATTTTTTAAGATTTTTTTAATTAATTGACAATTAATTAACATTAATTGATATTTTTTGGCTAATATGTTTCAAAAACATTTTTCAAAATATTTTCATTATTTATTCATATTTTATTTTTATTTATTTGAAAATGATTAACTTGATAATCTTTTTTGGAAATATTTAAAAATTAATACAAATATTGTTTTTTTTAATAGGTTTAATTAATTAATTAAGTAAATTATGTTTTTGTAAATATTTCACTACCCCCAATTACATATTACACATTTTTTTAAATGGAACTTATTTTAAAGAGATTTCTGTAATAAATACCATTAATGTGACATGAATAAACATTCAATTAGTAATTAAATTAAAATGAATGCAGTTACATTTAACTTAAACACTTAATCACACATGATGAAATTCATTCAGTTTGCTCAAAAATGATCAAATTGAACAGCTTTTAATTGATCCGTTCTGCTCTGTGTGAAATTCTAGTAATTCTGAGCAAATCAGATCTGAATCATCGTAGCTTGAAACCATAACGAGCTCGGTGTGTCAGTGGCTGCAGAGCTCATTTTGCTCCTCGCTCAGCTATAACACAGCTGACACCAGAAAGACCAATTAGAGGCAGCCTAGACTGTGTGCCCCGCGTCCTCGGTGAATCCAGTCTGCCTGCGTGGTGCTGGGTGATGTGTGTCTTGGCTCTCACCCCCCTGTGGCTCTTTTTTGGGGTTAGCTGGAGTTTAGAGCCGACTTTATCCCGTCTCTTCGTCTGGCCTGCCACCCAGCGTCGCTGACTGCAGGGCTGCCCTCTTTCTCTCTCTCTCGCTGTTGTGGCTGGAGACAGCGGACGCCCGCCACGTCCGATTTCGCTTCGCCGGCGTCTGGCCGCGAGCTGCCGACGCGCTGGTGACAGGGGTCATTTAGATGCAACGCTGAGAGGGCCAGTTTAGCCAAGCCGGACAGACGCACAGACAGACAAATGAAGGAAAACAAGGCTGGGGTGGATGTCTGAGGCTGCGGCTGATATCTCTGTACGAAACAGATGCAGTTGTGCTGTTAGATCTCTTTCTGCTGCGTCCATGTATTTAAAGCTGAGTCCGGTCACTGGTGCCATTTTAAAGTCACAACCAGTTTCCTTTGTGGTGGTGGAAACCAGGCGAGAGCTCATAAACCAACGTCATGTGCAGGTTATTTATTAGACACTGTCGTCCCTCCAGAAGAGACGTTCAGAGCAGCAGAGGAAGTTTCACACTTCAGAACAAAGTCAGAATTAAGGTGTTGTTTCCTGCAGTTGCGGAAAAGGTAAGAAATCAAGAGAGGATGCAATAAACGTGTCACATTCGCTGGCAGTTTTAAAGATGTTGATGCTGTTTTTGCTGTTCTCCACCATTTACATTTGACCAAAATTCTCCTCCAGATTTGGGCTAAATCAAGCTGCTTTGAAATGATTAATGTCATTATACCAACTCATGAATGACAGCCTTCACTCCTCTCGTCATCTTGTTGAACCTGCTGCAGGGATTTGATCCCATCCAGACCAAGAGCATCAGTGAGGTCCAGCAGTGACGGTCGGTGATCAGGTCTGGCTCACAGTCGGCCTTCCTGTTAATAAGGGGCAAAGGGACAAAGGGGGTCCGGGGCTTGAGCTCAAGTTCTTCCACACAGGGGTGTCCACATACTTTTGGCCTTATATTCCAGACGAGTTGTGATCAGTTAGAAGAAGAAAAGTAAGAGTTTATTTCTTTTAAATAATTTTGAGGTCTTGAGGGCTAAAACTGTGCAATATTAGCACATTTTATCTCATTTTTCCTTCATTTCCTGTCCTGGTGGGCATTTCACAGCCTTATAAGGAGCTCGACCCCCAGGTAACACTGGGTTAGACGACTCACCGCTAATGAAATGCACTGCAATTCTCTGCACACACATAATTTACGGCATTTGGTGCAACAAGAAAGATGAAGTGGAGTAAATGAGAAACCTGCTTTACTTTGAGCACGTGAGAATGGAGGGATTACGGCTTCAACAGTATTAGATACGCTGGTAGCAGGAAGTAAAGGACTGGCGTTCTGAAAGGGGGAAGTGCAAAATGCAGAGTGAGTGTCACATGTTTGGTCTGTGTGGGCAGCGGCAGTTGATAAGAGCTGCTTTTCTAACAATAATCTTGTGCTTGTCTGCCTCCTTTAACCGTCTGAGGGAGTCTTTCTCTGCCTTCATGCGTCAGATTTATGCAACAATATTAAAGATGATTCCAGCGAAGGTGCTCCGTGTTCGCCCGTGCGCTCAGATCTAGCCAGTAAAGCGGATCATGAACATCACAGAAAAGTCCCCAGAAAGCAGTCAGGAGTTATTGCCTCCGTCTGTGGGCTCAGAGGCAGGCGGAGTCGAGCGTCAAAAGGATTCTTCTAGCAGACAGCTGGTGGCCTCGCTTCTGACTGACTGAGCCACTTTTTGAGTCTTGTAAAATGCCCGAACACAAAACTTTGACTGGCACATGAATATTGAAGGAATATCTATAAAATAGATTCATTTTCTTACATGAAGTCCGAATGTGAACACACCAGCCAGCTTCCAGACTGCACCTGGCACTGTGTTGGTTTTGGTTACAGTCAGTTCCTTCGTATTATGGCACAAAACGGGAAGCTTTAATGTGTTCTTCATTCCAGTTCCACTATTCAAACATCAAAACTGCTCGTCAAAGCCACAATATCACCATAGTATGAAGCAGGAAGGAAAGGAGAGAGTGTAAAATACTGCTGATCTGTGGTCCGGGCTGCTGGAGATGACTCTATGCACCACTTGCACAACAATGCCTTATTGTAATTTGTTGCATTGGCTGTCGTGGTGACTGATGATTGACTGCTCACTGTCTGTGATTGTGGACACAGCTAGCAGCTAGCAGCTCTGTGAGGTTGTATTTAGGTTATTTTTTAGCTTCATGCTAAAGTCAGTATGCTGTAATCACAGTGATAATGTGAACGTCTTGTTTAGTGTGTACGATGTTTACCACGTTCGCCATTTTGGTTTAGCGTGTTAGCGTGCCAACATTTGCAACTTAACACTTAACACAAAGTACATGGTGAGGCTGAAGAGAATGTGATTAGTTTTGCATTTGGTCATAAACCAAAGTATCGCACAAACAGAAATTCTGACCTGATGACGGCGCTAAATGAAAAGTCAGGTGATCATCAAAGCGATTACATTTCATCGTCTGGAAACGATGAATATCTGCGCATGATTTTAGGGCATTGTCAGGATATTTCAAAGCTTGTGCATAAGATCTCAACAGTCCTCCTTTAATATGCACAAAGAAATAAAGCAGACAGGACATTCACTGGGTTTCTAGTCTCTGCAACAGGAATTCATTCTGTAGTGGAATAAGTGGAAAACTACTGCTATGAAAAGTGAGACGCTAATGTGAAAACTGATGACGGGCATGTGAAAATATGTGCACAATTTACAGCTAATGAGCTAAAACATGCAAAACAACTGCTAGTCATTTTAAAACCAATTCAGAATTCCTCGCTCCATTCCCAGAACTTTCTCCGAAGTGTCACTGTGATCCGTTCTGAGAAACCCTCTCTGCTCACCGGCGCAGCCCCGCAGAGATATTGATTGATGCTGGACCGCGTCTGGCTCGGGGCGGACGCCGGGGGCCTCGGGGGTCCGTGCAGACAGATGGAAAGGAGGATGGAGTGGGACACTGGGATGGCAGAGCAGCCAGCGGTGGGCTCAAAGCTGCAGCGATATTGATTGACATAAGAGATAGAGCCCTCTGAAGCTGAAAGCAAGACAAAGAAAAGAAATATTCTGCTCTGAAACAATCCCCGGGTACGTTTGGCAGCCAAATGGAGCCTCTTTCCTTATTTGATACGTGCAGATATCTACCTCTATAATATCTGTAGCACTCTTGCTGGAGTTGGACGCTACTTCGGGAAACAGCAGATAAGCAGTAATTAGACATATCCCCACTCCCATGTCTCGCCCTATCACAGGCAAATAATCTATTTCTCTGTCTGCCTCCTGATTCTCTCATTTCTTATAACACTGGTCATTTGAAGGTGACCGTAGTTTCTCCTCGCTGCAGGTATTTGTACTGTTGGTGTTTCAGGAGCAGAGCTGAAACTGCTCTGCACACTCAAATCCAGTGCAAGTGTTTTTTTTTATGATGAAGTTAAATCTAAATCTTCATCGCGGCAAACGTTTGTCTTAAAATGGCATTGAATGAAGCGCACCGATGTCTCGTCCTGCAAGTGCGTATTGGAAATGTAGTTCACGACAGTACTGAAGCTCCTGTGGTGCATTTGACGCTTTAAAAACAACTCGATGCAGACAGCCATCAGGAAATCGAGAGAATGACGCTGCTGCTCTGGGTAACAGTGTCAGATAAATGTTAGATGTAAATATGATTACCCCTGTTGGGAACGCAGGCGGAACACACACAACACAAATCTCAGACCAATCAGGATCCAGCAGTTAGCTCGTAGCTACAGAGCTGCACTCAGGGACTTTACAGTTTCGAGCACCCTCATGAACGATTTTCGTTTCGCCTGTTTATGCATCTGTGACGGTTCATCTCTGTCGTTCAGGTGCAAAAAGTCAAACCCAAATTATTATTATTTGCTTGTTAATTATAAAATGTGGCTTCATTTACATTAACTTCATTATAAGGAATAGAAATATGAGAAATCACTTGACATTCACCAGCTGTCACCGTCCAAGTGCACCACGGTTAGAAATACTGACACCGAACATGTTTCATTGACGGACCTGAAAGAAAAGTCACATGACACATCTTAACACGGTCAGAATGATAAAGAGACGTACAGCACATGAACACACTAACAACGCTGCATGTTCAACTTTTTAAAGTCCAGTAGATTTTAATTAGCATGCTAACATTAGCACGTCTTTATTCATGTATTCTTCATGGGAGATTGTGACATAATGTGAAAAATCGCTTTCCTATTAATTAAATTTTCTCGTGTGTGCACTTTGCCTGACATCCCTGCCTGGTTGTCTCTGTACTGACACCGAACACCTGTTCAGGACTTTCAGGTATTCTCTTGTTCTCTGTGCGTGCTTACAACAGGACAGAATGGGGAAGGTATTGAAATAATGCAAAGAACAAAGCTGCTGTATATAACTGATAACATGCAAACACAGCTGAGAACACACAGTCCTTCGTCCTCTTCATGACACCGTCCACAGGATTACATAACACAAACAGGTTGTAATGAAGTGCACCGCGTTCATGAGCTTATTTAATCAACTGTCTTTTGTTTGAATTAGCAGACTCAGTGTGAAAACCTGCATAATAACATAATGGTGCAGATTGATTAAATGACCAGTTATTTGTGAGGTGTTTTGTGAGTTTGGCGTGCCCAGTCTTCATAATGACCACAGCACAGGTACTTCAGGACGTGGCGAACAAGTGATCCGAGCGTATCGCAGGTGGTTCATTGTTTTTTTTTCCCAGCCTTCAGTCAAAACTGTCAGAAACACCCAGCTTGCCAGGCGGGTGGGCCTTCTCATTGAAATTCAGCAGCGCCTGCGAGGAGAGATGCAGGGACGAGATCACGATTCCTTTGAAAGCACGCAAACCGAGTACTCGACAGCACTTGAAGTCTCCTGTCTTAACAGCGTGTATCTGAGGCTGGGTGGCGGCGGCGGTGTGTGTCGGGAGGAAGGATTATTGGCAGGAGCCTGTGATGGAGTGGAAGATAGAGCCGGCTGTCACAACAGTTTGGGGAGAGTCCCTTTGAAATGACAGAGAGGACTAATACATCCACCCCGCGCCGTCCCCGACGCCGCTCAGGGTCCATTTTGATTTGTGGTTTATGATGTGCACTTTATTGCAGCTTATCTTACATGTACAGTGTGCGCTCCAGCTCAAAATGGCTGCCGTGTGGACCGATCAGAGAGGATGGCAGACGCCGCTGTAAGGCCCTCGGCAAAGGACCGTCATGCAACAGCTTTCCAGATGGAAAAAAAAAAAATGGCGACGGCACGAACGCGTCACAGTATAAACAAAAGGAAATGAAAGTCCGATATTGAGATTCGTCATTAGCGTGCATCATCCAGCTCAGCTCAGAACGAAAAACAAACTTGAGATTAGAATGAGCGTTGTCATCGATACGCCACAAGGACTCCTGAAAACCAAGCTTGACTCTGTGATTAGAATTTTGTTCGGACGACGAACGGAGAGAGTTTGGTTGTTGATATTCCACCAACACGCCGCAGATAATTTACATCCTCACGCCCGAGTGTCTCTATTACGCTGCACAGTACCAACACACTGCAGTTAGTCTGCAAGATGATTTATGATGGTCTGAATGCAACTGACCCAGCAGGCCTCCTGACACTGTCTCAGTACTTCAGCCTCCGGCCTGCTGTCCATGGGTAGTTTTGCTCACTCACAGCCTCTGGGTGGGATGTTTAGTTGCAGTCGGTCATGTCCAGGCTCGTGCACGGTCAGTTTAGCACTAAATCCAATATGTTTAATCACCTCGAATGACATATTTTGACAAAGAGTTACAGATCAGTCAGTTACAGATGAATATAGTTTAGTAGGAAGCAGGTGGCTGTTGCTAGCAAACTAAAACACCTGACACAGGTGTAGTGGGGCTTGCTGGTGCAAGTAAAATAAATGTACAAAACAAAATATACTAAATGTCAGAAATGTAGATTAATAACGACAGTAAATTGAGTTCTGAAAGAAAAGCTAGCCCCGCTAGCAAAGCATTGTGTTAACGTTGACTACTATCGCCACAGCTAACGCTAGCTTTTATGAGCATTAGCTTGTTAACTGTGCAACAAGACATCAAAGCCCATATTGTAATTTCCATATCTGCATAAGTGTCGTCTGCTCGTTTCTGTTCAGAGCGCCAATCAAGATGTAGGACGGATCAGATCGGATGTGAATCCAAGCAGACGATCTGCCAAGATCGTGCAGTCCATGTTCCTCCAAGATGGCTGCCAGAGGGGGCATCATGTTAGCTGAAGGCCCTCAAACACTTAACATTAGCAAAGACAACGCAGAGCAGCTGATCTGTGACACACAGTGTGCTTGTGTAACGCAGGGAGTGAGCAGACAGCGTGCTCAGCAAGGAAGTGACAGCGGTATGTTCTGCATGCAACCGGTCAGGATTTGGAAAGAGTTACCAGAAACACCTCATCAAACCTCTGCGTCACACAGATACTACGAGACTACGAGTAGTGGTCCCGGTGGTAAAACACAACAACAAATTATCGTACGTTCACATCCAGAATTCAGCACAGCCCGAACTTTACAGCTGAGGATGAGAGTTTGTAATCAGGCTGCAAAACACACAATGCCTCTACGTGTGTGAGCAGTTTAGTTTAAGTTACTCATATACAGTGGCGTGCACAGTCTTTTTGAAGGGCAGGGGCGAAAAGGAAAAAAAGGGCACATATAGTGTGTCCTCACCCCTGAAGAGGGCACTTTGCCACACGTTTTGGCTGCCAGGGGGCACATTAGCACGCGTTTTGGCGTCCAAGAGGGCACTTTAGTGTGCGTTTTGGCTCCTAGGGGGCACTTTAGCACGCGTTTTGGCGTCCAAGAGGGCACTTTAGCGCGCGTTTTGGTGTCCAAGAGGGCACTTTAGCGCGCGTTTTGGCTCCCAGGGGGCACTTTAGCACGCGTTTTGGCGTCCAAGAGGGCACTTTAGCACGCGTTTTGGCATCCAAGAGGGCACTTTAGCATGCGTTTTGGCTCCCAGGGGGCACTTTAGCACGCGTTTTGGCGTCCAAGAGGGCACTTTAGCACGCGTTTTGGCATCCAAGAGGGCACTTTAGCATGCGTTTTGGCTCCCAGGGGGCACTTTAGCACGCGTTTTGGCGTCCAAGAGGGCACTTTAGCACGCGTTTTGGCATCCAAGAGGGCACTTTAGCGCGTGTTTTGGCTCCCAGGGGGCACTTTAGCACACGTTTTGGCGTCCAAGAGGGCACGTTAGCGCGTGTTTTGGTGTCCAAGAGGGCACTTTAGCGCGCGTTTTTCAAAAACTGGGCCATGGGGGGGGGTCGCCCCCCTGTGCACGCCACTGCTCATATAGTACGAAAAACCCTTTTCATAATTAATGACTTGCCTTTGCACGTTACACCTGGCAACAGTGTCCAAGTCATCTGTGTGTCTAATTCTATACGTGCACAGTCTTACAGTCGTCTAAAATTAGATGCATTTTCATTACTTTTTCAAGTGTAGTCCTTCACCCGTCTGAAAAGGACTGTTGAATATGAATATTTCATGGAAAAGAACACAGTCATTGATATGTTGCAGCCACACTAGCCATTAATTTGCATCCCCCTGTAGTGACTGCTATTCATTATTCTGTGATATTTTCTTTTTTTCATGCTCAACGCATTACAGCAGAGATGGCTTTTCACGTCCTTTTAGTACACAATGACTGATTGCTAAATTCATTGCATAAATTATGGCAGATTAAGTCCAGCCACATGCCACATAAAGTGGATACTCTGCTAAATGGTAAGCATAAAATAATGACGTTCATTTCTTCAAAACTGATGTGTAATGCTCGCGGCTCTCTGAAGCAGCATCACTTAATAGCCCTCAGGTTCAGCACTCCAGCTTGTGGTTGATTCCCCTTTGAAACCAAGAGACAATATTAATAAATTGGTATTATAAATAAATTGCTCCGGCAGATTCGCTGCTATGAAAACACCGGCGTGTTTTGGCTTCGCTTTGCAGCGCTCCTAATTGAGTAGATTCAGAGCGCCTTTGACAGATTGAGTGGACTGCAGTGCATCGCATGATTTAGTAGATGGAGGGGCGAGTTGCCAGAGTGAAAACATTTGGAGGGTTGGCAGCATCCAGAGCTGCACTCAAAGGAAAAGGCAGCGGGCAGCTCGGTGCTGCTTTTATCGCTGTCTACATGTTTGGTTCAATAGTCACTGATTTGTCGCGGAGTTGCACTGAGCGTGTCAATTGGCTGATTTCTTTGGGCCGATATGGTTCACGCTGAGGTCAGCTGGGAGTTGCACATCGTTAACAGGTTAGCTGCACTGATCGTTGTGTTTATATTAACGATGGATCTAATGACGACTTGTGGCGCCAAACCTGACTCTGCAGGTGTTTGGCACTGTGCGCTAGCTGCCCGCCGCGAACAGGCACACACACACACACACACAGTTCCAGCTAGCTGCTGAAGAACGTGGATCATTATCAGGTGCTGGTGGAGCTCAAACCAGAGATTAAAAAAAACAAAAACATTAGAATAATGGGATGTGTGAATATGCTACTGTTGCTAACATGTTAGCCATATCACCTCATTTTGCTGATCCCAAGTCACCAAAAAATAATTAATGTTGCTTTAAAACTGGAAATCAACCAAATAAAGCAAAACTTCTAGTTGCATGTTCTTCTGGAATCAGACTCAACTAATGTTTTTAGAAATGCGAAATAAGAAAGTTCTGGTCTTTAAAGTCCCGGCCAGTCCAGGAGCAGGACCACCAGCAGAGAACCTGAAGCTCAGTTTCAGTTCTGACCCGAGCTGATCAGGATGATTTGCTGATCGTTCTGTTGTTGTTTCCTTCTTTATCTGCTGTTAATTTCCTCTATTCGTATATCTGTGCGGTTTTCCGGTAAATAGTCTTGGTGTGAAACTGTTATCTGCACACACAGCCAGTTCGTCTCCTGTGTGTTCACCTCCGGACACGGTGAAACCGAAGAATCCCATCAGACTCTTCGTCAGTCTGACAGGCTGAGCAGCCAACCAGAACAAATGTCGTCTCTCTGTGATGCTGTCTGCGCTTGGCCGGCGGCGTCACATCTATTTGTCTGCATGGTCTTTGTGTGTGTGTGTGTGTGTGTGTGCGCCTCTGGGCAGTGTCAAACCCACAACTACGGACCTGTTTTCAACCTAACCCCCCTCCGCTCGTCTCTGGCTGACCTGATCACAGACTCTAAGCATGCTGGGAGTTCCACCCATCGACGATGCTTTGCTCTAATCGTTAATACCTGACATCAAAACCTCCAGTGGCCTTTACCTCTACTTACCTGGGAGGGCTTTGTGGCTTAATTAAGGATAAATCTACGAGTTTTATAATATGTCAAAAAAGGTCAAAATTTAATGAGATGCTTTTTGGTGCAGCCACTGAAAAATACCCTTACATTGGGTGTCAGGATGAACCTGCATGGGGCCCCGAGGCACAAACAAGCTGCTGGGCCCCTGCTGCCTGCTGTACAGTGTTACTCTGCTTAATGTGGCTGCAGGTTTGGTGTGTGCGGTCATTTAAATCTTCAATTTAGGGCCTCAAGATCAGGAAATACAGCAGGACCCACATTAAGGCCCTCGTCATATCTCTCATGATGTCGTCCTTCAGTGGTGAATGTTCCCAAATAAAGCTGAGTTACCACAAATAAGGTCTAAAGTTTAAGTCTAAGGCAGTTTCCTATTTTCCAGTTTTGTTGATAATGTATTGCACAACATGAAGCAATAGCTTAGCAAAATCGTCATTTAAATTGCCAAGAATTCATATAATTCAAGCAAGTCGTTTCTTTTTTCTTTTCTTCTTCTTCTTCTTGTGAAACATGAGTTCATACTCCACACTTTAAGAGTTATTAGATAAACAGGAGGGTTTTAAAGCACAAACATCCGGCTCTTCTGCAAACTTTTGACCTCATTCCACGATATCAGCAGAAACACCGCAGAGCTCTGCCCACACTGGAGTCAACCCCCCCCCCCAGCCGCTGGTGTGACGCCGCCCCGCTCAACCCTTCAGCTGCGATGGCCTTCTCCACACTGCGGGGTCGCATGTTCCTTTAGTCCAGACCTCTCTTTAATCATTATCAGGGCTCGCGCAGAGGCAACATGACTAATCCCGGCAGCAGACGAAGCGTAATAGAACATCTGAAGTAACTGAGTGTTCCTCATACAGGAGGAAGCCAGATGACCAGATTCGTGGCTGATCAGCACACAAATTCCACATTTCATTCAATAACCGAGTTTCCCAGCTCGTTTTCAGCATTTCAAGGTAATTCTGAGTCGGTTCATCCCTCTGCAGGGTCCTGTGACGAAGCACCAAACATGCAGCAAAGCAAAGCAAAACCAGAGCTGGTGTCTTCCTGTTGCTTTCATGTGGGCCAGGACACGTCTGAGCGTTCAGGTCCTGCCAGGTCCCGTGAGCTGGTTGGCCCCATGACACCGGTCCCCCGAACATAATGTGCATTGATTGATTGATTGATTTCTTTATTTTCGTGTCATGCACACAAATGTGCCCAACCCACATGGGTTTACAAGACACCAATATATTGACATTGCAGCAATACATCCTAAACAATAATTCTGCTGCTCAGTTCTCAAACAAAATATCTTGCCTTCTATTCCAGGCCCGGTAAAGAAATTTTGCCATGAAAAAGGTTCCCCTTCTGAAACATAGTTCAAGTTTTTCATGGTCATCCAACCACAAGAAATCAAAATAAGAAGAAGCCATCTTATTGAAAAGTACCTCTCTGATATCTGCGTATACAGGACAGTAAAACATAAAATGAACCTCATTCTCAACTTCTCCCAAATCACACAGCAAACAAAGTCTGTCCTTCTCTGGAGTAGCATTAAACCTCCCAGTCTCTAAAGCTAATGGTAATGTTCCAGAGTGTAACTGGGACACAGGGATCTCTGTCTTTTTCTTAAATTATACTGTACATAAGGTTCCACACAGTAGCTGTCCTTTATAAGACAATAAGTACGTAATTTTGGTTTATACCAAATGTCAACAGACCATTTTTCTATAAACTTAAGGAACATATTACTCCTCATCTCCTGAATATCACAACATAACCTATTATGGAAAATAAATGATGAGTTATTCAAATGAAATAAAGATTTTTAGCTCATTAGCCCAGGGGTGAAGATTGGAGCTGCTCCAATTAAATATCTTTTTTGTGATTCTCTGGTTGGGCATCTTCACCAGTCTATTCCAGAGACGAAGCATTTGGCATTTATGTCTGATGTTTGGAGGTTCCCATCCAATATCTCCAGTAATGGCCAAGACAGAAGCAAATTTATGGACTCCCAGAAATGATCGAATTGCTCTATAATGCACTGTGTTGCAACATGTATGTTCCCGGAAGCATTATTCATGTTATGATTCTTAACCAGCGTAAAACTCAAAGAATAAAAGAAGCCTACAGTGAGTTTGGAGGATAATTACATCTAATGATGCTGTTTTCAGGAGGAAATGTTCAGTTTTATGTGGACGCGCTCCGCTTTCTATTCCCAGAGACCCATGATTTCCCAGAGGATGCGAGTCCTCTGAGGACGTTGCTGCTATTTTTGAAGAAACAATTTGGGAAAGCGCCCACAAGTTTAATTTTCGTAAAGAGGTAAATAAATGCTTAAAATGCTTCGGACTGATCCAGAGTCAACCGACGCTCGCTGGGGTTGTTCCAGCTTCGCAGTCGGAGGATGTGAAGGTTTCTGGTCTTCCTGCTTTCGAAACCAAAGCTGCCATATCGAGGTTCATCAAGTTCATGACAACCCGGACAGGAAAGAAATACAAGAGTTATGGAAATCCACTGGCTCACGTCCAGAATAAATGCTGGAAATCACATAAACCAAACAGCGAGGCAAGAAAGCACGTTATACCCGGTCTGTTTAAAGCTTCGAGTTTGTGTGTGGGGGGGGAAGAATGAGGCTGACAGCCAACATCCACAAACACAATGGCTAGTTACATTATTTCATCTCCATTATTTCCAGTTTGATTTGACATTTAATGCCATTGTTCTTGACTTTTTCTCCGCTGGTCATTCGGCGCCGTCATTAAACCTGTCAGCCGGCTCTCAGGTTAAAAAGGCACACGTTAGCCACGGGGTCGGTGGTTCAGATCTGAACTGAACAGGAAACGTTTTCTCTTCCAGCTGAAGGCTGCTGTGCAGAGCAGATTCCTGCAGGACAGAGTCTGGGCCGGGAGACCCTCCTCCCTCAGGAGCTGTGAAAGAGGGAGGCAGCCGAGTATTAGCACCAGCGCTAATACTGCTAGCACGTTCAGTATCGGCTCACCGCCGTTAGCTGTTGAGACTATCAGAGCTTTATCTTATACAGATCAGCGCTGGCTGTACATTTGCTGATGTTATTTTAATAGATCGACGGCATGAGTCGTCCCAGCAGGTGACGCACCTGCCGGAGCGCATGATGTCCTGTGATTGGAGCAGCAGATCAGGAAATGCTAGATGTTGGATTCATTTGGACTTGCTGCATGCTGAAGAATCTGAGGGATGTTCCTGTCACAGTGTTATTGACATACAAACGATGGAAAGCAAATTTAACTGAAGGCATCTAGTTGAATGAATTTAAATTAGTCATGAAGGGTTATCAGTCTTACTCCACCTCAGTTTGTTTCTCTTATAATTGTTTTAACAGGTGACTCTTGTTCATTTCTGACTTACAGGGACTTTCATGTGCAACCTCTCCAGGACAGCACATCCCCGCTCAGCTTGCAGGGCATAGCAGCACCTTGAGTTAATTAATATAAAAAGGGATAAATTCACGTTTCTTCACTGTGTGACTCAGTTTTTTCACATATATTCTTTCCCTGCTCGTTCCAGTGGTTCACTGAAGCGATATCGCACTTGAGAGAAAGTTTTCAACCCAAGAGGTTTCACCGTTCACTTCAAAAGCGCCGCGTCTTTTATAGATTTCCCCGCCGTTCAGTGTGACTTGTGTCTTATCTTTGGGAAACTCCTGATGAGAATTTCAAATTGAGCTTCTGTCAGTTTGAGGGAGGCTTCGCTGAAAGTGCCTTTGTGATGATGTAAATAAAGTGTGGGAAAGAAAAGGCAAGAAGTTAGATAACTAACAGAGCCTCTAATAAAAGTACTTTCGGTTTGTGTAGAAAGAAAAACTTTTCAGCTCTTTCACTCTGACTTGTTTTCTTCCTCCAAGGTCTTTTTTTTTCCAGTCACATGAAGCACACACGAGTGTTTCTACCACTTTGACCTCGACCAGCGGTTTCTGTAACAGACAAAACTGTCCTCATTTCAAAGGGCGTCAGCTAAAGCCTTAAATGTAGAAGGTGATGCAGATTTGTCGAGGCCACGGCGCGACATTAACCAGGTGACACAGAAGCAGAATCTGACCCTATAAAACCACCTCAGACACAACGAGAGGATGAGGAGAGCCGATAAGGAGACGAAGTTCCTGAAAAGGCTGCAGAGAATCTGGTACCACGGATCCTGATGGAGGCTGCAGTGATCAGTTTTTGTGTTGGAGCGTTTGCACTTGTTTTAAGCTTTGTTGTCCTTTATTATCCTCATAACATATTATAACTTCCTGAGGTTTTATTACTGGTTCTGAGCAACGTAATGTTTATTTCCGGAGCTCAAGCAGTAGAAAACTTTGGGTTCTTTTGGTCTAGATGTTTTTAGTAGTTTTAAAAATCTGTTGGCAGATAATTTTGCTTATTTTAAGAAATATTTTAATATTTTTATTGCTTCTTTTTCTTGTTTTTGGGAACTACGGGGGAATAGTGCTTTTGTTAGGGACTATTTTCAGTCGGGGATGAATACACAGATTAAAGATTCATCTTCATTCCTGTACCGGAACAGAGGCAGATGAGTAAGAATCAATCGTTGTCAAGTGTTTTTATTATTTACAGAAACTGAACGTCATCAGTGTAAAACCAATGATGGCAGGATGATGTAAACTGCCTTTTAATTGGACGACCAGCAGGCGATTGCAAACAGTGCAGCGTCTGCGGCGAGTTACTGTGATGCTGGACAAGCTTTGGGAGTGAGCTGTGATCACGATCATCATCTGAGTAAATCACTTCCCTCACTGTATCTGAAGGATCTGATCATTAGACGGTTTCGACTCTTATGCGCTTGCTGATGAACGGCAGCTTTATGAGTTGATGTTTCCTGCTCAGGCGACAGGTGATGGAGTTTGTTCTAAGAGAACAGCTGAAGTTTAGGTGACGGGAAGAATTTAGTGACCATATTTTGAGATTGACAGTTTACCTGACACAATCTGAACTGCACTGATGTAGTAAACACCACCCATCTGGCACCGCAGGCAGTTAAAAACAAACACCAAATATGGTCTGACCCCGGGCTCGTGCTCATGAAGGACAGAGGTGGAGATGAGGAAATGTGGCTTCAGTCTGTCGCAGGAAGAGTCTTTGACTCATAAACTGGATCATTTCAGCCAAAGTTCACTGTCAGAGTGTCCAGTCAGTGACAGCGTACGTTCGCTGGATTAACACGAGGCCACAGGTCACCTACCGCTCCACAAATAGCACCACGAAGGGAGGAATGAAGCTCATTCATGCGCCCGGCGAGGATGCCACCCTGCAGCGTCTAGTAGACCATATTCTACATTGCATGTTTTCTCATAAACAAGCGATGACTCATGGAGTCGCCTGAAGCTGTGCCTTGTCAGCAGGTTCAGCATCAGTACCTACACTCCACCCCTGAACCCAGTGAATCAGTTCAGTCTGCAGCTACTCCAGCTCTGGAGGTCATTTTAAATAACATATGACTGGCATCACCGAGAGCAATCTGTTGTTTTACCGGCAGGCTTAAAGTGCTTGAGCTGGGTAATCCATTACAGCGACAATTATTTTTGTAGTAATGCAGCAAAGCAGACGGTTCAAAGGTCGACATGACTTGTAATTCCATCTCTGATACTCGCATCCCACTGATGTGGTGCTTTACAGCCACAATGGGGAGAATATTTATGTGATAAGGTTAAACATGATTTTGTTCTTATAAAAACAGAGTCAGTAACACTAATATGGTCGCAGCCTATTCATGCTGAAATCTGTGCATCCAACTATCTCCTGCCACTGGATGCTCGATTTTTCATGCTGCCACTAGGGGGAGACAAAGTGGAAAATTTCAAATTCCACACAAACTGTTGTGGCTTTAATTTGATGGCTAACGCAACAAGAATTAATAAGTTCACGTGCAGTGAAAGACAAAAATATAAAAAATAATGTCATCTCATTGTCTTCAGACCTGGAAGACAAGTCGCAGAAGATGCTGCAGTTTCTCCTCAGCTGAGGACTGAGAAATCTCTGCTGTTTAATCACTTTTATTTGGTGAAAGAAGTAACACGTTTTGATCAAGTTGTGTCAAAACACGACAGCAAAGTTCAAAACATCTACGTGTACCTTCTGATTGGTTCTATGGCTTCATCTCCGTCTCTGAAACTGTCTCTCCACAGACCGTTTCAGCCACGCTGTCTCTTTAAATGCGAATGTTTGGCTGAGTTTACATTTTGCGACGCAGGGCCCCTTTTTGTTTTCTTTATGGCAACCTTGAGGCTGATGGATAGCTGTGTGTGTGTGTGTGTGTGTGTGTGTGTGTGTGTGTGTGTGTGTGCAGAGAGTGGAGCTGTGAGCTGGTCAGAGGTCACATATTTCTCAGACACACTGTCCACATCGCTCATTAATAAACATTGTGTGTGTTTATCTGTGCACACATGAGCCAAAGTAGTTGTGTGTGTGTGTGCGTGTGTGTGTGTGTGTGTGTGTGTGTGTGTGCGTCAGAGGTGGCCTTCTGCAGAAACACACTGAGGATTGGAAAACTGCTTATACTGTTGGTCGTGGTCACTTCCTCACCTCAACAACAGGCACATCTGCGAGGTTCCTCCACCCTCCAGCCCTTTAACCCTCCCTGACTCTGTGGTTTTCTGATCTGAACAGTCAGAGGGACGGACAGTGGACACATTTTACTAAGCTGTTCATACATCAGCTAAAATACACACTTTTTAAAAAAATCTTTCTGATGAGCAAGTCAAAATCAGACATAGTTTCATCTTTTCTTGCTGACGCGTTAACATCTTCAGGTCTTGACAAAACCTCATAGACACCCAGAGTGACACAGAATTGAACTATTGGATGCTCCTTTTCTTTACAAGCTGGGTCTTCTAGATTCTATCAGCATTCCTCTCAGTCATGAAAACCTTTTATTCATCCGATTCTTTGCTGAGGTCTGAGGACGCAGCAGCAGCAGCAGCAGCATCAGCAGTAGCAGCAGCAGCAGCAGCAGCAGAGTACGATCACAAGCGTATTCGACATATTTCAAGGTGAAACTGAAAGTGAGCCCACCTGGAATGTGGTTGCAGAAATGAAATGTATCTGCACGATCAGTACAAGAAGTCAAAGTTGTACCAAAACACCTTTAGAATGAACACTTCAGGTAACTTGTTCAGCCCGACGTGATTTTGCCTGTTATGAATGGGCCCTGTTCAGTGTGTGCGTCAGTTTTTTGCTGCAGGCTCCTGAAGCAGATTAATGTGAAAACTATGTGCTGAATACAAAAAAAACTCTTTTTAATACTTTCTGGAAGCATTTTTGCCTTTATTCCACAAAAAGACAGTTGGGGGCTGACAGGAAATGAGGGGAGAGTAAGAGGTGGGAGATTATCTGTATAGCCACAGGCTGGGAGTTAGAGTGCTAGTTTCCTCTTTTTTTTAGGTGTAACACAGTAAGATCATGTGTGTTGTTGGAGTAGGTTTGCAGGTTTGAAGCACAGCCCAGCTGTGCCTTGCTGGCTGAGTGCATTGATCGGACAGTCAGTCAGTGTGGTGGAAAATCCTTCCCCTCATATCTGCTCACTCACTGTTGAAATATTTAGGATGGTGAGGTCACTGTACTTCCTCTTCCTCCCCACATGACTGCTAGAACTCTCACCTACAGGCACAGAGCAGACACTGACGCTTGCCTCTAAACCTGACCACGAGCTATTTAATCAGATCTCATACTCGAGAGTTGGTAGAGACCAAACCGGAGCTAGAAGAGAGTTAATACTGGACGGGTGGACACAGTCACCTCCTCAGTGGGACGATCATGTTGCTCTGTGTCTGGATGTAGAAGTAGCAAAATGGTTGCTAACATGTTAGCCATAACAAATTGATAAGGTGATAATACGTTTGAACTGTGAGTCTTTGTGGAGGTCTTCTGTCCCCTAGTGTTCAAGAAATCATTGTGATTCAAACCCACCATTGACAGACACACTGACAGAAGTGAAATTAGACACTGAGACACCTGAGACTTTGAGTTTTAACAAGAACTTCAGCTATTTCAGTCAAATTAGCTCAACTGACTTGGTGACCTCTCTCGTTATGACCTTTTGAATTCACAGATTTAAAGCCAATAGCTGTTTAGGATTAGTAAAAAAAAAAAAAATGGACCAACACATCAGTCGTCCTCGCCCTAAAGAGTGGTGCTCCAGGCACAGGGAACTGCCGCCGTCCTGGATCGAAAAACTTTTTGGTTTCATTTTTCAGTGCATATTCTGTTTTTATCACGTTTACGGTCGGCCGGATGGCGGACAGCTTTCCTATCAGGCCACGCAGGAAACACATGTGGGCCAAACAGCAGCTCGCCGTTGCATTAAATTAAATGAGCTGCGTCAACAGAGCGGATGGCCGTAAAGTTTGCCGTAGCTGAACCGTGAGGTCGTGCTCGTTAACATTCACCTCGCGGATACTGAGCCCCGAACCAAAGCGTCGATCTGGTCACTGAAGAACAGCAGGTGGTTTCATGAGCGGTGGGCTGTGATTGGTTGACTGCTCCAACACAGCAAAGTCAAAGTGACGAGAGAAAACACTGTGAAAAATATAAAGATAATATTAAATGGTGAAAGATTGAAGCTTTGATTTGTGGCCTAAAATGTCTGCACATACTGTGCATGTTGTAGCACTGAGTTTGTTATTTGGTGCAGAAACGATCAAAACCTGGGGGACGTTTATCGCAGATCAACACTCGTATTTGCACTGCTGTGACATTTAATCATTTCGGAGCATGAATTAATGTTCGTAAATATTATTTCTGTAAAAGCAGATAACTTTTGAAGCAAACGTTCAGCGTGTTGCATTAGGCTTGAGCACTTTTGAAATTTTTCTGCTTTCACCGAATATTAATTTTAAAGCACATTTTTTCATGCACGCGGTGCAAAACCTGTCTGCTTCTCTGCCACAGTCGCCTTGCATGCTTTCATTTCCCAGAAATCAGGTTACAAGCATATTTAAACTGAATAGTGGAGGCTGATTGAACATGAAAGTTTAATATGAATAAATGAGCAGAACCGATGTACAACATTTTGCCCTATAAATCCAACATCAAACGTGTCTATTTAGGATGTAATTGCGGTTACATGCTGCACATGTTAACATCATCCTGGTTTCACAGGCCTGCATGTGTTAGCTGCAGTACCCTGATGGAAACCAGGATATAGTGGCTGGTGAAGACCTTCTCCAAGCGTATCTTCAGCTTCAGTTACATATTAGTAATGATTGTCTAAGCAACGATGGCCGGATGCTTACATGAAAGCATTGTTCTGATGTCTGATGTTAAATCTGGCAGAGCTCAGTGATGTTTTTGATCGGACTGTCAGGATGAACAGTTTCTCCTGAATGTCAGAGATTATGAACTATGAGCTGCAGTTTGTGTGAATGTGTGTTTGTGTGTAAACGCTCAGATGGGACTGGAACCTTTTTATTGGAAACGCATGATATATTCTCTTTTATGTCACATCTGCCATATGCTGCTGATGCTGCTCATGAATATATGCATATGCACATGTACACGAGTGCGCACAGAGCTCGAGCAATGACCCGCGCACTCAGAAACACACATATCAAAGGGCTTCAGGATCACGCTGTGGTGAAACGAGTTTTTCCAATCACAGAAAAAGCCACCATAAACCACCGGTAATATAACATGCATGTCTCAGCAGCACCATCCATAAATCAAAAGTTCCAGGTCGTACACAGAGCCCGCGGAGATGGAAACCATGCAGACACGCATGTTAACGTGTAAAACATCAGGATGTGTCTCATCAGATCTCATCTCATCTTGTCTGCCTCATCTGTGAATGAAAACTGCATCACAAAAGACCTGCAGCCTTCCTGCGGTGAAGCCAAACAGTGTTTAGAAGCATAGCCAGACAAGGCTTGGCTATGCTTTGGGTCATAATGAGTTCGAGCACACCGTTAGAAATCAGACATTTAAGGGCCCTGATCTGGAAAAGTCAGAGCAGGTCAGAGGATGTTTGTTGTGCCCCAAATTTTTGTTTTTTTTATCTAAAAGAAGCTCTTCACAGTCTTATGAGACAAGCCAAGTGGTGCTGCAGCAGTGGTTCCTTCACCTTTTCACATCGGCATGATGTCCAACAGGTCTGAACACTGAGAGCAGCAGGAATGGATTAAACAACAAAATACGGGCTTGTAGCCGCCCTCCACAACAACACATGTACACATTTTGTAATTTGACGCCATCCTTCATCAAAGAGGTCACTGCTGCAGGAATAAGCTCTTCTGCTCTGGCGCCTACGTGGTTAAGGTTTGGTTTTGCTCGGGCTCGGTCAGCGTTGGGGAGAGATCATAGTAGAGGAGCTGCTTTAGGTTAGAGGACGCGCTCAGGGGGGAAGTCACAGTTCTCGAGTTCTGCTTTATATTATTTCAATTCAGCAGCATTATGTGTAACCTCTAAAAAACTCAACCAAAGTTAGCCCAGCTTCAACCTACATGCAAACAACAAGTCACAGCTGAATATCAGGTATCGGTGTGACGCATTGGATCAGCGAGCTTCCTGTTCTGATGCAGCTGAACAGACAAAAGTCCCTCTGCTGCTGTGAAGGTAGTGGCTTCACCTGTTGAAAAATAGCTCCCTGATGCATCACCTGGAAAGAGTTTTCAGTGGCTGGTGAGGATGCACAGCGAGTGCAGATAATAAATAAAGACATTTAAATATTACATTTTTATCTGTTGAATGGGCTTTCAGTCATTTTGGTTGTGGAATAAAAAGTCTTTCTCAAAGCTGTATAATGTAGAGCTGAGTGAGCTTATATAAAGAGTGATGGATGGGTCTGCGGCATCCATCACCTCCATGTTTGTATAACGAGGAAACCTCGTGCACTTTGTGTTGACTCGACCTGTTTGCTCTCAGTGATTGAGCTTCCGCTGCATATAGATATATTATATATTTACCTCTGAAGTTCGTGTTTGTCCAAAGAGTTCTCCCGGGTCGCCTCATCTTATCTTCTCATTATGCTGTACGGGTCAACACGAGTGTCACGGTCGGCGCTGCTCACATAATGGTGTTTGCCTTCACTGATAGAAATAAAGGTATAGAGCTGGACCGGATCCACAGTCTGACACATTTCATCTTTATTGGAAAGATTCTTGAGCCAAAACAAGTTTTAAGACGAAGTAAAGGTTTGTAATTATGATGGTGCTGTCCTCCCAGATCTGAGCAAAAAATTTTGTGCTTGTACGTTAATTTGACATTTTCCAGCCACTCTTGTACAACTCGTGGAAGGTTTTCGTTCTATATTGCAGAAAGGTTTGCCTTTATTTTATGCTGAAGGGTTCTTCGTTGTAGTAATCCACATTGCTCGAGGTTTCTGGTTCGCAGCATTAACATCACGTGCGCGCAGCTGCAGACGACTTGTCAAACAGTGTTAGTAAGCTTTTAACAAACATGCCCCAAAATTCAGTGTTTCCAGCCAATCAGATGTTAGTATTTGCTCACTTTCTCGGTCTTCTATGATAATAAACTGAGTATTTTCCAAACCTATTTGCAACCAGCGTTATCTGGACCAGGTGTGAGCAGCTGGAACAAAAACACACCTGAACTCTTGACTGGAACTCACGAAGCTTCAGAGGCCAAAGGGTTAAACGTGGATCCATACGAGCGGCATCACGGCCGCAGCCTCGCTGCCGCCGCCGCATCCATCAGGAATGTGTTGAGTGTTTAAAGTTCAATGGCGGGTCGATTTGTGGTATTCATGCGATTCAGACAGAAGTCAATGTGTCACCCTGCATATTTCTGTGGACGCGTTGGAGACGCCCGTCACCTCCGAGGACCCTCACAGCTCTCCTAACTGTTAAATCATTAAAGTCGCATTTCATGCGTTCAGCTGTTGGGAAGGCAGACAAGTCACATCAGAGCACATTTAAAGTAGCCAAACAGAGGAAAGTTAGCATCAACTTTATTGACGGACTCATATAATTTAGCAGTGTGGCGCTGTTGTACAGTCAGAACAGAGAATCATGAGCGATGCTGCTACCTTCGATGTTCACACAAGCTTTAAAAAGGAAAGGTCTTCATAGGTTTGGCCATCATCAGCCCATCAGTTCTGAATTTTATCATCTAAAACAACAATTTAGTGGAAAAACTGAAAACTTTATCAAACCCAAAATGTAAATGTAATTTCTCTTGTCTGTGCAGAACTGTGGGAGCAGATGCTTGACTTTCTAACTGCTCAGAATGAACAGAAATGATGTCCAAAGTACAAAAGTGAGAACCAGCATTTAACAAAACTGTTCCTGTACGTACAGATGTGATAATAAAACGGACTCAGGGCAGCCAATAAAATCTGAATGCATTTTGATTGGTCACATCGGTGATGAATTGTGATGTCATGTGGGAAAGGTTAGCGTTTCCTGTTACGCCGTACAGTCCAGCTTGTCTTTAGCTCCGTCAGATGCAACTCCAACCACGGCTTGTGACAGCTAATAGACTTTATTTAATTTGCGAGATCATGCCCCTTCACGCTGCTCCTCACTGGGCCGCGGACCGAAGCTCAGTCCCTGTGGATCTGTCAGCTCGCAGTAATTTATTACTTCCAAACAGGAAGGACATGTATACGTATTCCATCAGAAATCACCAAAGTCACATCTGCGGTTAGAGAGAGCTTCTCTGAGGCTGGCCGGTCAGACATGACTGTCTGTTTTCAGCGGAGGTGGCAGCTTTGAGACCGTGCGAATACCAAACAGGCCTTGAGGTTCAGTGGAGGGCTGCTGCCTTCGTCCCCGGCCTCGCCGAGCCTCTTATCTGTCAGAGCCGAGGCCACGAACACGTCTGACAAGTCCAATCAGTCACATTAGCCGCGGCGGTGTTGGGATCTGCCGTCTTCACAGCTACACAGCACGCAGCGTCCAGCTGGTGGTGTCCTACAGCTGTGTTGATTTCTGATTTAAAATCTGCATATCACAGCTTTTTCGTTGTTACCGGTGAATTGTGGGTATTTTGCTGAAGCTTTGATAGCACCTGTTCAATCGCTGAGCGCAGCCTGAGAGCCTGACCTGGATGTGTCAGATAACAACAGCGTCTTTTGAACATTTTACAGGAGAAACAAGGCCAGAGGCTTCGCTCCGCTTCACAATAAATCCAGAGATGGGATGACAAAGTTCTCCGGGTTGGCGGGCAGAGCGAAGAATTGACGAAGAAACAGAAAACGTTCATTGTTAATTAATCACACAGGTTTACAGGCTTTATTTTAATCCTCTCATCCACAGTTTTCATCTCTTCTGGGACTTTAGGTCAGCAATTGAAAACAGTTTTTTTCTTTACTTTATTTAAAATTGTGAAGACATCTGTGAGTCACTAAGTTTGCTTTGGTCACTTGATGTCGGTGTCCATTGGAACGGCAGCTTCCTGCCTTTTGACAACGATCATAACTCACACGGCCACTAGAGGTCGCTGGTTAGGAAAACGTAAACATGCAGCAGTTTTGTCATTTTTACAGATGACTGTTGTTTCTGTTGAGAGGACACCATGAGGTCAAAGACAAAGTCAATAAACCATCAGGGATGAACAAAAATATTCTGTGTTGCCATAGAAACACGTGTCTGATTGGCTCACAGGTGTCCTTCTAAACTGCATATCAGCAGGTTTGAGATACTGCAGCTCCTGCTATTACACCACTGCACTATGTTCTTATTTTCATCGTGCATCATCAGAACATTTTAGGAGCATATTTTAGAAGAAGATAGTCAGTCGTACAATTAGAAAACATTTCTTTTCAACTTCAAAATGTGGCTCGGCAAACTCAGTAACTACTCGAGCTGCTGGTTCCAAGGTCACACATGAGCTTTTTGCTCATCGAATCTGCAGAGATGGGACAAGCTGAGCGTTTGTGGTGAATCACTTTCCATCCAGACAAACTTCTGCCAGCTTTGCAGACATGGAGGCCACGTGAGCGTCTGAGGAGGAGCGAAATGCCGCCGACTCCGCAGAGACGGACGTAATCCGTTTCACTTCTCTGTTCTGTTTTGTGTGCCGTTGGTTCCTCGGCAGCCAACAAAGCCTTCGGAGCGGTTTTGTATTCAGTAATAAACGTCTCAGTGAGAAGCGTCTCGCTGGCTTTCATCGCTGCTGAGTGCGTCCTCTGACTCGTAAGCAGCAGCTGAACACACAGCAGCTCTCTGTGGTCGCACCGCGCCGCTGATCGATAACCATTTCCAGCCCGAGAGTTTTCTCAAGCTCCGTCAATTTGAGGATTGATCCTCTAAACACCACATTTGTGTGTGTGTGTGTGTTTATTCATGCCTGTGTTTGTGTGTTTAGCATTTGTTTGAATGCACATGGTTGTGTGTGTGTGTGTGTGTGTGTGTGTGTGTGTGTGTGTGTGTGTGCGCACGCTCAGCCTGAGGCCAGAATAAGCAGTAGGCAGTCTGCGTGTGCTCTGGGTAATTAGACTGTTCTCCAGAAAAAACTGATGACTTTGTTTAGATCACTTCCTGCTTCAGGATCAAATCCAAAACGAGATATTAGATCTACCGTCCAAAAATAATGAATAATAAATAAAACACTGACTCAAAAGTAAAACTTTGTCATATAACATTTAGTGATTGCCAAATATTTGACATATTGTAGTTAGCAAAGCTGTTTTATTTCCTTTGTGCCAAAGTTATGTTAAAAACAAGCAAAAACAAATTCAAATTGATCCTAAATTAAGAGGAGTTTGTTCATTTTTCTGTAGCACATACAAGAGATATAAATTTAGGTATGATGCAAATTAGCGACAACAGGCGTTAATGCTTAAATGCTTTTTTTCAAAATTCATAATCTCCATAATTCTCTTTGGAGATTAATAAAATATCTCTATCTATCTATCTATCTATCTATCTATCTATCTATCTATCTATCTATCTATCTATCTATCTATCTATCTATCTATCTATCTATCTAAAAGCCACAAAATTGTTTACAACTATTTACATTATAGCACCAACTAGAACAGGGTTCAAACAAACAGTTCATGTCCACATTTTCAAGGCTTAAATGCAGTAAAAACATCTTTTTTGAGTATTCAAAATTCATTTATTTCATCAAAACAGCCACAAAATTGGCTCACAACCATTACAGTGTAACAACAATTAGAACAGGGGTTCTTTCACTTTGACCGGTCCGACGAGAAACCAGTGCTTGCAAAAGGTTCCTAGGTGTGTGTTGAATATGCACAAACCGGCATTAGATGTGGATTAAAGCGGTATGATGCGAATTCGCGACAAACGGCGTTAAGGGGTTAACATTGAGCACGAAGCACCACTGTGCTTAGGTACAGGCTCATACAGCAGCTAGCGGCTGTAGACTAACACGTCACATTACATTTACAGACAGTCATGACCAGAGAAAATACAGCGTCAGGCATTTTTTCAAATGCTTAAAATGACTAGAGATAACCTAAATGAAGATTTCTTTTACAGAATTTTCCTTTATCATAACTAAGTAGTTTAAGTTGCCCAAACTTAACCAATCCCGGATTTGGCAGATCAGAAAACACTTGTTTGGGTCACAAGTTCATAAGATAAATGACCCACTTTGTTGTGACGGTGTGGAGACTTCCAGTCAGTTTTTATTCATAGTGAACTTAAAGCCAGTGCTACCAGGTGGATTTGCAGTAAATCAAGCAGCTGCATCCAAATTTAAACATTTCTGAAAGAAAGCAGTTCACATGAAGTGAAGATATTCTGTTTGGCATTGACACACAATGTGAAACTAAGTCAACTTCAGCCACCTTTATTGTTACTTTGCTTCTTATAAATTGGTTGATATTAGCTTCTTTGAAACATAGCCTTCAGCTTCAAACACCTTAATCCTACACACACACACAAGTGAAATCAGCTTCACACAGCTGGAAGCCACTTTGGACTGAGCGTGTTTACTGTTGGACAGAAACAGCTGCAGCCGCTGGTCCAGCTTTGACTCGAGGGACCAGCGCTGACTTCCAGCGAGGGTACACTTTGTGCCTGCTACTATATCCTGAAATTCACTTGCAGCTCCACGTTTTCAGGCTGGAAGAAAAGTGTAGGAAATGCGGCTGAAACGGTGGGAGGAAATACTTTTGCATCATCTTTGGCTCTGACGTCGCGAGGCTTGCCAGGGTTTCGGAGCGCTGCGTTTTAAAATAGCACACTTCTGTGGGAAAATCATACCGGCGGTGACAATCTTGCCTCCTAAAACCTTCGACCTGGACTCCAATCTGCCATTTCAGCTACTTGAATATCTCAAATCGGCCTCCGTTCATTGTGAGCCCCCAACTCCCAGCATCCTCTGCTCCCCCGTTTCTTCCAGCTCGGCGCAGAGACCCGGTGCAAAGGTTTTTTTTTTTTTTTTTTTTTTGTGTGTCTGCATGTGTGATTGGGCCAAATTTTCTGCTCCAGTTTTCCAGGCTGTCGTCCGCTGAGCTCCCCGCACTCGCCTGCTGCAGTTTGGTGAAACAGACTCGTCTTAAATCAGCCAGCTGGATGGCAGCGGGAGGAAGTGTTCAGGCCTGCGTTATGAATTATAGCGTTACATTCATGTTGGGAGCGCACGGGGCAGATAGTCCTCTGAGCGACTGTGTTCCTTCACATGTCACTGCTCATAGGCACACAGTTATATGTCATTACATTCATTTAATTAGCGATTTTACAACCAAAACAACATTTTGTGCTTAACTGGGGGTTTGATTTCTATACAGAGACCAATTTTAAAAACATTAAAAGTGCTGGACAGATGAGAAATCAGGTTAAATAAACATGCAGCAATGTTTATGGTGGGCATGTTTTTTAACTTTGGACAGAAACAGGCTAGCTGTTTGCCCCTGTTTCCAGCCTTTATGCTAAGCTAGGCTAACCACGTCCTGAATCCAACTCAGCATTTGCATCTAACTGTTGAAATTAAGCAAATAAGTGTATTTTCCCAAAATGCTGAACTATTCCTGCAACTTCTGTTTTCATACTGTCGTTTGAGATTTGTTAAAAGACGAAGATGAAGATGAAGGGCTTGTTTTGTAATGCATAATGTAGACACCTGAACACAACTGAAGGAGAACAATCTGAGGATCTCAGGGAGGCAATAAGACATCAGACGTATAGCTTGTTATATAACCTCATTAATTAATCAACCAACAGGTAGCTATGACTTCTCTTCAGGACTAATAAGCTCTAAACTAGGTCTGGAGTGACAGAGTAACAACACCAGAGCAGGATGCGTAATTAGAGCAAATACATGTACTCTTTGTTTACAGCAGGTACACTTACACTGTGTTACAGGTGTGTGTTTGTCATTTTTAGCATTAACAGTATTTTGTTCAGGTATTATGTGTATTAAAACATGCATCTACCAAAACATTCATGCTGATGCAAATGTGCACTTTTGTTTGCAGTTTCTGTTGCTATGCGTGCTGAAAAACACGAGCTACACATCTGTGTGAAGCTTTGGAGCTGCGTTGCTAATCTGACAGCTGCTGTGTCACAGGGGTCAGGTACAGAACTGACTGAGTCTAAATCTACGCCGACCAGGTGGAAGCAGACGGCTGCAGCTGCTCACGTCGGCTCAGCGACACTCTGAGAAGGCAGAACTGTTTTAAAATGGAGGTCAGTGCCACGCAGGTGAAGCTGTGCTGGTATCAGCCCCAGGCTGGAGCAGGTTTATTTCTTTTAGGCCAGTATCGCACACAGTGTCTGTCTGGGTTCGCAGGTGGATAAGAGCAGCAGCTCCTGACTGAGCGATGGCTCTCTGAGGGACTTTTCAAACCAGGTTGATGGGCTGGTCAGTGAAAGCATCAGTAAAAGCCAGGTGAGAACGTTCGCTCTGGTTAGTGGACTCATCACTCGATGTCTGCTGCATGAGTGACAAAATAAAAAGTCCTGCACAAATATCAAGAAGGCAACAGACTTTGTTTCTAGTCCAGGTCAGACCTGGATCGTCCAGCTCATGTGGAATGGATTATAAGGTGAATGTAGAATATGTGCAGGGTTGATGTTTGGTGTATGGACAGACCAGCCGCAGCACAGCAGGGAGTGACGATACGGTAGAAAACTACACAAGCTGCATTGGAGCGAATGTCCAAGCCGACCAGTCAAAGCTGGGAACAGAAACCAAACTGCCGTTCGTGCACCTGCAGCTCCTCCTGCTTTCTCCCGTCAAGGCGATTTTCCACCGGCCGTGGAAGTGGAGCGAGTGTGTCCGAGCGGGACGGGGAGTCAGGCAGTGACAGCTTTAACCTTTAACGCGTCATCTTGGATGGCAGGAACACAAAACCTGCCAGGCCGGGCTCACCGCCGCTCCAAGGCCGGGGATTTACTGAGACCCCGGGACCTCCTGGAGACCTCCATCTGCCTGAGCAGAGGGACGGGAGAAAGGGATTACGATCTGACCCGCAAAAAATGTGCCAGGAGAAAGCAGAGATCATGTGATGAAGACAAACACAATATCTGCCCACTGAGTAAACCCAATAATTCACAGCTGAGAATAAAAATATAGCATTTCCAGCGTTTGGATGGAGATGAAATTCTTCTGTGTGAATCCTCAGTATAAACAATTAAAAGCCACTTTGAATAGAATCTGAAACATCCAATCACTGATCTTAAAATTCTGTTGCTGTGCAGCTGATGGCAGGATGAAAAAAAGTAGAATTCTGCTATTTTCATTAATCATTTCATTAATTCAGCTCATAATTCATAAATATACAATAGAATAATTTAATGCCAGAAGGTGGAAATTATCCTGGAAATCTTTGTGTTTGTGTGTGAAAAATGATCTTGAGAAAAATGTTGAAAGCTGCACTTTTTTGCTTTTTGGCTTTTGGTAACGATGACATTGTAAAGTTGTGGTTGTGTCGACCTGACGAGGGAAAACACCTGGCTCTTCAGCAGTTTAAAGATGTCCGCCTGCTCGTCGCAGGTCGTTTGCAGCTGATTTTATCAGAGCCGCCTGATGAGACGAACCAAAACAGTGAAGTCCTTGATCCCATAAACCCAAAACAATGAGCTGCAAGACACTAAAATGCCCCGTAGAGACGAATGGCTGCGTCGAGCGATGATCTCCGCACCTATCACGCGTTTGTTCATGTGAAAATATTGATCACATTCCCACAAACATGGAGGCTTTCATTTCAAATTAATTTTATTTACTTTATTGATCCCAAACTGGGAAATTCTTCTCTGCATTTCACCCACACAGCATGCAACATGCAACACGCAGTGAAACACACAGGAGCAGTGGGCTGCTGCATCAGGCGCCCAGGGAGCATATAGGGGGTTAAGTGCCTTGCTCAAGGGCACATCAGCCACCACACCCAAATTTTCTGCCAGTCCGGTGGCCCCCTTTAACGCTGCATAACTCTGAAGAAAGAAGAGGGTCCAGCTGAGAGAGACGATGTGACGGTGCATCCACAGACCGAACAGACAGAAAGAGATAACAACCCCAGGAGGGAGAGTCCAATTCAAAGAACGTCTAAAGAGAGGCTGGCTGCAGAGGAGGGGGGAGGACTGAAATTACACACCCAGGACTGGAAGCACTGCAGGTGAAGCAAACGAGAGCAGAGATATGGAGAAGAGGAAGATGATGGAGGGATCATCGCAGAGAGAAGAAAGTGGGAGGCGGGCGGATGTGGAAAACAGCAGCGGCGTCGGTGTGTGGGCGTGACGGATGACTCGCCTGAGACACTCTGAGATCTGAGGAGGACTCGGCCATCTGTTCCTTCAGAGAAGCCGGCTCATCCTGAACCGCTCTGCCACCGGACACAAATCTGATCGTCCATTAAAGATGTCGTATGAAGATCAACCCTGTGTTTTGTCAACTCAGCAGCTTCTGGGGCTGAAGGGTTGGACGGTCGGCGGCTCGTCTTGTGCCTGTGCACTCTCAGGATAAATAAATGGACCCGAGGAAAAAGAGTTTTCACTGAGGTCCGTGAAGATTGCATTTAAAAGCAGGGTGAATGTGGATCCTTAAATGCGACTCAGTGCGCTAACGTGCATCAATCAACATCATAACAGTGCTTTCCAAACCAGATCTCACCAGAAACATGGCCGAATTGGTGCAAGTAGGTTTTAACGACCGTAGTAGTTATGACAGGAGCAAAGCAGGAGGTCAGGTAGAAGGTCCACATTTGGAGGAGGGGTGATGGAAGGATGCGTCAAACTAACCTTCACCCAGGAGGAGACAAGACATGTGACAGTGATGCTTTTAATCCAAACCACCATCTTTTCCCTAACCTAACCATGTAGTTCTGGGGCCTAAACCAAAGCAAGCATCTGTTTGCACAGCCCACCCACCTTTATGAAGACACGAGATCCACCTCCTGTATCCACCCCTCTACCCTCCTCCATCATTAGTCCAAAAGTCTGTATTCAATTCGTTTTGTTCTGATCTTGGATATAATTTATTTTCCTCACAAAGTGTTTAAAGCACTGAATTAAACCCTGAAAAGGTTTCTGTGCTGGTCAGAGCTGAATGGACCATTAGTGAACGGCAGATGAGATCTTTCTGATGCTTTTAGAGGAATAGAAGATTTCCAGCTGACAGATGAACCTTGGTCTGAGAACAAGAACAGATTTCACACAGGTAGAGATCAGGGACTAGAAGATTCACAGCTTTTACAGCTGTGACAATGAAGCTGTGTCTAACGGGATTGGGAGACTCTAACTGCTGATGGATCCATTTGGACGATCAAAAAAAATCAAGATGGAGAGCTTGTTTAGTCTTTGGGTATTCGCTCATTGCTCTGCACTTTTTTCTGATTGTGTCATCCATGAATTTAATGTTTTGCTTCTGTTGGACTCAGTTATAGATGTTTTAAAGACCGTTTTCACTTCATTTGGAGACTCTTTGGGTAGGAGGGCCAGCTAAATGTCCACCTAAACTCGTGTTTTTCCTCAGGCCTGATTCCACCGTCCACATGAAGTGATGCAGTTGGCAGATCAGACTTCCTTTTGTGCTTCCCTGACTGCCGTTTGCAGGTTAAATTAAGTCTTTTGTGCGACCCGGAGCATTTTCTCCAGGTTGTGTCGGCCCTGCCCCGGCTCTTCAAACACTAAAACCACACGCCCAGCAGCGAGAAAGCGTGCCTTTGGTTGAAAAGCAGCCATTGTCCGCCCAGATGATTGTGAGTCATTGTACTGGCAGCGCAAGCCGGGAGTCAAATGATGTGATGCAGCAGAGAGACCTCCATTGTGGGGCCGTATAAAGCTGCGGCAGGAACGGCGGCCCTGGCAGATACCGACTGCTGGACGTTCGGGGGAGTTTTGCATGAATAGTGGAGTAATTCAGTCAGCGGCGACGAGGTGATTAGCATTTTGAGTGGATTCACCGCCGGCTCTGTCCCATTCACAGGGCGAATCAGTGAGTAGCCAGCAGGATCTCTCAGTGGTCTGGTTTGTTTGGGAGGAAAAGGTCACGTCTGCTTTCAGAGACGTTTGGACAGATTTCACATTTACAGAACAAACAGAGGAAATTTTGGAGTCAACCACAGAAATGAAGAACAATCTCAAAGTGTTGTGAAGCCAATCCATCAAAATTTTACACCATTTAACTCACTTAATTCTGTTTTTACAGTAGCTTTTACTTATTACTGGCTGAATATCAGCCTTTTAAGAATATTTGCACACATCACACGATGCCATGTGGACTCTCAGACTGGAGATTTATTCATGCTCGTTAATTAAATTACACTTAAAACTCATTTTATGTGGGAGAATTTAAGAGCAAAATATCAATACGTGGAAAACTCCTCAAAACAACATTGATAAATACGTATTTTTAACAATTTATTTCCAAAATGCACAACTTAGCATTACCGAAAACCTCCAGTGGAGCCAGAAGTTGAGTTACGTGCAATATTTGTGGATTTTCTTACGTTTGGTGTGAATTTCAGAAATAAACAAGTGACCATTTTTTGCATGAAGGATATCTTTACATTGTGAAATCGGGCATTTTTGAACATTTTCGCTATTTTCTCATGAAATGCTGCAGGTGACAGAGAGAGTCGGTCTGTTGTTTATATGCTGCTGCTGGATTAAAGACATTTTCTAGTCTAAAAAAGCAAATGATGAGGATTGTGTTCAGGTGGATTTATGAGCTCTCAAACTAAGATTGTTGCTTTTTCAGGCCCAGTAAATAGAAGTGTTTCCTCGTCCAAATACTGTCGAGGTGGAAAAGCAGATCTGTAGTTTTTAGTTGTTTTTTCTGCAGTGAATGCGGCGGTTTGGAAATTCAGAGGCAGAACTGAAAACACACAGCACATTTTTTCTGGCTTTTCTTAATGAGCAGGATCGACTGCCAAGTTGTTTTTGGCAGTTTTAAGCATCAACATACAGACTTCATATTTCAAATAACAAATCTCACCATTCCTGAGTCTTTGCTCCTAATAAGCCTGATTTGTTGTGGTATTGAAGTCCTCCCCCCCATCGAGCAGACAGATGGTGATATCCATGAAAAAATGCTTGAACTGAGGAGGGAGCCAGGAATCTGTAGGTGTGTGTGTGTGTGTGTCGAGCCTGCCTACACACAGTGCTATGTACCTGCTCCGTGACACTTTACCTGCAGCTCTTAATCACATGAAATGCAGCCTTGGAGTCGCTTCAGAAAAACCTCTGCAGATCTCCATTCAGTTTGCTAAAAAAAAATCAATCTTTGCTGATGACCCACTGCTTTACATGTCAGGAGCATCGCTCTTAGCTCGTAGTTTTGCCGTCTTTTTTGGATTTCTGAAATTCAGCCAACTCATGTGAGTGGGTTTATTATTAAAGGACTGTTTCACAAATATTCTCAGTTGTGTTAATTCAGGCAGATCCTTCAGGTTTCGTTTCGCTCTTAAATCTTTTAATGCTGTAAGTATCACCATTTAAATGTGTTGCAGAAAAACATCTAAGAGACTGCTGCCTTAAACATAATTTTTTATATATTACCCAGTAATTGTGTTCAATATGTTTTGTAGGAAATGTAATTATTGCTTGAATTGTGTCCACATTATTCGTCTTTTTCAGTCATACTTTGGGGTGAATGGTTGGACATTGCTTAAGACTTTGACACCAGTGTCCAGGGTTTGTGTCCTGCGTCCCATGTGTGGTCATGGTTTAACAAAGATTGTGGTTTCAGTTAAACATTGAACAACCTTCAGCCTCGCGCTTCGAGTTACCGTTGACTTTTTCAATATTTAACCAAGATGGCGATCTTTCTCCAACGTCAGCCAAGCAGTGTGAGTCGCCAAACATAACAATAAAACATTTACCATTTTCGTTGAAATATTTCCTCATTATGTTGATGAAACACCAGTTATACTGAGAGGCAGAAAAAGAAAAGACATAAAGCATTTTGTGTTCTCTTTCTCATTGACCAGTGGGCTGATCGTTCATTGAGGATCAATATGGATGTTAAATAAGTCTGATTCACGACATGAGTTGCATTTATAAGTATTAAATGCATCACTGCCGTCTCTTAAAAAGCTACCTGATGGGAGTGCTGCTGTCTGTGGAGGCACTTTGTTCGTTCTGCATCTGGGAGGTGATGACCGAGATGTGAGAGCCTGTTTTTGGTGTTTGGATTTTGTAATGTAAAGGCTTTGGCACCTGTCACACGGTGAACACAGATTCGAACTACTGTACTGACAGTTTCCCTCAGCTCTTTGCTCTGTAGCATTTGAACTTTTACTGTTTCCTCTCGTCATTTTCAAATAGGCTTTGCCTGATCTGAGAGAGGAGAATGTCACGCTGGGAGGCTCTGTGAGGAGCATGTGGTTTAGCTTGAGAGAATACATCAAATATGCAGTGTGAGAGATGTTGCTGCACATCATTTCAGAGAGCATCATCTTCGTCCTGGTCTCTTCCCTCGTGAAAGCTCATGCCGACATGTCAAATGTTGCACTTGCTGTCTCTTACAGAAAAGTCTGTGTGCTGAGAGGCTGATGATGCAAAAACTGATTCACATTCAGCACAAAGAGAGACTGCTCTTCATCATAGCATCATCTTCAGGAGAGGAGCAGTTGATCGTTTGTGGAGATGTTTCATTTATTTCCATCGGGAGCTTCCAGCGAGCTCAAGACTTGGTTTTTGTGGTTGTTGCTCACATTTGGTTCATTTATTGGTTTATTTTTTTTAGTTCTTTGTAGCGAATGAATGAATGATTGTTTCTAGAGAACTAAAATTCAGTTCTTTTTCCCTTCTGTTCCAGAGGCCAGATTCAAAATGGGAGGCAAGCTCAGCAAAAAGAAGAAGGGGTACAACGTAAACGATGACAAGGCCAAAGACAAGGACGCCAAAGCAGAGGGGGCCTCTGCCGAGGAGAGCGAAGCACCGAAAGACAACAAAGACGAGGCCCCGGCCGCCACCGATGCTAAAGAGGTAGCAAACGACACGGCGGCCAAGGAGGCGCCGGCAGCAGACGCTGCAGCGCCTAAAGAGGAGGAGAAGAACGCAGCTCCCGCCGCAAAGGAGCCCGAGAAGCCCGCCGCCAACGCTGAGCCGAAGACTGAGGCACCCAAGAGTGCAGAGCCCGCCAAGGCCGAGGAGAAACCAGCTGCTCCGGCCCCGGCCAAAGAATCGGCCCCTGCCGCCAAGGAGCCCGAGGCTAAGGCCGCGGCGCCGACCCCGGCGGCTGAGAGCAAAGATGAGGCCGACGCCAAAAAGACTGAGGCCCCCGCGGCACCAGCAGCCAAAGCCGAGGCGGCCCCCGCCGCCTCCCCTGACCCCAAGCCCACAGAGGCGGCGGCTCCCGCGCCGGCGAAGGAGGCCGCCGCAGCGCCTAGTTCAACACCAGCCGCCGAGCCTCCCGCCAAGGAGGCGAACGCCACAGAGGCACCAAGCAAGGATCAAACCGTAGCAGTTCAAGATTAATGGACAGCTTCTTTTCGGAAATGAAAAAAAAAAGTACCTAACTCAACGACGACGAAGATTAAAAAACGAAAATGAAATTAACTAGCCCACCCATATTCTGACGATAACAATAATAATAATAATTGTAATGATGACAATTTGTTGAATGAGGAGGACCGGAGCAACCACCTGGAGAAGTTTCCCACCGCTGCAAATGATTATTGCTATTATTATTGTTATGTTTTATTTTTTTCTGCTGTAGTATTTGAACTTTGATACGAGTCTGTGTCGACCACACGCGCCATTCCACATCCATCGCCCCCCTCCCTCATACGGTCAAGAGGTTTAACCCATCTCAGCCCACAGAAGGCCTGCGTTCATACATTCACCTGCACCCTCTGCTCTGTGGATGTCAGGATATCAAAATCTGGGGAGCAGGGCTGAGGGAAGGCGGGGGGGGGGCGGGGTTAAAAATCACTTTACCAGCTGGACCACTGAATCTGTCCACTCCTCAGCTCTCCCCCTTCCTCCCATCCTCCTCCTCAGAGTGTCGTGTTCTCGGCTTCGGCCCGGTACTTGCAGTTTTTCGGTGCCGTGGAATTGTGGTTCTGTCCTTTTTGAACCCGTCCTCCCCCCTGCCATTTCGGTACCCTTGGGTTGTGTTGTTACCCATTTTCCTGCAACCCAGGAAGTCTTAACAGGGGGAGTTTAAATTTATGGTCAGGCCTGAGAGTGTTCAGGCTTTCTAAGACATTTGGGAGGTTGAAAACGGTCGACTTTGCAGCGCAAAACACATCTTAGACGTATAAAAGAGTCGTAGGAATTTTTCAGATAAACTTCTAGATTTTGTACTGAAACCCTTAGGTATATTGTAAGTCAACTAAGTGGTTTTTTAACATTTGTAATACGCTTATAAAATCTGCAAAGCCTCGCTATAAAGATCTCCTCAGTGTCCTCAGAAAGTCTGATGGAACTCTCTGATCCTCCGTCTAAATCTACTTTTATTTTCAAAGACATATCAGCTGCTGAGCCGGGAGAAACAGGCTGCACAGTCACCTTCCCACAGACTGTTTGACCTCGCTTGGAAAAACAAGCCGGTGACATTCTCTGCATCATCGGGACGGGTCAGATAGCGTTGGTTCAGCTGCGTCCCTCCTAAGAACGCAGATTAAAGCTGCTCTCTCTTTGCATTTTGTGGACGCTGTCGTGCACCACGAGGCAGACAAAAGTCCTAAAATTCCACTTAGATCAAATCATTTTAAAGTGTTATGTGCCTACAATCTTCTGTCTGTGTGTGTTTGCAGATTGTGGAGTTTGGCTGGAATTTTAAGATCAGGAATAGCGATGTTGTCAACAATGCGAACTACAAACATGGAGGAATGTGCTGCAGTAGAATAATACTGATAAAAATGACATAAAAGTTTTAATTAAACACTCCTCAGCCATTTGAAATTGGCCCAGAGAAGCTGTGATTACAGCAGGAACATCATGATGAGTCTGTCCTGTGGGGGGGGGGGGGGTGTCACCGGTTTGGTATCTAAGCAGGTGAAAACAGGCCACATGAGATCAGGTACAGGTGCTGTTTGGTCCAGGTCTGTCTTCGTGCACCTGTGAAGCTCTGTGACTCCCAGCAGGCTGATCCCTACCCACTCGATCTACTATGGTCCATGTTTCTGCGGCAACCGTACGCCACGCTATGGGATGGAAAAGCCTTGCACATGAAAAGGGAGCTT
This sequence comes from Chelmon rostratus, assembly GCF_017976325.1. Lineage (NCBI taxonomy): Eukaryota > Metazoa > Chordata > Actinopteri > Chaetodontiformes > Chaetodontidae > Chelmon > Chelmon rostratus. Next base: position 25,260,841 of record NC_055669.1, read on the forward strand.
CTGATTTCATCATCGTCACCCCTCATTTCCCTTTACTTTTCAGAAATATATATTGCATATATGTTCATGTATGCAGCGGTGGAAGAATATGCACTTACACCTTTTACTCAAGTAAAAGTATCAGTGTTACTGTAGAAGAATACTCCATGGCAGCGAAGTCCTGCGTTGTGATTTTTAATTCAGTAAAAAGCGAAGAAGAAAGTTTATATCTCTAGTTTTCAGGATTGTCATGCTTCAGGATCAGAGGGAAGGAAGGAAGAAAGGAAGGAAGGAAGGAAGGATGAAAGGAAGGAAGGAGGGATGGACTTAGTAAAAACTACTTAAACATCCAATGCTTAAGTAGAATTAGTGAAGAAGAAACTTTGCATCTCCAGTTTTGGTGATTTTCATGCTTTTATATGAGCTGAAAAATGAAAAGAAGGACAGAAGTAATGACGGATTGAAAGACAGCATGAAGGAAGTAAAGAAGTAAAAAGAAAGGAAAGGAATAAGGAAGGACTGAAGGACAAGAAACATCAGAGATATTTATAGTATCTCAAAAGCTGACAGATAAATATAATTAAATATTAAATCAATTTCCTCTGACATGTATTGAACTCGACTCTTGAGTGTTTTCCCAAAATAGAAAGTCAAGTAAGAAACCAGCACCCCGAAAATTGTACTTCACTACAGGACTTGAGTAAATGTACTTTCATAATCTCCACCTTTGCTATATATATATATATATATATATATATATATATATATATATATTTACTCATGTCAGCCATCTATTTGCCAGCTTTTCAGTTTCATCCAGCTGACACACAACGTTTTCCTCCCAGCACTTGTCAAACCGTAGCAGAAACAAACACTCGAGGAGCGTCGTGTGCCACTTGGTTCAGTTTTCCTTCCTCTCTTGACTCAGTAAATTGCATGTCCGTGGTTGGGTGAACCTGTAGTCCTGTCTTTTTGGTCAAGTGGAAAAAAATAATTTCTCAGTCTGCATCCATGGCAACTACAGTTGATATTTTCATCCCATGTCTCACCACTGCTATTTCCACACCACACGTTCATCCAAAACAAACAAAAAGATGATATGGAAATTGATGCATTCAAAATTATATGTACTTGTATAAATGGTGCAACAGTAATAAAATGTAAGAAATTGACTGAAACTTGAGGATTTTGTGCAAGCCAACTTTTTTTTTCACGCACTCACAATTAAACAGATTAGCTGTCATTCTATATTACTGTCAACAGATCCAATGGAAAGACAAAAACACTGTTCGTCTCCCAGCGCTTTGACTGACCTGCTCTGAACGTGGCTCTCAGCCCCAAGCCCGTTAGTTCCTGCTAAAGATGGAAATCTAGAAACACAGCTCACAAATATATAGTTTCTTCAGTTTTTAACACTCAAACAGGAGGAAATAAAGCACTTGATCAGGACTATTTTCAGCGGCGGATTAATCCACATTTGGCGCTGTATGAGTGTTTGTGGCAGCAGGACGGTGTGTGTGTGTGTGTGTGTGTGTGTGTGGGACTGAGGCAGAGTAAATGTCAGTCAGAGCAACAGCGAGGCTCCCTGATGTGTTTGTTAGTGGATTCAGTCAGTGTCGGTTTCAGTCTTGTCAGTGTGTTGAACATAAGAATATCACCACATCATATCCACGTTATGATGCAACAACGCAAAATAAAACAACAGTAGCTATTAGCTAGTAGTATTTTCAGAAAACTCGAATGACCTGCTCCCTTTCATTACTAATAAAACTACTTAAACAACAATTAGCATGATGCTGCTGGGAATTAGCAGCAAACTGAGCAACTCTAAGCAGCTCTTGTGCGTTTTTAGCTCATTGTCTTTGTGAGGTTGAGTTCTCAGCTTCTCAACAACCTCCAACACAAAACATACACGACCACCTCCAGGAAACGAGCTCAAACCGGGCGTCTGCCATCTGCCCAGCAGCAAGCATCAGACGCTGCACTGCTACACAAACACACGAGTCTCAGTGTGTATCTTCACTGTGAGCACGCTCCTGTTTGCTGCACTAAGTAGTAAAACGGTCCTGAAAACCGCCTCCTTTTAAAGTGTGCTGTGCCCCGCCTTCACCTCTCATAAAACCCGTCCAGGCTCATCTGTGCAAAGTGATTCACAGTATCACAACACCTGAAGCACCTGGCACAGTTTCAGCAGCACTCAGCCTCTTCGTCTCCGGAGCGTCATACATTAATACTCGGACAGACTTATTTTAAGGATCCAAGTGTGAAATTTGGGTTAGATCAGCGATGGATCTGAATTATGAAGCTGTATTCATACTATGCTGCCACTACTGAGCCACCGTATTTCACATGAGTCAACTTCTTTTTCCACCCATCAATATTAGAGCGATGTTGCCTTCAGATTTTGTTCTTATAGATGTAAATGAATCTCACCATTTGATGGATAAAAGCGATTTATACTAGGAAGAAAATGTAAAAATCTCGACACTGTCAGCAGGATGAGATGAAATAATCAGCTGATCAACAGAAAATCAATTAATTAAAAATGAGTAAAATAAGAGCGGATGGCAGAGTGTGGATGTTTGAGTGCTGCCGCGAAAAACAAAGAGAAGAGAATGGACCAGTTTTTATAGCCTGGGGGGTGAAGCTGACCAGGTGAGCCACATCAGCTGACGACCACTTGAACAGCTGTTATAGTATAGTGCACTCTGATTGGTTGGTCGTTGCAGCACTCGCAGTGGGGGGAATTGACCCTACATTTTTGGTACTGACAGAGCTTTGATGCAGATTGTTGGATGAAGAAAGTGATCTCACATGTGGAACAGATCAAAACTGAGTCCAGTCTGCAGCTGTTTGTATGCAAAAGAAAAATAAATGAGTGAAACCAAAAGGATCGCTAATTATCGCTTAAATCGTCACTTTTAGAAAAATGTATCAAATGACAATCTGAAGACAAGGTGATGATGTAAAAGTGGACGCTCATGACGAGTTTCAGCACATCGTTTAGCTGTTCGGCTCTCGCTCTCAGCGCTCTCATGGCGCCGCTCTCAGAGAAAAGCCTCTGAAAACCACCTGTGCACCACCTGCCCAGCAGCAAACAGCAGACAGACGCAGTTAGCGACGAGCCGGTGAACGCAGTGGAGCGCTGAGCAGCGAAAGAGCCAGATATTTCTCTCCGGTGTTGGTAGAGACCAAAAACAGAGCTAAAAGACATTAAGAGAATGCAAAATAAGAGATTAATTGACGATATAATGAATAAACATCGAAATGTAAAATAGAGGTGGCACTCACTGTCCATGATGCAGTGTGACACTAATGGTCTCATAACTACCGTATGTGTCAGACTCACAGGGTTGTTTGAGTTGACATAGCACCCAAAGGCCCCCCTGCAAACTGTCTATAATTATATAACACACACACACACACACACACACACACACGTCTCTGATAATTAGAATAATTTCACTCCTCTTATCACACAAAAAGGAAGATGACAAATGGGAAAGTCTTGACAAGAGGAAATGATTGATGTCTTTATTGACCCCCCTCCTTCTTGCAAAGAGGAAGGGGCAGTAAATCATGGACTTAATCTGACTGCTGTGATTTACACCTGTTCTTTAAACCTTGCTCGTGCCTTCACTCAGGCCACAACGAGGCTGGATAACATGCGACGATGAACGGAAACAGGAAGTGGACGGGATGTATCCCATGAAGCTAAACGAGGCCTGATAATGTAAAACTCCACATACAGTCTGCTGTGTAAAGAGGCGACACTAAACACCCTGGGTTTAGGAATAGTTGGCTGCTTTGACTTGTTTTGAACAGCTGAGGAGGATTTTGACCTTCAGTATTTAACAATATTACCAGTATTTAGATGGACATGCTGTGGCTTCTTTGTGTGTGGTATGAAAATAATGTCATGTTTTATGAATGTTAGGAAGTACACCTATTCATTTATATATATATATATTTGAGTTCTGAAGCTTCGGAACAATTAAAAAAGGCTTGTTTGTTCCAGTGTGGGTGCTTCAGACAGTGCTTCACCCGCAGCTGTTTCACTGGGCTGCTTGTCATGTTGCCTGGGCGGAGACACTGCTGCAAAGGCTGAAGTCAGGGAACAAAAGCCTCTGTGCCACAGATTACATGACAGACCTACAGTCACATGGCTGCCTGTAGCCTTTACTCTGCAACGTGTGCACTGATACGTATCTGTAGGTAGATATACGGTAAATCCTCGTGCCCAGCGGCGGGCGTACGGAGAAACTGTGCCGCTCATATCTCAACAAACAAGCAGCACGGACAGGGACAGCAGGAAATGCCTGGAAGAAGTTGCACTGTAGTGACAGAATATGGCAGCCCGGAGCGACGCTCATACCAGCTCTGAACGAAGCTCCGCTGGTGGTCGGGGAGGGTTTTGTGTGTGGGGGGGTGGTGCTTTGTGATGGCTTGGGGCCGGGATCCATTAAGTGAATACATCTCGTGTGATGTGAGCAACGTGAACTCGCTCAGGTTATTCCAGTGCATCAATGGTTGCTATGGAAACTGGGGGCATTATTCGACTGGATCAAGCAGAGAATGGGAGAAACAACAACCAGCTGAAGGAAATCAGATTTTAACGTGAAACGTTACCATCATGTTTTTTGGAGGGGGCTTCAGTTAGGATGGAGTTAGATGAGCTGCACATTGTTCTTTGGTTTCAATAACAAAGCTTCTGTCTCTTTCTGTATTCGAAGCTAACCCTAATCAAACAGCTGTGATGGGATTCAGTGGGAACGATGTCCTCAGAATTTGATTCCTCCGTCACACAGAAGTGAGAGCTGGTGCAACCGTCTCCTAGAAATTTCTATACTCTGAATACTGTCTCTAGTTGCTTCGTGATGGCAAACGTTATCGCTGCCTGGATTGTGTTCAGAGGCAAAGTTCAAGTTCCTTAAACTTCAAGGGCTTACGGGAAGGGACCAGCTGATAAATGGTAAGTCTAAAGCAAAAAGTCTAAACAGGAGAACAAATCCATTAGAAGAAACTAATCCAAAAATCAAGAAATGAACAAAAGGTCCAGGTGAGTCCAAAATCACAGGAATCACAAGAGTTGGGGCACAATCACAAAGACTTACAGGCTTGACGTTGAGCTTGGTTACTCTCTCTTTTTCTCTTCTTAGCTTCCTCCATCAACGTCCTCTTTGCCTCTGCCATGATGTCCACAAGGCTGCTAAGCCGGTTCAGTTGCCCCCTCAGCTGGATCTGGTTCTGGTGCTCATTCTGGTGCACCATTCCCCGCTCTGGGCCTGAAAAACTCCTAGTGGTCCAAATTTCCTGTGCTAATAAACACTGACACACCCCGGTGCTCTGAACCTGTCCGGTCCGGGACAGAGTCAGCTACCTGCATGGCTAGCTGAGCTAACTTGCACGTTTACGTGTCTATTAGGAAACCCCTGAACTCACAGAGAGTTGAGGCAGGGCAGCGGGAGGACATCCGAGAAAAAACAGGAAACATCAACTGTTGGTGTGTGACGTAGCTTTTTTCCATATATCCACAAACTACTCGCTCAACTGAGTTGCGCCGTGAAAGAACAGGCGTTCAGGGCACAGAGTGGGAATAAAAGAAGCACCATTCTCCGTAAGTCAGTGGATCATCCAAATGATTTTGTAGTTGTTATAAGCAGATATCATATCGTAAGATTAGACATTTTAGGAGAAAAGAAATGCAGGGTCAACTATTTTTTGACTCGCCTGATATGTTGACGAAATTTCCCTCATTATGTTGATAGAAAACATAATCCAGCTGATATTCAAAAGGTGTTTGCTTTTGCAAATTAGCTGTATGCGCCACAATTTGTAAGAGAGAGGGTTTGATAATGCCACGGAGCTGGCTGAAGTATAAGTCTGCTGAAGGGGGGAGATCCAGACTGTAACGAGCTGCTTTCCATTTGTGTTGACAAAGAACACAGGTAACGTGCTCACACACACACACACACACACGCACACGCACACGCACACACACACACACACAGTGATGCACTCTGACATTTCTATTTTTGTTTGTTTTTATTTTAAAACACTTGCAAACCTCGGCCCATCTTTCTGTCAGAAATATTAAAATGCTCAGAAGCAGACGCTCTGACCTTTAGTACGTGGAGCGAATCAGAGCCCCCGCCACACACACACACACACACACACACACACACACTCCCCGTAGCGTTAACGACAGAGCGTCACATCTGTGGGCTTCATGCTCAGGCAGAAATCTGGCTGAAGACAGATGCTGAACAATGAAGGAAAATAAAACTTCTGTCTCAGCTGCTATTTTCTCTCACAATCCATCAATCCCATCGAAGACAACGCGTGAGAGAAAAGAGTCAGACAAGCAGTAATTACAGATGTACAACGCTGTCAGACTGAGGCCTCGGCGACTTCTGTCAGAATGACTGTAAAGTGTCAGACGGCGATGTGACGCAGCAGGTGTCTCTGTTCAATAAGAACAACGCGAGAGGTAAAAGCTTTATGGTTTTATTTGCTTCTATTTTGCTTTTTATTGTGCTTTTAAAAGATCTCCCAATGACTGTCCGACTGCAAAATATGAATAAAATTCCTCGCTTAGAATCACTCATCGCAATAAAACCAAAGCCTGTCAGACGCTACGCTGCGTTTCACTGTGATTCAGCAGCTCAGAAAAAGAGACAGAACTTCTTCTACAGCCAGAAAACGCAAAACTTTAAGAAGCAAACAAAAGCATCCTGTTACACGCTAAATAATAATAATAATAATACATGAATGAATGAAAAGACAGAATGCACAATGAAAAATGAATGTAAAATAAGATGGGGAACAAACCCCACTTGAAAAGTAAGATAGAATAAAGGTGAAAATAACAATAAAGACAATTCTTAAAACCACAGAATAGAATAATAAAATACAGGTAAAAACGCATAGAGTGAAGAACATAGAAAGAGTAAAATCAAGTAAAATACAATCTAAGGGCAGTTTCAGACCTGTGTCAGGAAGTCAGCTGGTTAAAGGCTGATCAGTTTTTAGCTTTCTAAAGGCTAAGCACTGTACATATTGATCAATGCGGTTCTAGCCCAGCTGCAGTCTGATCAGTCAGAGGCCTGAAACACGCCAATCATGACGTTTGGTTCCCAGTTTGGCGTGAACAGAAGAAACCGCCAGTCATGTGTAACCACAGGTCAGAACATGTCGAGAAGCTGGCGTTTTCTTCTGCTCTTCATCGGCCCCTTTCTGTCTCTCACCCTGTTCCCCCTTTTCTTCCCGTCTTTTGAAGCCTGAGTGAGGAACTGTGCGAGCGACGCTTTCAAAGCCTCCGTGTCATTTAGCTCGCTGACTGTGAGCGGCTCCTCGCTCAGCCTCCGTCTCTCTCCGGTTTCAAAGCCAGGCGTTGTGGGGGAGGATCAGAGAGAGGAGGGGGGAGCTAGATGGAGGCGAGGCTTTATGGAAGATCAGTCAGATCCTCCTGACGCGTGGATGCCGTCAATTGGGGGGGGGGGGGGGGCTTCGGGCCAAATGTGCAGAATCTGCCGGCATCCGTGCTCGGCGGCTGTCAGCGAGGATCTGTTCGGATGTTTGTCGCCAGACGTTCATGTGATGATAATCAGACATGTTTGAAACTCAGGGGACACAGGTGGATTTAATGTAAGGCTTTAAAAATGAGGACTTGATATATTTTATATACACAGAGGGCTCCGGTGTGTGACAGGTCCTGAAGGTACAGATCAAAATACGACAAAATCCAAACTGAAATGAAGAAAGTCTCAAACAGCTCCTGGTTCACTGGTACTTTAAATACAGCTACGAGTGATTGCAGGCTACGAAAGTAAACTCAGGTTTTCTGCTTCAAATAGTAATTACTTATCGTGGCAGCAAGATGGTGTTTTACAGATACAGTTTGTGCTGCACCTCCAGACACGAACAGTATATTTTGGTTGCACACATTTTAGAACTGTGACAGTAACTTGTCCTTAATCAAGTCCTTAATTCACAATTATTAGTAGCAGCTCCTTCTGTCTTCTGTAGCCTTTAATCCACATATTGCTTTTACAGAAAATGTTTTTTTCTCTGTTCTGTGTGAAAAACATAAAGAAAAACGGAGTGAAATCAAGTATTTGCACACTGTGTACCTGAGTCCAGGTATTAATCTCTTTATCCAATCACGTGTTGACAAAGTGTTGAACCTCGCTCCATCCTCGCTGTGAACCACTGAGCCTTTCAATCATGATGCTATCACCTGTTACCAATCCACCTGTTTACCTGTGGAATGATCCAAACAGGTGTTTTTGGAGCGTTCCACATCTTTCCCAGTCTTTAGTCGCTGGTTTGAAACGTGTTGCTGCATCAGATTCAGAATAAGCAGAAATTTACAAAAATCAATGAAGCTGATGAGCTCAAACATTAAATATATTGACTTTGTGCTGTTTTCAGGTGAGTTTCTGGCAGAAAGGATCAGCAGGTGATCACATCCTGTTTCAGTTATGTGTTACAAAGCGTCCCTGCTTCTTTGGAACTGCGGTTCTTCAATAGACCATTAAGTTTATCGGTTTGAACAAGAAATATTTTGTCTTTGTACCCAAGTGACTGTTTGCAAATCATTGTATTCTGTATTTATTTCCGTCTAATGCAGCGTTTCAACTTTTTGGAGCAGGGTTTGAGTGGCCTTTGTAGTCAGTAAAAAGAGCCCACAGTCATGCTAGCAGCTCTGGGAGGTGGCACAGTCGTGCTTCAAGCAAAATGCTAACATTAGCATGCAAGCCTTTTCTTTTTAGCAATAAATGTGAAGTGCAACTGAGGCGGATGGATTTGCTTTGCAGCTTAGTTTAATTAAAATTTTGACCGGATGACTTGAGGAAAAAATCTTAGGATTCATCCTCTGGGGATCATGAATATCTCTGCAATCCACTCAGCCGTTGTTGAGAAATTTCGCTCTGAGCCAAAGTGGAGGAGCGAACGAATGAGCTAAAGAAAGATCTGGAGAAATCTAGCGACTGTGTGGATTTACTTCAACCCGCACGCAAATCCAGTGATCACGGCAGTTCTATTAAAATAAACTTTGCATCTTATACACAGCATGCCAGAGTGACCAGGCCCTAACTCTGAAGCTGTAAAAAGTTTCATCTAGCTTTAATGTAAAAATGGTGCTTTAATGCACGTTGAGGATGTGATGGTTCGTGTCAAAAAGTGATTGCTGTCATTGGAGAAGGTGTTTCCGGCTGTTACTCAGTGAGTGACAGGCAGAATAAAGTGATGTTGAGGGATGGCAGGTATGTGTACTGAGGAGGAAATGGCAGCACTTTACAGCTCGGATCATCTGTTTTTTAAAGGAGTCGCTTCTAAAATGAACACATAGCTTTATGGAAATGAATGCTTTAATTTAATAAATTGCTTAGCTGTAATGAAAGAGTCTGCATTAACGTGAGAGATGAAGAGCTGCAGTCCAGAATGGGATTGGCACCGTCTGAGAAAGTGACACCAACTTATTACAGAGTGACGGACAGCACGAAGGCAAAGCTAATTATGGCACTTAGTGCTTAATAGTTGGAAGCTTCAATCAGTAGTTTGTAGGAGTAAGATCACTTTATAGACCGAACGCCTTTATTTGTTAAAGTGAATGATCGAGTGCAGCGGGTCAGAGTGGAGCCGTGAAATGTTCTGCAAACTGGGTCAAATCGAATTTGCTTGTGTTTGCTGGACTTGCAGCACGTTTGTTCATGTGTTCTGAAAGTGGTGAGGATATATTTCTTCATTCACTTGCGTGCATTTGTTTTATGTTGTTTTCTGAAGCTGCAGTGGGCTGAGCTCCCACCGTGGTACGTGCAGAATAAGACATTTGATGGGACCTCCTGATTATACGCTACCAGTTAAAAGAAAATCATACAATGAGCCAAACATGACAAATAAACAGGGATTTTTTTGTGTGTTACATTGCATGGCATTGTTCTGTGCAGTAAGAAATCCTACCAGCACGTCGGGAGCGTTTCCATGCAGAAGAAGCATCAGCGTTGAGGAAATGTGCAGTTTGGAATCATTTTAAGCCACCTCTCGGAGCAAGTGAAGCATGAGGGCATCCTTAAAATATTCAGTGTTTCCCATGATCTCCCTCATGTTTCCCCGGTCTCCCTCGTTCTTGCGTAATCTTACATAATGTGTTGAATATTTAAAGCGGGTTTAGCTCGGCGCTCGTTTGCCGCTGAAGGAAGGAGGACGATAGCCGGGGTCGCCGGAGAGGAGACGAACAGCGACGGAAGAATTCACGGAGAGATGACAGTCGGAAATAATTAAAGGATGTGAACTCGTGTCTTTGAGGAAGCATGCACAGCGCGACAGGAAGAGGCTTTACGAGACCTGCGAACTGAAATGTTTGCTCTCAGAAACCAGACCCTGTGACAGCTGGAAACATGTTCACTTTAAGGAAACCCCACCCTCTGTTAGCGCTACATGTTACGTCCATGAAGTTCAGTTTATTCCAGCTGTTATTTTGTGATCGCGTGATCACGTGTGTGCCAATGAATTATATATTTCAGGATATTTTGACTTCTTCTATGACAATGATCTAAATATTTCAGGGTTTTTGATTGTGGAGTGAACAAAATAAGCTACTTGAATACATGCATGTCAAAATATGTAAACTTTAAGAAATTGCGATGGGCAGTTTTAAAACTATTTTCTGGCATTTTATATACCAAATAATTTGTCAATCAATCAATAAAATTATCTGCAGATTAACCTATAAACGAAATGTCTAAACTACAGTCTGTCTTAAAGCAGACGCAGGTCTGTTTTGCCGTTCTCCCTTTATATGTGTTTTATATGAGTTTTTGAGAAAGAATGGAGAAAAAATAAAAGAAAATAATGAAATCTTTGCTTCAATATCGTCTTCGAGTCTCTTTAGAAAAAGCATTTACTCAAAATATTTAAGGGAGCTGCCAATGCAGGAAGAGAACACTAACAGCATCAACACCACTTGAATCTCTGGCTGATTAACTTTCATTAATCAACTAAAAATGTGGAAATAAAATGAATGCAGTGGGAGAAAACATGCTATTAAAATCAATTTAATCTCAACACCCTTTATTTCTTAATCAAGGGCAAAAATAAGAGGCAAATTAAATACCTTTAGGTTAACAACAGTAAACTGAGCGTTAATTAAAAAAATAAAAGCTTTTTAAGTCTTTTCACATTAATAAAGCTGTAAAATAAAATAAAAAGTTTGTACAAAAGTCTTTAAACGAATCCATACATTCTAGAGCTAACGCTAACTGTGAAGCTAATCAATACATTTTTGAGTTTCCACACATGAAGCCGTTCATGGATTCCTTAAAAATCCAACTTGGCCTTATGTTTTAAGATGTGACATTTAACAAAGAAAAGAAATCTTTATTTAAAGGAGCACAAAAAGACAAGAGTGCAAACTGACACTTGACGACATGAGGACGATAACAGCGATGTCTTTCTCCCACGAGCTTCCTTGTGAAGAGGAGTCAGCGTCGACGGCCCACGACGAAGAGCCCGATAGCTCTGCGGCTGAAACAAAACGCAGGCGGCTGAAAATAACTCCAGTTACCTGCTTTGATGTCCAACAACCCCATTGAGAAATCAGTCGAAAAACTCCATGAAGAACCCGAGCGTCGGCCCACCGCCTCGCTGAGCCGCCTCATTGGTCCGGGAGCTTCCTGCATCATCGTGATTGGCTGTGGAGGCAGCCACGGTGCAGACTCTCGCCTAGCAACAGGCACAAGTGCAGCCACTGCAGAGCCCCCCACCCCCACCCCCCCAGCTCCTGCCTCCGTGTGGGGGAGCAGCTGATGGATCGAGCATGTGGAGACACAGAAAGAGAGAGGCAGGAACATAGGATGGCATATGTACATGAGCACACAAACACATGAAGGGCTGAAGATGCATGCAGCGTGAAGCCACACACACACACACACACACACACACACACACACGCAGATACAGTAAGTACATCTTGTACTGTCTTGTTTAACCCTTACATAACCAAGCTAACGTTGGCAGCTTCAGCCTGGAAGAGCAGCTGCAGGGAAATCAAACGCACTTTACCCACAATTCTTTCTGCTAAACGTCACATTCATGCACGTCTAATTTCATCAACATGACAAGGAAACCTTTACACATCTGCAAAATGTCGACACAGCACGTTCAGACGAGTGTTTCTTTCCTACATATCTGATCATGTATCAACAAAGAGCAGTGATTTTTTCTTCTGTGTTATGTATTTTCTACTGTGCAATAGTACAAAAACACAGTATTTTATTATCCGTATCATACCCATGTGTAAGTGAGAAACCATCTATTGAGAAACTGAGCCATCCCTCTCACGGCATTATTACTTTTTTACTCGTTTTGTATATAATGTACGTATGTACTGTATGTAATGTACAAATAGTTGATTTATTTTGTGTCCCTTGTTGTTTTCCACCTCTCCTTTTTATTCTTGCTATTTTTGCTGTCTGTAACATGTTAATTCCCCGGGTGTGGGATCAATAAAGCTTTTTCTTATCTTATTTATGGTGATGGTGTTACCATAGTAACCCAAAGTTAAGGTAACTGAAGTGGTCTTCATTATGCTTGATAGGCTTGAATTCGGAGCTGGAAGCACCGGATCTGATGCTTTGACTCGTTGACCTGAGCAGGTGTATTAATCTTATCCATATCATATATTATTTATTCATTTATCAGTTTACTTATATTTTGTAGGAAATTGAAATGTCTCAAACACTAAACTGGACACAAATTAACTTAATGGTGTCCTCATGCTCTACAAACGAGTGGAAATTAAAATGTCAACCAATGAAACCGTCACATTATTGAAACCACTTAACTGTCTGAGTGTGGAGTTGGACATTAGGAACGGTCACGCACGGCTGCTATCGTCTTCAATTAGTGAGGTTTTCTTCCTTTCCTCAACATGGAGCAAGGCTTTAAAACAGCTCACCAAATGGCGCTGCAGAACATGCCATGAGTTCAGTTTCAGCTGTCGTTCTTCAGAGCCAGTGAACCCGCTGTCCTCTCGCTGTTTTCCAAATTTAGATATCACAAGTTTGGCGGACGGTTATGAAGACTGGCAGGTCTGAAAGAGCATTAGCCATCGTGCAGGTTTGGAGAAGAGGAGGGAGTCCTGCACTGCTCACCAGTCAGCTGAAGGTAAAAACATCACGGTGGCTTTTCTAATGGCTTCAGCACACAGCTACCTGACTGCTCGCTGTCTTCACACGGTGCACGGAGAGGCAGAATGCTGAGATCCTGCAGGACACCGTGGTTAAGACGAAACACGTTTCCCAGCGGCGGTCACCCGTTATGTCACACGCCTCTGCGGCCCTCCTCTACATGAGTCCTCAGAAGAGGCAGGTCCAATCCGGCAACACTGTGCCTAAACTCGAATGTCTGGAGGTTCAGTGAAAGCAGGTTGTGGATAGCCTAGCTTAGCATAAAGACTGGAAATGATAGAGAAGGATGCAGCTGGCCTGCCTCTGTCCAAAGTTCAGAAATACACCTACCAACACCTGTAAAGCTTACTAATTAACACACTGTATCCTGCTGGTTTAATTAGTATCTAAAAATGTAATATTGCTTACTTGCGAACACATCCCATCTGAGTCTTGGATGATTGGTACTTTTCTTCGTAAAAAGATTAATAGGAAAATATGACTTTTTTGCAGCTGAAGGTGTTTTTTTTTTTTTGCAGATTTAATCTACTTGAAATCTTTTTGCTCAGCCACAGTAACACATTTTAGAAATTATGCTAAAGATTAGTTAGAAATCTGGCATCCTGAGATGAATCTGATACTGATATTCTCATGTGACTCTGACTGTGTGAAAAACACGCAAACAGCTCAGCGACGTTCACTCAAACCTTCTCAGAGCACAACCTAGAAAGGCACGAAACGGACGCTTGCCTGATATTATGGCTACTCATCAAAGACCAAGCTGGAGGTCAAACGTTCGGGAAAAACGGTCCAAGTTTCCGAACCCGTGAGCCATTTTCAGGTTTGATGCCAGAAGCCGCCTGACGGAAAAGGCCACTCCGCTAGCCTGCTCCATATTCCCACTTCCTCCACTGAATAATTAAAATCCTTTCTTTGCCAAGTACAACAAATGTGCAGGGATTTGTCACGGTGGCACTGCTGCAGACAAGTCAATAAAACAAAAACACGGACAAAGTGCAGCATTGATACATGTGGTACGACAGGAGGAAATCCAGTGCAGCAGCATATACACATTACTCGATTTAGCTGCTTATTCTGTCCTGCTCTGCACTGTACTGCACCTGCATACAAAATAACTGTGTGCGCTCCAAATGGTGCTGCCTGCGCTCATCAGGCTGAGGATAAATGATGCTACTAATATTATTTCTGCAGCCAGGATTAAATCTCATTCATCAACGCCTTTCGCACTCGGAAACTCTCCCTCGAGGGAGGTGAGAGAACTGTGGAGCGTTCAGGAAGTCTTCACCTCTTTAACAGTCCAGCCAACTCATTCTATCTGCGCTAAACGCCTCGAGTACGGCAGCAGCGCTCAGCTCAGCGGGCTGTATCACGAGTGAAGATCGCAGCGACGAGATGAAGAGCGACAAGCCGGTCTCCTCCACAGCACCTTTATTTATCACTTCTCCGCTTTGACAGTTAAGTTTTGGAGGAAGTGGAAACGCTGTTTGTGCACAGACATTTCGAGCACTAACCCTCATTTCTCACTCTGCGTCATTTCCTGCTGCACCAATTGTAGCATCCCCGGTTGAATGATGGTCTTATTCTCCAACTGATGGTTCACAACATCTTTATTTATAACTGTTGCTCCAATACTTGTTCTGAACACACCGTAAGAGCTAGGAAGTAAATAAACACAACAGAAAAATACTTTACCATTCTGATTTTAAAATATAAATGTCTTACTTCTGTCCCTTTGAGCCTTACAATCTTCCATTAATATAATAATTCAAATGCATTTTACTTTAAAGCTGAAATCTAAAAAAAAAAAAATGAATTAACTGTGCTATTTAAGTAAAATCATGAAATGACCCTTTTTAACCTGTTCTTCACAATTACTGACAATCTCCAATAGAGTACTATGATGTAAGCAAGCATATAACCAAATCCAACATAAGAATAGCAATGACAACAGATCTCAATGTATCATGGCTGATATAGCAATTTAGCTAGCCTACACATACGAGCCTACTCAATATAAACTCTGAACAACTTCTCAGAAAAGGCTTTATAACGTGACTCAAAGCTGCACACAAATGACACAAACACAGACAAACCTTGTGCCCTTTTCAACCAGGTGCGAAGTAAACAAAAGCGTGACGTTTTCTCTCATTTGGAAGAAGCACTTGCACATGTTTACCGTCATATACGTCTTTTCTACTTCCTACCGCATTCAGCCTTCAAAATAAAAGCACCAATTTTTAGAACTTAACCAAATGAGACAAATCAACAAAGATCACAAGAAAACATTAATAAACTGAACACACGTCACCATTTAGGTCATTTACACCAATCACAGATCAGGAGTGTGCGTCCTCACGTTCTTTGGAGTTTGGGTTCAGCTTGCTAAGTTTGAACTCCATGAAGTTTGATCCGGTTTAGAAAGCAGCCATGGTCCTTTACAGGGAGCCAACCCAAAGCTGCCTGTTCTGCCTGTTAATCACTTCCTGATGATTATCATTTATTCTTTCCAGTCTAGAGAGAGTCACTCTTACACAGTGTAAATGTTGGTGGTGTGGTTGATGAAGTGTACATGCAGCCAGTACAGCAGCTCCGCCCGTTCCGTTGAGGATGCTTTGGGAGCTGACTGGCGCCTGTCCGTCATCGACCAGCGGCGACGGCAGAAGAAACCTGGAGCTGTGATCTTTGATGTGTTTTTGAAAATGCTTTTGATTTATCAAAACAAATCCTACTTTGTTGGATATTCTTGGTGATGTGAGGCCAAGTTGATCAACTTCCACGGTGAGAACAGTCCCACCATGTTTGTTATGAACTCGAGGTATAATTCCTGTACAGAGATTAACTGGTCTCTCTGGTTTCTGGCCAGGCACACTCAGACACGTCTCAAGTGGGAAAATTGCTGTGATTGAACACAGTCCAGGCAACAATTATACTGGTATATAAACAGATTTTGTTGGATTCATTACGGAGAGCAAGTCTGCACCGGCTGATGAATCTTAAACGATCATGATTCAAAAACCTGGACCTCCAGCTGTTTTTCACTTTAACTTATCGGTAGTCTTCGTGTGAGTCGGTTTGGACAAACATCGAGCTGTTTTTGCACAGCGTACAGTAAAAAACCTTTTCTGTATCTTCATTCAGTGAGTTCAACAAGTGCTTCTGCAGCTCGAGGATTCAACGCGACAGCAGGAAGGCTTTGACACGTTCCGTCAGCTGAGCCTCCTCCAGCTCCCTCCGTCTTTTTTTATCCACCTCTCCATCCTGCTCGGCGTGGGGCCTGTGCATCCGTTAGGCGCTGTGTGGGAAACAGAGGGACTCGAGCTTTGATTGTTGTAATTTTCATCTCACCCCCTTCCCTCCACGTCTCTCGTCTGTGGCCACCTGCCTTTTTTTTCTTTTTTTTCCCCCAGCTGCTGATGCCGTTTGCCTCTTAGGGGAGTCGGCAGTTTTCATTGGCTCGCTAGATCGTCATGGCAACCACATACTCGGTCACTTGCAGCTCGCAGAGAAGGCGCAGCGACGCCTCTGAGTCATAGCTGTTAGATGTGTATGTATGTTTACGTTGTTGTGTCTCGATGACAGTGATGCAGAGACAAAAAACCTTCACAAGGTGATCGCATATCAGGCCATAGTACGCGAATACGCTCATATCCAGTGATGCAGTAATGACAAAAGAAGGCAAACATACATATAGATAAAATATGATAAACATATATAACAAAATATAACAAAAGTAATTCTCTTCTTCTTAGAATTTGCAACCACAATTTCAAAACTTGAATAAAACAGAATGTGATAACTTGTTGATCCTTTCTGACATAAACTGAACTGAAAACAGTATAAAGTCAATATATTTACTGTTTGAGCTCATCAGCTTCATTGATTGTTGTAAATATCTGCTTATTCTGAATCTGATGCAGCAACACGTTTCAAACCAGTCGGGACAGGAGCAACTAAAGACTGGGAAAGATGTGGAACGCTCCAAAAACACCTGTTTGGATCATTCCACAGGTAAACAGGCTGATTGGTGACAGGTGATAGTATCATGATTGGGTGTGAAAGGGGCATGTCTTTGTACTGGATTCAACTGAATATAGATGGAAAAGTATTTGCAGGTGATTGTATTCTGTTGCTTTCTGTCCCAACCTTGTGGGGGGCTTGTATCTGACTGCAGCACGGACAGAGTGGGTGTCACCATTGCTGCCAACTCTAAACTACGAGTTCTCAAGAAGTTTCATTTTACATCACCTTAAAGGATAACTTTCGTTTTTTACAACCTGGACTTTATTTGTAGCATTAAATACGACCATTTACTCACCCAGATAACTTTGGTGGAATTTGGAGTCGTTTTGAAGAAATTAGCCCCAGAGGAGCGGCGCGTATATCCGTATAATGCGAGTAATTGGGGCACCCGTGCGCAGCCTCTATAAACGCATAATCTGCGGCGAAACTCGTTCATATTACAATATTTTGTTATGATATGCTGGTGCTATTCCCCTCTGAGCCCGTGGTGGCATGTTATCAACATCCAGTGTCTCTAGACAACTACCTCTGACGTGGATGACGTCATTTTCGAGCGCCGCGCGCTGCGAGCAACCAGCCACAACACGGCTAACTCTGCGGCGGTCGGCTAGTTTAGCTGTAGTTTGCAACTGTTATTTTTCACAAAACGGATGAATATTTTTCCGACCATGAGGTGGTGGACGATGACTTTGTTTACGATGGACGTCCTTACCGTTTTGAGCCAGAGTACACGGACGAGGAGCTCGTTGAAAGGAGGACGCAGAGGCAGAGAGAGGAACAGCTGGCCAAACAACAACAAACGGCTGCGCGTCCACGAGTAGACGGTAACTGGTGGTGTTCACAAAAACACAAGAACAGACCGAGTCCGAGGTCAAACTGGACACTTCTTTGTCTTATATTTCTTTTTCGATTTTCTGCTTTTTTTGTGTTTCTCTTCTTCTGATGGCGAGTTTCACCAAAGCTTTTGTTGTTTTGATGAGCTCAGCTTGCTACCAATGAGTCATAAAACCAGCTGCAGGTTCGGTAGGTTGACAAACGCCGAAAAACTCGTCCTCGAGCTCTAATTTAACCAAACGCACATGGATTTCACTGTCAAAGTCAAAGTATATGTCTAAGTATTCTGGCTTGGAGATCGACTTTGTTTGGAAAGTGGTTAAACCGTGCTACATGTGTGGATAAAGGTTGACGCCACGCCCGGCTGTTAACGCTGCCGTGCATCAGTCTCGATCACTGACCTCGATGTGGCTCCGTTCGGTTTATGGTTGTGTTTATGTAGATGTGCTTACTCACACACATGGCCAGAGTTTCCAGATGAAGGTTTAAGAATGCAGTTAACGCTCTGTTTTTCTGCTCCGGTAGCTTTCGCTGGCGCTCTGCACAGCCCCCCCCCCGCTGAGCACACCCATCACAACATTTTTAGAACAAGCGATAGAGAGAGAGAGAAAGCATTCAGTTTTGGCTCGTTCGCCTCAACAAGCTTCAATTTGTCTCCCACTTAGAGACCAATCGACTCGCCCTTCAGCCCTGCGCCCCTGAGACCTGCGAGCAGTTTGGATTAGATGGAGCTCTGCTTACAGCAGCAGCAGCATGTGAGGTCCGCGGCTGGACGTCCAGGGCAGCTGCACGTCCTACAAATCCATGTTTAGACCGTTTCGACAGCCCCTCGCCTGAACGGCGATCAGCAAGATTCATTCACGTGAGGAGGTTAACGAAGATTTGCATCCGGTGTAGATTTACTCACATTCCGCCCAGGTAGAGTGACTCAGCTGATCTGTTAAAGAGGATCGGTGGTTTCTCTCAAAGGTCAAAGGTCAAGCGGAGGACGCTGTCACATCAGCTGTGCACAATATGGAATTTAAAGCTGCTCCTCTGAAGACGTGCTGTTTGTAATCACACGTGAAACAGCAGTCTTCTGCAAATCCACCTAGCTACCATGGCAACCCAATCCAAATTCAAGTGGTCCATACGAAGTTATCAGGTTTTGTTCGGGGTCAAGGCTGTTGTGCAAAGCTTGTCGCATGTCACATGTGGCAAGTAGACCAATAAATCAGCCTGGAGCTCTGCCAGTAAGTGAAGGATGACGTCCATCCATTTTCCTACAGTAGTGCATTTGTTTGTGCAGCGTGCAGTGACGTTACTCCACCAGTGTGTGGACCAAAATAAAACCAGTGTGTTCTGCTTTGATTGATTTTGCTTTGTTCTCACACTGTTGAGACTAGAGGAAGGAGGCCAGCTGGGTAAAGGCTCAGAGCTTCAGCTAGCATCACCTCGAGCTATACTACGAGTGTGGCTAAAAACACAAGAAGACAAATACTGAGAAAGTCTCTGTTTGGGGGGGGGGACTGTTCAGAGGCACACTTGTCACATTTTGTTAGGTGTGTATGAGACAGCAACTGTCGGTGTGTGTGTGTGTGTGTGTGTGTGTGTGTGTAGGGGGTGATGTTTGAGACTTGGATGTGGGTTGAGCCCAGACAAGAAAAACACCATCATCCCACCATCACCCCTCCACCCCCAGCCAGTCTAGCAGCTTGTCCTTCCCCTGGGCCCCGTGTCTGCCATGTCAATCCAAGTCTGGGTGGGTACACACTGGATCATCACACACACACACACACACACACACACACACACACACACCGTGTATACAGATATTCAGATAATCACTCACATTGGCTGCTCTGATAGACTTTCTGTGTTTTATTTCAGAAGGTCAAACCTCCTTCTGTTCATCCACTTAGAAGTCGAAGTTGCGATGTTGCTGCGAATGCCTGCAGTTTCAAATGAACATATCTAGTGCTGCCCCCTAGGGGTCAGGAGGAGTAGAACCAGAGCCGCAGGGGTGAACAGATGTATAATCTGTCAGGCTACTCAGAGGTGTGATTCAGCATTTTTTATTTGCTTTTCTTCCAGAGAGTGAGATGGGATGGTTGATGTCACCCTGCTGTCTGTACAGAGCTGGTTAGCCTAGCTTAGCATAAAGACTGGAAGCAGGGGTAAACAGCTAGCCTGGCTGGTTACAGCTTAGAGGAACTGGTTGGAGCTTTTTCTTGTTTGCCCATCTGCACTTATTGTAAGTGCAGCGTCTCCAGCTGCAGGGCTGCCAGACACGTCGGTGAGTTCTGGGGTCTGTGCATGCACGATGGCACCAAACCTGGCAACCCACCGTGAAAACAAACAGTCATGACACCAACTGTTGTTTGTCAAGAAATAGTTGTTGTATTTAGTCAATGAATTCAGATTTCACTGGTCAAACGCTCATTTCTGACAGGAGCATTTCCAAAGAAACAATCAGATAAACCGCCACAGTTTTTCCTCATTGCATGAAACTGCATCATCAGCGTGGACGCAGCATTGACAGACGAAAACATTTTCCAAGTTATTGTTTACTCCTTATAGCAGTACTGACAGTAGATATTTGTATACTGTATATTATTGTATATATACAATATAGATATATTCAAGGTTTTCCTCCAAAGGTATCACAAATGTTACAAAATTTAACCGAGCGCCTCGGTAGCCGAATGCACACGTGACGCCTCCTTCTCCCTCCCCGTTTCCTGTCCGCCTCTTCATCTCGCTCTGTCCAATAGAGCTTCTTCAGTCGCAGGAGATGATGTAATTAAGGCCTTGTCCACTTTGCGAAACAAATATAATTGCTGTTCACACAATGTTCGCTTTACAAAATCTCTCCGTACACACGAGGACACAAACACGTTTGCAAATTCTCAAACAGGCCAGTAGGTGGCGACAAAGTCTACATCAACAATACATCAACTATCAGAGAAAATTCTGATCTCGCATGATGAGCTGATTGTATTTTACATTCTACATGTCCACACGTTTTTTAAAAAATCTCTGTTTTCGTTAAAATAATACCTAAATGAGCATCAGTCGCACGTCAAACTGTGGGAAACGAGGTGGAAGACATGTTGGACAGCTGACATTTCTGCTTGTTTAATGCATTCATCGGATGAACGTTGTCGTTTTCTCATCACTCAGCCGAGATCTGATGTTTCCACCTGTGGCTGTTTTTCATGGATGTTTTAAGTCACGTGCTTCATGAACGTCATGATTTTTCCACTCACTCTGTTTCTGTTGCACTTTGCCGCATTTTGCTTCTGTTGATACACAAACGTTTCCACCTCTGAGGTGTTCATCTCAAAACCTGAACTTCAGACTCAGTAAAGTAAGAGTTATTTTCAGTCGGCCTCATTGCAGGAGGCACAAAGATTACAGCGTCTCCTCACTTCTGTTCATTATATTTTCATGGGTGTAATGGTTGCTAAGCAACAACAGCAGTACTTCGACGTCTGAGGAGCACAGAGGGAAACTGCAGACAGGCTGAAGGCTTTTGATTAAAAAGAATACATCTTTGATCTCCTCTTGCTCGGCTTGTTGAAGACACAGAACTAGTTTGTATGTAAAAATTATTTTATTATGATTATTATATTTATTAGGACGGAAACTTTCTGCTGCAAAAGTTTAGAAGCTGGAAGAGCGACGGCAGAACTGACAGACTGAGCGTTTATTATATAAATGAGGTTTAGTGATATTTTCTTTGTCTGTATAATGAAGCTTCCTCCGGGACGTGTTCATCTTGAAGCAGAGACTGTTTTTCAGTCAGTCCGACAGACTTTCTTCAGGCCAGGATACGTCTCATAGCGGCTGCATTCCTGTTAGCTTTCCTGCACTGTGAGCCTCCTCTTTCTCTTTTATTGTGATGGTGGGCGACCAACCAATAAGTAATCCCCATGCTGCCACCTATAGGAGTGTGTGGCAACATGACTTTGCGTGGTGTTTACATTCTGCATATTGAACCTTGAAGCTGAATAAAGCTTCTTCTACCTCCCGTTGTTTGTCTGCAACACTCACATCCAATTTCTTCTACTTTTGAGTTAATTCTGTCTCTTTCTCCACTGAACTTTCACACCTGCATATCAGTTTACTCATTGTTAAAACTAGCAAAATAACTTTAAATAAGATGTTGCATTAAGTCCTGAATGCACTGGTCTCTGTCTTACAGCTTACCTGAATTGTCTTTATTCCATATTGCCTGCCAAGTATTAAAGGAAGCTTTGTTTTAAGTCCCTGCCTCTCTTCACTAGCTCTGACCTCTTAGCATGACTCCACCGTAAAAGATGGAGAGCAAAATCCACTTCTTGTCATGTCTCGTCAGATCTGTTAAGTGTTTTTGTTCACGAGCGTCATGTCTTGTCTTACACTTCCTGTTTTATTGTGAAACCTAACTCTCCTCTCGTTTCAGGCCCTTGACTTCCCGGTGTGTTTCCCGCCTGTCTGATTGTCTACCCCGCCCTAATTGTCTCCACCTGTTCATTGTTACCTCGTGTATATATAGTCTGCGTCTCCCTTTGTCCTGTGCCAGATTGTCTCGTGCCATGTCTTTGTACCACGCCATGATTTATCCATCATTCCTAGATCCTTGTCTCCTTGTTGTTCCTAGTTTGTTTTGTAAGTAGTCCTAGTTTAGTATAGTATTTTTCTAGCCTTGCCTTGATTTTCATTTGATACTTTAATCTTGCCGATTGAGCCCTTTTTGTGTTTCATTTCCAAATTATTCCTTAGCGTCTTTTGTTGTACTTTTCTGCCATACATTGCATGAGCTGTTATAATCCTGAGCGCCTTTTGTTTAATAAATTACTCATTGATTTTGAAACCTTGCTGTGGTGTCTGAGTTCTGCATTTGAGTCCAGAAACCTCGTGCCTCCGGGCTTGTCACTTCTGTATAAAATTCTTTCTAAAATGAATCAGCTCTCACATGTTTGAGGATTTACGTGCACATCTATTGTTGTTTGTGGAAAAATGGATGCGAAGGGTAAAGCTCTCTACGAAACCCCCAAATAAATCTTAACTTGTTAGATATTTAACCGCAGCTTTTTTTAATAGTTTCCTAAAAAGTCAGCACTTTCAAGATGTTTTCGGTTTCACGGCACATATCTGTGTGTCCAGGTTCCTCACAGCTGAACTCTACATGAAAGCAAATTGACTCGCCTTCACAAGCTTTGACATACAATGAAACTGGGTTAGGCTAACGCTAACCCGCCGATAATCCGGCGGTTATAAATGGCGGTGTGACCGGGCCCTTCATTAGACTGATGAAGTTGAGTCACGACTAAAAACACTGAGCTGACAAGTTGTCAAAGTCCTTAAGTGGTCACAGTAAAGAGGACTTCCTCATCTGATGGTGAATATCGAGACTTTGCAGCCTCAGTGTCGCCCTGGACCTTTTATTTTATTGGATTCTTATTTATATCCTTTGCTTCGCGTCTGCTGCTCTGACCCACTTTGTCCTCACGGATCAGTAAAGTTCATTTTATCGTATCTTATCTTAGATCAGCCGCGCTGCGAGTGCTGTGAGTTTAAGTGGAGTGAATCGATGTCAGGTTAAGTGGTGTCTGATTTGTTTTGTAAAGACGTGCCAGACGGATCAGACCAGCGGAACCTGTTTCCTCAGATGTTGGACTGTTAGGAGGTTTAAGGGTTGGGCGTGTAAATGTAAATGAAAACTGACCGAAGCACTTTGCTGCTTTTTTTTTAACTGGATGATCTTTTTATTGGCGCACCTGCAGTTTTTCACTGTGTCTATTAAACAAAGTTCTTACCTGCAGCAGCTTGGAATAAGCACCAGGAAGGTAGCAGTACATTTCTAAATATACAAAACCAACAGTAACAAGTTGGAGGATCAGATGTCACAATAACTACGGGAATGGAGCAGATACTTCAGCGACCCTGTGATGATCGTAGAGGATGGAGATGTGCCAGGTTTAGGCCTCAGCTCACTCAGCTAAAGGTTCAGGAAAGGTCGTGGTTACACGCCATGCTACATTCGTCATTTTTCACAGGAAGTCAGCAGCAACACACCTGTCTGGGCTACAGGTGTGTTTGAACACTCTGTTGTCACTTCTAATGAGTCAGATAAAGCAGATTCAGACTACGACGCTCTAAGTACGCCTCCAGTGTCATTTCTGGAGCCCTTCTAGCACGATGTTTTGATGTCAGGTGTGAAGTCAGGTGACGTAGTATAAAGAGCAAAAAAAGTCCATGCAGGAAGAGTTTATTTCCTGTGTGGAAACCAAGAGTCAACACGGACATCTTATGTTACGTAACTTCACTTACGTAGCTAACATAATCACCTTAACCCAAACCATGATCTTACGAACTAGTTTTGGCGCCTTACTTGTGTTTATTACTGTTACCATGACAGTGAAGGTCACGTGACAAAGACTGTGGTCAAATGTCACCTAACTTTATCCTCTACTGCACATCCGAAACTCATAAAATAAGACATGTTTCTCAGCAAGCTTTATTTTGAAAGTCTAACTGGATGTTGCATGTTTATCATTGCTAACTTGACTCCGTAGAACGGTACATAGAGCAACGTATATTCGAAGAGTTGGGAGTGGGAGCGTGTTGGTCTGGGGCCAAAGTGAAGCGGCTGTTGATCACTTGTGCCCCCTACTGGCTGGTTAGGAGGAGTAAGGAGTCAGCAGTCAATGGTGGTACAAAGCAGAGCAGTCAATAAAATAGATTTTTTAAAATTGTGAATCACCGCCACCATAAACGAACACAGAGCGTATCGGGCCCGAGAACTCTTCGATAAATTACTTCTAAGAAATATTCATTCAATCAATTTTCTGTCCACTGAACGATCAATTCATCGACTGATCACTCAGTTGGCGGACGTCTGGTTTTATGCATTCAACGGCTGCTGAGTCAATGTGTCGTTGAACAACGGCGGCAACAAATACTGTACGTTTCTGAGCCATTTCCTGCAAAGCTAACCGGTTGTGCCTTTTCTGTTGCCGTACACTGTTTTAAGATGCCGCCGCTCCCGCCGAGCAGGACGGAAGCATCTGATGAATTATTTCCTGCTTTACAGAAAGCCTGTCTGTC
Source organism: Chelmon rostratus (assembly GCF_017976325.1). Classification (NCBI taxonomy): domain Eukaryota; kingdom Metazoa; phylum Chordata; class Actinopteri; order Chaetodontiformes; family Chaetodontidae; genus Chelmon; species Chelmon rostratus. The sequence goes on from NC_055669.1 coordinate 25,285,941, forward strand.
CTTTGAATCATCCGGCCTTCACTCTCCTGAATTATAGATAGTTAAGCTCAGTGATTACAGCAGATTGCCATACAATTGCCTGCGTCAGTCAAGCGGAGCGCTATCGACTGTCCTAGATTCACAAATTCTCCCTCGAGTGTCTCTCCTGGGATGGAGGGTGCCGCTCGCCTCCGACTGCTTCTGTTTAAGAGGTTTATAGGCTGAGAAGTGCCAGAAATTCATCGAGAGTGAGACTATTTTCAGTGCTTTTCAAGTCGGGTTGTGTGATGATAGGCTGTGGTGGGACTGTTGTCACGAAATCTTAAGCGGAGGTTATTTTTGGTAGGAAATTAACAAGGTTGCTGTGTTGTTTTTGCTGAGGGAAAGAGAAGTAGGAACAAAGTCGTTTCAGGTGACGCTCTGACACTGAAAGTTTCAAATCTTTCCACGCAGGATGACGTCTAAAACTAAAATCTGCAGAATACATGAGGGCTCCGTACACGCTGCAGCTCGCATTGTTTCTAATTAGTGGATTAATTAATAATAGTTGACATGACCCACCTGGACCAAATGGATCTGTTGCCCTGTTTCATTACGCATGTTGGATCCCAACACTGAAAACAGCATTTTCATCACAGTGAATGAAGGATGAGTCTTCATCTCATCATTCTCTTTTCTGCCTCAGAAATATTCATGTTCCAGTGGAGCTTCAGTTTCAGATGCATCTGTTCCGTCGTGTCCTTGACACTCGACATCGAGAGCTCCCCAAACACCTCGAAAACGAAGGTGTTGCTGTCAAACAGCGCAGGATGACGCAGGAGAGACCGTTTACATCGGTCATTTGATGGCAGTGTTAACTTTGGCTCACAGTTTGAATTTTCTCACGGCCTTTGTAAGAAAATGTTTTGAGTTTTAGTAATTTGACAGCGACCAACAAACAGAGCAGTGTTCATTCAGTGTTAGTCCCACTGGTGTCTAGTCCCAGTATGTTTTAGCATATGTTCAAAAATAAGACAACTTCGAAGCATCTGTGTGAAAAATTCTCCGTGTACTTCAAGCAGTCTTCAAAGAAATGGATGGTTACCAGGAGGCACAAACTTTATTCATAGTGTCAACTGTGACAGAGCTTTTGTCCCACAAACAGTCTTTTCAATGTGAGTGTGTTTGACATGTGAGAACAAATGTAAATGAGCCTACGTGTGACAATATTTCCTAAAATCAGGCCTTCAAAATGTTCCTGACCAGCAGACGAATGTAATCCGCCTCCACGCGTGTGCACGAGCCTCCATGTCTGAACTGAAGGTGATCAGCCGATGCATGACAAACACTGAGCGGTGAAATGAGCATTACCTCGGCTCGTAGATCACACAACAGTTCGCACGATGGTGAATTTTGTGTCTGTGAGTGACAGCAGAGCTGCAGTCTGCTGCAGCAGCCGGACGTGCCGGAAGACGAACGAACGCAGGCTCGAAAACGCACTTTCCAAAAACAAGACGAGGCTTTTATGAGTCATTTCCACACACGCTCACACTTTAAAGGAGACGGGAGACGTCGGCCAGCGCCGCATGCATCTATCAGGCTCACATCGACTGAACGAAAATGGAAAGTATGAAGCTGCTAAAGCACTTTTCACAACATGAACACTGCATGGAATGAAAGCTGCTGAAAAGGTCATTCTCACTATTCTTCATTGGTTTTATTACTCAGTGAAGTTCAGATTTCTGGTGTTTCGTGTTTTTCACTGCACAAAAAAAAAAAAAACAGGTGGACGGAAATAAACTGATGTCTCCTGAGAGAGAAAACTGTCACGGATCGAATCGACAGATGCACAAAAAAACTAAATAAAACAGAATTCAGAAGTTCCTGAGTCCAGGTATTAATCTCTTTATCCAATCATGTGTTCACAAAGTGTTGAACCTCGCTCCATCCTCGCTGTGAACCACTGAGCCTTTCAATCATGATGCTATCACCTGTTACCAATCAACCTGTTCACCTGTGGAATGATCCAAACAGGTGTTTTTGGAGCGTTCCACATCTTCCCAGTCTTTAGTTGCTCCTGTTCCAACTTGTTTGAAACATCAGATTCAGAATAAGCAGATATTTACAGAAATCAATGAAGCTGATGAGCTCAATCAGTAAATATATTGACTTTGTGCTAGGGTTAGCAGCGTCGCCTCACAGCTAGAAGATCCCCGGTTCGATCCCGCCTGGGGTCTTTCTGTGTGGAGTTTGCATGTTCTCCCTGTGCAGCGTGGGTTTTCACCGGGTTCTCCGGCTTCCTCCCACAGTCCAAAAACATGCTGAGGTTAATTGATAACTTTAAATTGTCCGTAGGTGTGAATGAGCGGTGTGCTTGGTTGTTTGTCTGTATATGTAGCCCTGTGGTAGGCTGGCGACCTGCCTTCGCCCGAGAGACGGCTGGGATAGGCTCCAGCCCGCCCGTGAGGGGATTCAGCGGTGTATAGATAATGGATGGATGGACTTTGTGCCATCTAGTGCAAGAGGAAGGAGGTCGATGTGGTGGATAAAGTGACATTGACTCCAGGTATAAGCAGACACAGATACAACACATAATAAATATACAGTCTGACAGCGGTGGGAATGAAGGACATTGTGTTTTATTTATGTTTCCTTCCTTCATCACAGCTCTGCGACAGATGACAGATGAGCAACGAACCTCACTTATAAAGAAAAAACATCAGGACGCATTCAAACCAAACCTGAACCCAGTTAACCGAGCACTTCCACCTACCTGCTAATCACAGCCGGGACTCGATGTGCTGGCGCTGTGCACGTCTCAGAGGAAGTGCGTCGCGAGGGAGAGCTGGGGATGGATGGCGAATTGTAAAATGTGGAATCAAACATTGATGAGGGAGTCGTTAATAATTCAGAGGCAGTGTAGAGATCTGTTGGTGAGCAGGAGTTAAAAGAGGGACTGGAGATCCAACACATGGCTTTGCTTTAGTTCCTTTTAAACAACGACTGTTTGTGATTCATTGAATTCCTTTTCGGAATAAATAAATAAATGTATATTCTTTTACACCAGTTAAATGTTTAGTTCGGATCAAGCAGAAATGTTAAATCCTCGTCACTGTTGCATGAGGAAAGATAAACGACAAAGACAATACAGCTACTGTGGCACATTTCTAATTCTCGAAGGGATAGAGACGCCGTGTGATGGATGAACTGCTGCGAACTAAATGCAGAACTTAGTGCACCACTCGAACCTACAAACTTTGAGACGTTTTATTCCCCTTTTCAATCAGGATTAATATTTTAAATCTCTTGTCTGTGCACAATATTTGACAACACACTTTCAACATGTGCAGGCAGGTTAATACAACCCATGTTTCCGTTTATTCTTACACCACGACCTCTAGTGGTCGTGGTTATTATGGCGGGAGCAAAGGTGGAAGCCAGGTGACGAAGTATAAAGAGCAAGAAAGCCCCCACATGGAGGAAGGTGGTGTGGACGGATGGGTCAAACAAACACAGGACTTGGAGACTGCTGCTGAAACCGTATGAAACCAGAAGTCAGCCTAAACCTAACCAAGCAGTTTCTGGACCTCAGCAAACAGCTTTAACCACACGATGACGAAGGTGTGGTACTTTGTGGGAGTCAGCTGACCTGTTCAGTTGTTCACTTATCAGGACGTGTTGATTCTGTCCAGCTAACGTTAGCATGTCTCTCTTTCATGGATCCCTCCGGAGGTAATCCATCGTGTAACCTCAACACTTCTCAACATCAATCCAATATAATAACTGTTATATAACTTCTCAACTTTAACTCTGTATGTATAATTCATACATGTGGTTTGTACAAAAAGTCACAAACATCTGCATAATTCAAAACATTTGAAATTAAAAACATGATTAGAGAGCAAATAAAGGATATCTGACATCAGCATGGTCTGTGAGTATCAGAGCTTCTGGTTCCCGCTGTGATCCTTTACAGGATTTAATGCAGGATTTACCACCTCGTATATACAGAGTAATTGACTTTGCAGGCTGATGCTGAATATTAATGTGAACTACAGATGCACCCAGTCTGTGAGGAAGGACGTGAACTCTGAATGCAAATCCCACCATCAGTCTGCGCTGGAATGACGTCAGCGCCCGAGATGAGTTCATCTCCATCCGTCTGAAAATTTAAGATTTGTCGTTTTGTTTGCAAGACACTTAAAAGATCTGTTCTCAAATGAAAATAATAAGCTGGGATAAAAGGTGAGAAAGAGAAAACTGCTGCACGGTTACTGATCTGAACATGAACCGGTGAGTGTCCGTCCGTCTTAAACGCTGTCTCCTGATGTCTCGGTTGTATTTTTTGTGAAATGATGATTTCCTGAGTCACATGAGTCACTAAAAGCTAAAAGCAAAACCAAAGCTCTCCAGAGATAACGGTTGCAGGTTTACCACTGAAACGTAGACAGTACAACACAGTACGTCCTTTATTTCAGAAAGAGGGAGACAAAAGCAAATTTCATCATTTTTAGACAATAACTGATGAGTAACAGTTTGTTAGCAACCTTAACAGCTAAGTAGCTAATTAATGTATAAACTAAGTTTTAAGTGAGGTTCAAATTATTTCTTGAGAATATTTCAGGATGAAAACACTGGACACTACTCCTGCACAAATGTCCCACAATGCAATGCTGCATTGGTGGTTGACAACAGCGACAGCTAGACGCTGCATATCATGAACCGCTGGAGTAACGTAAGCTGCTAACCTTTTCCACTAATTTAAGGATTATTTTGATGCCCACGAGATCCAGCAAGAGTTTGTCTGTGGCTCATGTGTCTCTTCTGAATGGATCCATATCATTATCATTACCGCTAGATAAGAGTTCATGCAGGGAGAGGTTGGTTGGCATGGGTTACACAAGAACGCAAAGTGATTTCTACTGTTAAAAAAGCATGGCGGGCCAGTAGGTGGCGATAAAGTCCACATCAACGATACATTAAGAAGAACATTCTGAGCTTACTTTCCTTTTAGTAACTTAAAACCACAAACAACAGCAGCTAATTACTTATTTACTCTTGCTTATTGGACACCAACTTCTTCATCTGTATTTAACCTTTCTGACACGCGGCCTCGCAGCGCTAAGCTAACGAAATAAACCTCGGTTCGCCATCGCTGTACTTGCTCATGGCGCTAAGTTACAGCCGGCGTGCGTGAATTGATGCGATGACGTCATTGTCTCCCAAACTCTTCTCAAACTTTTACACGTAAACACGGATACAAAGAAACAAAGAGTCAGGAGGAATCAAAAAGATCCACTTTAGTGACGTAAAACTCTGAATGTGTGTGGACCAAAGGCCAAAACAGGAGGAAAAAATGCGTTTGATAAGATTTTCTCTCCAGCTGCACAAACCGTTTTCAACAGCCTGATGCATACCACCTGCTTCATCTACCTGTGGTTGTTAAGCTGATTGGACAGTGGCTGCTTGTGGGAGGAGTTTAGCGAGTGGTTACAAAACCTGTTCACCTGCACCTGCACACTGGGCCCTTATCCAGACCACTTCGTGCATTCTGTGCATATATTTTAATTTGGACGAGTTGAATCACAAACGACTATAAAAAACAGAATGTCGTATTGATTCCTAACAAACTGTAATATCTGCAGCAGCTTGTTGAGATGTTTATTCTTTTATCTCAATGACATCAACTATGTGCAGAAAACAAGTCGAGCTTTTCCCTTTTTTTGGGTGAAAGATTTACAAAACAGCATGAACGACTGCAGATGGTGGCGAGCTAAAGGAAAACACATAAAAGATGCAGGTGCTTGCATGCTGTATAAAAACGATGGCGATCATAAGACCAGATCTGAACCCTGCTGTTGCCCCTCTAACACATCCCAGACGTGGGAGCATCTTTTGGAAGAACGCTTCATCCTCCGGCCACTGTTTCCGTCCTGTTTCAGCCGTCTGAAGTCTGCCGGGACGGACAGCTGCTGTCTCGTTTCGTCACCCCTCCCTGCCTGTTGTTCCTCTCCACAGATCCGTCTCTGTTCTGCTTCTTCCTCATTCGGTCCTTCCTGACTAACAGCTAACAAACCTCATTATGCAGAGAGCAGACCCGGGGACGTGGTTAAAGCTTTCTCTTTCCTTCTTTTCGTTCCGTTTGCCCGGTTTGTCTCTGTTCTTTTGTCTTCACTGACCCATTTGAGCACTTTCAGGTACAGCCGCGGCCCAGCAAGGCTCGACGATGGGGCTCCGGGGCTTGTTGCCTAGCAACAGGCAGCAAGCCGGCTTGTGTGGCGGTGGTGGTTTTATGTAACAGTGGGATGGATGGTTGAATGTAGGGCGCTCAGTCTCTGGGGGGAAGCGTAGGGACGTGTGTGTCAGCGAACGCGACCCCTCCCAACCCTCACCCCCCGTCTCCGCGCAGGCAGTGGATGGACAGTAAACAGAAAGGGCACCCAGCGTGAATAACTGACGGTCCATCTCTCTGTCTGGGCATGAATTTGAGTGGACGGTGTGATTAAGTGTTTGGGTAAACTGGATGGGCTTTTGTGTTCAGTGAAAAAACAATTATAAGGATCCTATTTTGCTCGTGCAGGTTGTTAAAGTGACAAAAAAAATCACCATCTTAGTTTTACTGATGTAGTAACTTGCTAAGTAAAAACAGTGATACGTGTAAAAGCTCAGCAACATGAGTAAAAGTTACAAAAGCACAGAAGGAATCAATCTGAAACGAGACAGAATCGCTCAGAACGGACAGAGAGAAGTTAAACGTTTCACCAAATTCAGTGTTAAAGATGAATCTGCTTCTGCTTTACAGAAAAACACCAGCAGAGGGCGCTGTTCTGTCTGAGCAGATGAAGCTAAAGCTGCAGAGCTCGTGGTGACAGCAGCTGGTGTAGCCTCACAGGCGCAGAACAAACGTCTTCAGATATGTTGGTGGCTCACCTGAAAGCTACGCTGGTGCTGGTGACGTAGCATTTCATGATCCCTGATGCCAGCATCCACCTGCGGGCTCCAACCCGGAGACTCCACCAGACTCCACACGGCTTCAAATGCCACCGGAAGACTTTCAGGAGCAGAATGTTTTACCTGCCTGATTTTGGTGACTTGCTCAAATTTAGCTGATTTGAAAATCTCTATGCCGCTCCGGTGTCTGACTTCCTGTCAGGCTCGATCTGCTCTGTGCAGCTTGACCTGACTGTCGTCAAAAATAGATTAGGCGGGTATTTTAAACGGAGCAGAACGGAGAGCAGCTTCTGAACTGTGCTGCAGGGCTTCTGCTGCAAACTTTGTCTGGATTCAGCCTCCGGTGGCCCTGAACGCGACGCGGCCTGAACGCGACATGATCACACAAAAACAGCTTGTAGACCCTGGAAATGATTTACAAATTTTAAACAGTCATGCTTGTAAAGAATCATCGTACGCAGAGGAATAATTAAGGCGTTTCGTCCGGTGAGCTTCGAGTCAGTGGACTGGACTGCTCTCTCTCCCCTGACTCAACTTGTTCTTGCTGAAAACGACGATAAAGCTTTTCAATCGCGTGTTTCTGTTCTGTCGGTCAGTTGAGTTTCATGTGTTTCTGCATGTTTTTGCTCAATCGAGCTTGTGTATTGACCAGTGGCGTGCACAGAGGGGGGGCAGGGGGGGCGACTGCCCCCCCTTGTGGCCCAATTGTTGAAAAACGCATGCTAAAGTGCCACCTGGGAGCCAAAACGCGCATTAAAGTGCCCTCTTGGAAGCCAAAACGCGTGCTCAAGTGAAGTCCTTTTCGCCCCTGCCCTTCAAAAAGTATGTGCACGCCACTGGTGTTGACTCATTTCTGGCACACATTTATGAGTTGTGTGTTTGTGTGGCATGCTGTAACGGTGTGTGTTCGTGTCTAATTACACATGCCTTGTGTGTGTTGTGCACTGTGTGTGTTTGTGTGTGTGTGTGATTCTCCCTCCTCCCTCCGCCTGTTAGCCCAGATGGCGGTTGACTCTTTGTGGTCAACTGAGGAGCATCACCGGCGGGAAGGAGGCGGTTGCCATGGTAAGCACACAGCCGATTCATACTCAAGCAGCTTCAGAAATCGTTAGTTTGACTTTCGTTTCTTCTGTTTTCACCAGCAGATGCAGAAAGCAGCTCTGATCTAAACTGAAGCGTCGCGTCGTTCATACGTTAATGCATTTGTTTCAACAGCGGCCCTCGATGGCAGCGAGGCGAGGGCCTCGTCATCCTACACAGTCGGTTTAATGTCCGCCCCGAAAGCAACCAGCGAAAGTCCGGCTCGTTATTATTTCTGGTTGCTTTCAAATTGAAGTGCGGCGGTGGGGGTGAACCGAGACTTTTATTAGCCGTGAATAAATGCTCGTCTCTGGACTGGCTTCGTCTTGGCTGCTTCATTTGATCCAGACAGCAGGCTCTGGAGCTCTGAGGTAATAATCTGAGCTCAGCTGTGATGCTACAGGCTCTCGGCTGTATTTGTGTGTGTGTGTGACAGAGACGAGGAAACAGGGGAGTGTGTTGGTGAACAATGTTTGGCATTACAACAGCACAGTTCTATGAGCTCGGTGAGGCTGTTATACTGGATGCATGAAAACAAATGAGACACAACGTCACTCTTATTCCTTTCCAGCAGCGTGACTAATACTGCACACGGCTGCTGTTTGTCCTGAGAGAGAATTGTAACTAAAATGTTTATCCTCTGGATGTTCGTGGAGGATTAAAAAGTATATAAACTAGATCACTAATGTAAATATAGCTAAAGCTGACGACACTGAGGAGGTTTCTGTTAAAAGCAGCAGCAGCGTCATCGCAGGCGATGCTTCACATCCTGATTTACTGCCCCCCACTGTTCAGGTGCTGAATTGCACCTTGCTGAAACGTTTTTGAAGACTTTTCCAACCAGCGCTCAGAGGAACGAGAGTAAATGCACACCTGTCTTGTCACACTCTGCTTTATCTGCCGTTAGCATGTGAATAAAAACCAGCTGTGGACTAAGTAAACTTAAAAGTAAAGTAAAGTAAAACGTGTGTTTGGACAGTTTGTAGGTGATGCATGTTTTGGTACATCAGTAATTTAGTCACACATATATTTAAATTACATTTATTTAGTGTAGCTTGATTATGCTGAATGAACTTCTTGATTTTCCACAAATAGCCTGTTGAGTTTTAACTGTATTTTTTGGCCACAGCGGAGCAGGCTGCTAACACAGTGCTGACATAATATCACATTATAGTGTTCATATGCTGATCATGTTTGCAGAAAGTTGCCTACTTATCATTTATTTCCTGCTTGTGTCCACCTGATGAATGAAATTCCTGGTATTTAGCGGTTAAATGTCATGCATGTACACAAAAATGTCTCCACTGTTTTAAAGCAAATCTCCACCCAAATAAAACAGTAACAGCTGAAGTGCTGTCAAGAGCTGCCAGACCACCAGGTGGCGATATAATCCTGACCCTAAAGCCAACCAGAACACATTCATGTTTAAACATATTAAAATCCGGTCAGCTCGGTTAGCACCGGCACTATTTTGGCCACGAAATGTCACCTAATGTAAACAAAACTCTGAAAGTAAACCCTGCAAGTTTCTGAATATCTTCACCCTGAATATCTGAGGGAGTTTGCAGAAAACTCCGTTTTCAGGGACCTAAAACGCAGAAAAAGCTCCGTTTTAAAAGCAGCCGTGCTCGTGTGGACGAGCCAACAGTTCTGTGTTGTTGACAGCTTCTAAAATCAAGCTGATGAAAATCTTTCAGAGGAACAAAGATGACGATAAGCGGCTGATTATGTGTGAAACGTGTCCGTGCACAGCTTCAAACGCTCTCCTCTGCTGCAGCGTGCTGAGTGTCTGCTGGTATTTTAAGCAGCCAGCAGGAAAAGCCATTAGAAAAACGCATCTGGCGGCGTCGTGTTTGTGGTCGGGGGCGTCCGACACCTCTGGGAGCAGAAATGAGCCAAACACACGAGGAGCCCGCCCTCGACTTCGACCTCTGACCCCCCGAGGCCGACGCTGTCCGGATAATAAACCCCATTAGACCCTGCTGGGTCGTTGTGGTCTGTTCCTGCTCGCCTCGTGCTGCTGCTTCGTTACCACTCCGTCAACATATCGTTAGGGGCTCAGGATCAGTAACTGCAGCAGCATCACACTGAAGAGTGGAAGTTTCCTTTGAAATAAGTGCTGCAGGTCAGATTCTCGTCCTGCTGAATAATAGTTGAATAATGATAATTAATTCAGAGCTATTATATTGACTGAATTAATTCTCATCACTGCTGCTTTTCTTTGAATGCCTTTTTAAAAATAAAATTGAATATGTGCACTGTGTGTGACAAATATTCTACATGTCTTTGCATAGTTTTGTATTAATTTCTCTAACATCCCAACTCACAGATCCTCTGGGATCTAAACCAGAGTTGAAAATTAAGTTTTGTTGCTTTTAATGTCTTTTGTCTAATTAAACTTCTCCTCAGAACCAGGTGGCATCTAAAAGCTCTGCTTCTCATGTTGCACCTGTTTGTAAGTCACACCTTCGTCATCCCTATTGGTCCAGGAGGTTTTGTGACATCATGTAATCGCAGCCAGTCTGAGTGCAAACACCTGTGTGTGTGTGTGTGTGTGTGTGTGTGTGTGTGTGGGGGGGGGGGGGGGGGGGGGGGGGGCGTCTCAGCTTGTGGCATTTACATTTGACTCGTTTTGCGTTGAATTCTTCTTCTTCTTCAGCTCCCTGCGTTCAGAGTCGTTACAGCTCGTTCGTCCTCCCTCTCAGGTCTGACATCTGAAATCTGAAAAAACTTCACCCAAGAACACACGCACGCTGCACCCCCTAACATGCCGGTGGTCGCCATGGAAACAGTTCTCCCGTCGTTTCCTCCTCCTCCTCTTCCTCCTTCGCGTCTAACAGGAAATCCATACGGAGGGAGGGAAAGGAGAGAAACACAATCAATCCCTTCGAGCTCGGTTTGATTCACTCATTTATTCAACTCAGGGACGTCTTCCTGCACATTCAAAGCTGCAGTACGCAACTTTTAACACATTAAAATGAGAATAAATCAGATTCATGCTGTATTATTAGTGTGTGTCAGAAGGCAGACGTTCTGGTCTGACTGTTTTACTCTCTCTGTGAGCCTGGTTGGGGCGAGGCCGACCGAAAAGACAAAAACATGGATGGAAGGAAACAGGTGGAAAAGATGAACATTCAGCTGTTGTTGTGCTTTGCTTTGTTAGACCTGACAGCTCTCATCGCCTTCAATCACGATGAAGCAGCTTCATGAGCTGCTGCGAGCTGACTGGACGCCGCCCGCTGAATGCAGGATGTGTGTGTGGTGTGGCGAAGGCTCGATCCCGTCTTCAGCCGCCGAGGCCATAAGGGGGCAAACCTCACCAGCCTGACTGACGGATTAGACTGAAATGCATTTTTAAACTTTAAAGTATGTTTAAAAAGTGTTGATAAAAGTGGTTGAAATGCGAGACCTGTGTCATCTGTGTCATCCCCGAACTCCTGAAGCCTGAGCTCAGTTCATCAGTCTTTGTGACCATGTGACCTTGTGACATGACCATCTGCCACATTACTACATATTAGAAGGTGAAACTTTCATGATGTTCATAAACAGCAATTTAATAGTGTGGCGACACTCACTCTGTTGTGAAAAACACCTGATGGAGCATTCCACAGGTAAACAGGCTGATTGGTGACAGGTGAGAGGGTCATGATTGGGTATGTTTGTTTGGAAATGAATGAATTCTGCTTTGAGTCCAGACAGTTTTGGAACGCCACCTCTCTTCTGACTTAAAACCTTTTTTATCAGCTTAATAAAAGTTTATACTGTAAAAAAAAGTCGTTATATTGTCCTCATATTTACATTCAGCTCCTGACAGAATATTATCGCCCTGTGGCTTTTGTCAGGAAGCATTCAGTGCTGACGCTCTCGGGTCCAGGACCGGGTCCTCCGGTCACTGCACCATGACAGCAGGTGGGATGGCACCACAGAAGAATCACCTGCTCTTCAAGTTAAGACCCTCCTCAGTGTCTGACCGAGCATCTTCTGCCATCTGGTGGGCGTTTTGACACATTGCAAGAGGTTGGTGTTGACTCACCGAGCTCTCCTCTTCTAGTTTATTGTTCTTTACTGATTTACTTGTTGTTTTTCACTTGTGTTGTCTAACAGGTTTTTCTAAACTAGATCAGCTCACACACAGAATAATGCATCCAATCCTGGATTAGATGAGAACAGTGTGAGTGTATTGGTCTGGATGCCAACATGTTTTATTAAAATTCATCGTTTTCTTTTGTTTCAGACTGAAGTTTCTTCTCTCTTCAGACTCACGATGGTTAATTTTCTGCAGCTGAAGGAGGCTTCAGCAGCTTTCTCTTGTTGTTTGTGCTGCTGATCAGGAAGAACTGAGTTCACATGATGTGGATTACAGCTGGAAGTGGGCTGAAAACAAAACTTTTCTTGGCACATACTTTCATGCAGTTTAGCTCCTTTTTCCCTGGAGATCAGTCGCTGACGACCGACTGAGGTTACAGATTCTGTTTGTATGAACCAGATGAAATGCTTCTGTTAAAGTGTCTGAAGCTCAGCCTTTATTATTTATTTTAATTCTTCTTTTCCCTTTAGATTTCAGCACAGTGTCACACCTGTCGGCCTGACGAGTTCATTGGAAACACCTGGTTGTCTGTTTCTGGATCCTGACTGTGGTCACGTGACTGAAACGTTCACCTGTGTGACTTTTTAAGGACCTGCAGGCACCCTAACATCCACCTCGCCGTGTCTTTGACTGCACGCTTCACAGAACTCATGCAAAGTACAAACGACCATAAAGTGAACAAAGAGCCACCGGAACTGTTTCACTGCTTAATTAAACACAGCATTTGTTGTTTTAAAACTTGGTTCGAGGCTTGAACAGTTTACTCAGTGGGGTGAGCATACTGTGTGCAGATGATCCGGTCTGATGAGTCCACGTGGTCTGGGATCATCCAGAAGCTCCTCCGAAGCTGCGATTCATCAAGACTTCCTTCACAGCCGAGACTTTCATTTGTTTATTTGACTGTTTCATCATATTTACGGTACTTTTATTGAGTTTTGCTGGATTTCATTTGATTGTGGTGCAGATTCGTGGAAGTATTTTGTGACATTGTTACAAGGGACTTTAAATAATGTTTATCATGTTACAGAAATCCTGTAAACTTAAACATCTTCATCAAAAAAACAGTCATAAATAAATAATATTTGAGAGAATTTGACGTTTGTTGGAAATCATACGATCAAAGTGAGGAAATAAAGGCCAGCAGACACATGGCTTATATAAAAAATTAGACCCCTTTTATTGTGTTCTCATATATAAAAGAAATACAAAAAAGAAACATCGACACCGGGCGAGGGTCAGAGCGGGGCGGGGTTTCTGGGTTTTGGGTGGGGGCGGGGCGGCGGCCGGGCGACATAAAAAGGGGAAACGACAGGAGGAACGTCAGACAGTCCGAGGGGATCGGTCGAACAGACACCGAACAGATGAGGGCGCTGAAAACAGAACGCAGCGGTCCCGCCCAGTCCCTCCCTACCACCTCCTCCTCTTCATCCTCCTCCTCCTCCTCCGGGAGCAAGAGCGGAGTTTCAGCTCCACAAACATTCATCACAAGCAGAGCTGCGTCAGGAGGCAGAAACAATCTCATTGGATGAGTGAAACCTGAGTGGGAGGAGCCAGAGAAACCTTTTCAGAGCACGTGTGCTAACTGGGCTAACACACCTGGAACAGTGGCTTCGTTCATCCTTACGTCACATTCAGGATGTTGAGGGTCAGCAGGTCTGTAGACCAGGTTACCAGGTTACCAGGTGTCCTGCTTCACCTGGTTGGAGCATTAAAGCCGCCAACAAACAAACAACAAAGTTTCTGTTTACATTCAGTGTTTCTCACCAAAACACGAACAGACTTGTTGCATTTCCTCCTTAATAAAACGCTCGCTGGCTGTCTTCTTCGTCATCGTCTCTGTTGGTGCGTTGCTGTCTTTCCTGGTCTTTCCTTCACCTGCACTCAGGTGAGAACAAACAAACTAGGGGGGACCCACACATTAAAAACACTGCTCCACAGCGCTGGTAGTGGTCAAAAGCTCCACAGAGGACCTTTAAGGTTGGAACATGCCTCTCTGGGCTCATCCAGTCAGCCTGTTTCAGCCTCAATCATCACATTAGCAACACGAGATCATTTCCTCTGAAGCTAATTTTGGGGTTTTGCTGCATCTCAGAGCTCTGCAGGATTCACACTGTGATCTGTGTGTTCTCTCGAGCTAGGAGCTACGCTCGGCCTTCTCCCGACTTGAATATCGATATCGACAGACGTGTTATTAAATTAAGAAGAAAAATCCGCATGACTAAAATTACAATACATGAACTTAACATCCACCGATACGTGAACTTCTGTGGCCTCAACCAGTTCTGAAAACGTCAGCAGACACGTCACAACTCCCGAACTCCGAGCCTTACGAGCATTCCCACTTCTGAGGGTGTGAATACCACAAAAGGGGGGGCGATCACGTGACCTCTTCTCCTGAACGCGGTCAACACGACCTCATCTGAACCACAATTCAAGCTCAGAACGGTTTTAAAAGGGTTTGTCCATTTTCCACCCCGGTCAGAAGCTGCGAATCCTGCCTGCAGAGCTCTCATTGGTCAGTCGTTCTTCCAGCTGTGGAAACACCTGGACCGGACCGGACCGGACCGGACTGGACTGGCGATACGAGACCAGGCGAAGCTCTCAGTGCTGGGAAGTTAAAGTTTCTCTGACTCACCAGCCACTCCAGTTTACCGCGAGCACTGGGATCGTTTCCGGCTGAAGAGCAGCTCTGCCTCTGACTGATCTGTGTGGACCTGAAACTCCGGTCTGCCCCTCAGGACAGCTCAGTCTTATCGGCCGCTTCGGCGTGATGCCCCCCTCCCACCTCGGAGCCACCGGGCGCTAACAACGTCCTGCGGTTGTAGTGGTGGTGGCCCTTCATGATGCCCGAGTTGTTGTTCTCGTTGAGGATCTGCTTTTGCTTCTGCCTGTTGAGCGACTGCACCAGGCCGAGCACCACGGCGGCCAGCGAGTACGGCCCGGTGATCTTCCGCGGCTGCAGGATGAGCGGGTTGGGCTGCACCCGGCCGAGCAAGAAGTGCGTCCGGATCTTGCCCTCCTGCTCGCTGATGCCCTTCACGTAGATCTCGCCGCGGTACTCGAAGGCGAAGCCGCGCTCTTTCAGGATCAGGTAGGTCTCCTCGGGGACCTGGATCTTGCCGCTGACCCCCGTGCTGTCCATCCGGCTGGCCAGGTTCACCGTCTTCCCCCAAATGTCGTACTGAGGCTTCTTGGCACCGATCACACCCGCCACCACCGAGCCGTGGGCCATACCTGCCAAAAGACACACAGGTGACAGGTGTTACACCTGCAGACGGCACGTTAAAGCATGCTTCGTCCAGTCTCCACCTGGACTTCATGTTTCTGGTCTGAAAGCTTTCATTTTGCTACGATGAGAAAAACATCCGGGAAGAACGGATGCTGCAGCCGGCGTCGGGTGGAAAAACCGGTACGTCCGAGATGAAGTTTTATTTCATGTTTGTGATGAGACGTGACAAAAGAATCGAGACAGCTGCTCTGAACTGGCGTCCTGTGACATTCACGGTTGCTTTTAGGGTCCTCCTTCTTGTATACAAAGCACAAAGCTACATCGCTAACTCCTTTGTTTATTATGTTTATGCTCAGTGGCGTGCACAGGGGGTGGCAGGGGGGGCGACCCCCCCCCATGGCCCAGTTTTTGAAAAACACGTGCTAAAGTGCCCTCTTGGGTGCCAAAACACACGCTAAAGTGCCCTCTTGGACGCCAAAAATGGCGCTAAAGTGCCCTCTTGGACGCTAAAACGCGCGCTAAAGTGCCCTCTTGGACACCAAAAATGGCGCTAAAGTGCCCTCTTGGATGCCAAAACGAGCGCTAAAGTGCCCTCTTGGACACCAAAAATGGCGCTAAAGTGCCCTCTTGGACGCCAAAAATGGCGCTAAAGTGCCCTCTTGGACGCCAAAACACACGCTAAAGTGCCCTCTTGGACGCCAAAAATGGCGCTAAAGTGCCCTCTTGGACACCAAAACGAGCGCTAAAGTGCCCTCTTGGATGCCAAAACGAGCGCTAAAGTGCCCTCTTGGATGCCAAAACGCACGCTAAAGTGGCCTCTTGGACACCAAAACACGTGGCAAAGTGCCCTCTTCAGGGGCGAGGACACGCTATATGTGCCCTTTTTTTCCTTTTCGCCCCTGCCCTTCAAAAAGTCTGTGCACGCCACTGTTTATGCTGGTTTGTTGGAGGCTTCGTCCATGACGCTCTGGAACAAACTAGGAAGCAGCTCGATGTTTAACTTACTTTGAAATGCTGTATTTTACTTGATTTCATGCTTTCTATGTAATATATTTTTACCTATATTTTATTATTTTATTCTGTGGTTTTATTTTCCATATTATCTTCCGTATTGTCGTTGTTTTCATGCTCGTTCTTATTTTTCCTGTCATTTACTCTCTCTCTTATTTTACTTCATTTCTTATTCTTGTTTTTATGCTCATTCTGTCTTTTCTATGTGAATCACTCACTTGGTTCATGTGATTTTCTTTGTTTTAAAGCACCTTGAGCGGTAATTCCTGTAAGAAAGATGCTCTACAACTAAAGTTTATTATTATTATTTGTTGTTTTACTCTCTTTGTGACTTAAATGATTAAACAGTCAAAGAACATACAGAATAGATCATTATTAACGACACTGTGATCATTAAACTCTTCATCGTGGAAGGATAAGAGAGCTGTCTGAGCTCTTACCGATCCTCAGCTCGAAGTTGTTGAAGGAGTGCTTGTTGATCTCCTGGATGCTGTCGTTGAGGGCGATGGCGAAGTCGGCCAGCGCACACAGGTGCCCCCACTTATCTTCACATTGCTGTGGGAGGCAGAGGAGAGGGGAGGGGAGGAAGAAGAGCGTGAGTCGGCTGAACGGCTGAACTAGATTTACTGATTTTGTCGATGGATGATTGGTGGCACCGCTTTGTCCAGTGCAACATGTCACAAATGAATGGCATAAACAATAAAGGCACAATAATGTCCCGATGGTAATAACGTACAGCGTGTCCTCCGGGCGAAACCTGGAGGATCTCACCTGCTTTTCGGGCGACAGGCCAGAGACGGCCATGTAGGTGCTGCCGATGGTCTTGATCTTCTCGATGTCCTGGAATCGATCCTCACCGAGCAGCTGTGAGAGAGAGATTCGGAGCATCAGTGAGTGTTGACTTGAACATCAGCGGCAGGTTGAGCTCAGCGCGGAGACACGAACGAGTCCAGTTAGAACCCAACACCTGGTCTGAGTACATGGATTCCTGCCTTCTGCCAGGCTGCCTCACAACTGACTGATCACATGACCAGAGAGGACAGAAAACTACTGGTGTGTGAATGTGGCATGTGACGCGTTTTCAAACTGTTGTTATATATGTTGTTATATAATCTGGTTTTGATGTTCGTAAGCAGCCTCACACTCTAATCTAACTCAGTCAGTGCAAACAGTAGTTTACTTCATTATGAATATAATTTAAGCATAGAAAAGTTTGGGCTTAATTTAACCCCTTAACGTCGCATCATACCGCTTTAATCCACATTACAGCTGAACCGCGCTGCATTCCTCTGATGTCGGTTTGTGCATGTTCACACACCTAGGAACCTTTTGCAAGCACTGGTTTCTCGTCTGACCGGTCAAAGTGAAAGAACCCCTGTTGTAATTGTTGTTAAAATGTAATGGTTGTAAGCCAATTTTGTATTTTGTGGTTGTTTTGATGAAATAAATGAATTTTGAATACACAAAAAATATGTTTTTACTGCATTTAAGCATTGAAAAAAGTGGACATATACCCTGTTCTAGTTGGTGAACCCACCTAAATTTATATCTATTGTATATGCTCCAGAAAAATATTAATTTATTAATAATCTTAATTTAGGATCAGTTTGAAAGCAAAAACACAAAGAATAAATTTTTTAATATAATTCTAAATAAATTCGGGCGTCAAGGGGTTAAAGCATGTTTGAAGAAGCTTTTAAAAACTGCATTTCTAAACAGGTGTCATTAAGCTCTACTTTAATGTATTAAAAATAAATATATTAATTCTGCAGTACTTAAAGTGATTCAAGTGCTTATAAAAATTCAATCTTTTGTAAGTGTACTATAAATTGTACTGAAGTGCACTTTTCAAAAGTGAACTAAACTAAAAATACTTTTAATACTAATGAAGTGTTCTTATGAAAACTAAACTTATTTTCAAGTCCTTTGTAAAAACTATTAGCAGCTTAATTAAAGTGAACTTTAATTAAAGTATATTTCAGTATATTTCCATCACATTGGTACTGCGAGTGTGTTTTGAATGTTCATGAATCTGGATTTTCACTGGTGGACTTTAGTCAGAAAAAGTTGCTTAGCAACTATTCACACTTCAAGTACGCTCAAGTATCACTCAGCGGTACTCGAGGACCACTTGAGTACACTTTAGTGTACTTGAGTGACAAAGACAGCACAAAGTGTCCTCAGTACATTTGTCCCACAGTACTGGGATGTCAGCTATATTTCTCTCTTTCAGCTTCCTGCCTGAAACCACACGTGACTGCAGCATGAACAGAGGACGGCTGAAGAACCACCAGAGACCGGCAGCCTCACCCCCCCCCCCCTCCTGCCTGAATCAAAGAGCCCCGACAGCAGACAGAAAGACACTGGTTTACATGTCATTATTGGAGGAAATACTCAGTTTGCTTACGTGTGATTAACTGCTTTGCTACTTGCATCCTAAAAAGTGCCGTTCTGGTCTTCTTCTCGGCTTCTAGTACTCGGAGCCTCCTTCAGAATCACTCGCTGTCATCTCTCATATCTGCTAACATCACCAATTCTTTGTGCCAGTTTCAGACACCAGGATACTTTTTAAAGTTCAGTGTGAGACACACAGGCCCGGGTTATGAAGACATCCTGAATTTAATCTGTAATGTCAAGTCCAGATTTCTCAGCTGAAGTCGGGTCTGCGGTGTGTGTAGATGTTAAACATCAAGAGACAGAAATAAAGAACTGAAGGTATTTTTCTCGTTAATAATTCTGCGGTGGATCATCTGGAGCCTTTGGAAGAGAAATCCTGGAAACCATTTTTGTCAGTTTTGAAGTTATGAAAGATTTCTTCTTTTCTTTTCTTGTGATTACTGAATTGTTGGTTGTTGTGCGTCCTGACACCCACATCACCACTAACAATGGCTGTATTAAACACTGCTGATCTTAGCAGCGTGTCTTTGTCATATTTTCCGTAGTTTATTGTGAACTGAATTGGCTGGTTTCTAACATTGTTGGGGTCCAGAACTGTGAGTTTCCTCAGGTGGTTTTAGTCGTAAGCTTTTGTGGGACGAACCAAACATCACGAGAGACAGACCTGAAAACCGTCAAACCATCACAAACGTCCAGGTTTTCCAGGACGAGCCGCAAACACACATTCACTTGATTAAGTCTTGTTGTACCTAACTAACCCCTTGGACCCACTTCAATGGCCGTCTCACCTCGTCAAAGTCGGCGATGATTTCGTTGAGCAGCCTCAGGCACTCGACTCCCTGATTGTTCATCTCAGTCTGCGAGTAGAAGTCGGCGAAGCCCGGGATGGACGCGAACATCACGCCAACGGCGTCGTAGGACTGCGAGTACAGCTCCTGTGGGGACATGTGTCACACATTCAGCACTTCTTGTTCACAAACACTTTTGAGGCTGAAGGTGCAGTTTGTTAGCCTTTGTGGCGTCGAATCGATTTGTTTTCCTGATTGTGTGTTATTGATTGTAGTTTGTTTGCTAGATTATACAATCAGTTGATGTCCAATAGTGTTCCTTGTCATGATTTTCCAGAGAAAAACGAGCAGAGTGTTTCTGCTACCCAGAACCAGACCAGCTAGGGACGAAAGCGGGTTTAGCAGCGAAACAGCCAGATCGTTTTTTTAGCTTTACAAACTGCAGCATTGCTCAGTCTATGATGGCTCTGCTCAGTATATATTTAATAACCCATCGCAGCAGAAGTCTTTTTTTTGTCTCTCTGCACATCTCTTTCCTCTTTTATTCTTTTTTAAATTGGCTCAAACTCAAACTCAAATGTCAAGAAACTCTTTAAAACAATTTTTGCATCTGCAGCAAAAACTGCAGTCTGACGGTTCTTTGTGTTGCTCGGGACCACTGTGATGCTCCAGAACCTGCAGCAGCTTCTGGACTCTGTATGTTGCACTACACGATCTCCACCACCGGGGGGCAATGTTGACACATGACTGCACAGCACAGCAGGCTTGTTGACATGCGTGTCCTCACATACTAATGTCACATGGAGTAATTCATCATGTCATTATTGAAATATTTTATTAATAGGCTGGCAAACATAATGTCCAGCCATAGTTCAACATTTCATATTAATAATTAAGGAAACGTTGGGCTTCTGCTTGAATCTTCAGCGTAATTACACACTTATGTAAATAAGCCACTGACTTCATTGTGACATCCTCACTGACATTATACTCACTTAATGAGCTCAGTCAAATGTCAAAGCTTGAAAGTTCGTGAAAGTCGAACTAAATTAATTTCTTGGTTCTTCGCTGCGTCTCTCGAGGCTGAGCCGGCATTCTGAGGTTTATTTGGGGTTTCATCCTGCAAGTGACGCCTCTTTAACGTACGTTTTCTACATCTCTGGGCTGAACGGAGGTGAATGTGAACGTGGGGGCTCGCAGATCTTCACGTGGCGGCTTCTGATACAGTTTTGTGTATTTTTTCTCGTTGTGGTAACGCTACTGTAGGCACAAGGTCTGAATGTATCTCATGTTTTCTTTCCATCGGCAGTGAATCCGAAATGTTTGCTGATATTTCTTGTTACGAGAATGATCTTAAGCAGCTCCACACTGAGAGGTTTTACATTTGGGAAAAAGAGATTATTGCTCTCAGAGTTGGGGAAGAAAATTTCCAGTACACTTCTACAGGATGTTTTTATCAACGTCTTCTGCTGTTACGCAGCTTTCTGAAGGAAAACCAGCAGCTGAGAGTGCTGCTGAAGTGTCCTTGAGCAAGGCCCTGAAACCTGCGAGCTTGAAAAATAATAAAAAAGTCTCAAAATGAAAACGTTGATGGAAATGAGTCTGAGTAATTCCACAGATCATCAACACCTCTTCAGGGTGCAGGAGCCTGTTAATGACCCGCTGCTCCAGGATCTAAATCACGGAACAATAAACAGCCTGATTAATAATGTAACGAGTGATTAGGACCCAGCCTATCCTAATGGATGCATTTTTAATCACGTCTCATGTTTAATTAGGAACAGGCGTGGGAGCAGAATGATACCGGCTCTCCTCTCCTGACATTCATAATTCATCAGCCGCTCGCCTTTTGTGCGGGACGCGACGGAAGATTGGAGGAGTCGATAATGAAGGAGCCGACGAGGACAGACGGGGACAATGCGGCGATTTGACTCCGGCTCCGCCGACCAGCACAGTCGGCCATTATCACGTTAGTTAACGAGAAGAATGCAGCAGAACGAACCGGGAAAGAAACACGACTTTTTCCACCATGAAACAAGAAAAGCAACAATTTTTTACTTTATTTTTTTGCCTGAGCTAATATCAAACGCTGGTGGTGGATGTTTCCTTCCAAAGTCATCACATCGTCCTTCTTCATTGCTGGCAGCTCTGAACTTCAGAATCAGCCAGACTTTGATTATGATGTGTTCAAAATGATCGCTTTCTATTATTTCTGAGCGAGGCAACAATGGTGTGGATAAAGCTGGGGAAGGATCGTGGTCGTGGCTAATAAAAAAGCTGAAGACTTAGAACTGCAGGTCTGTAACGGGACCACAACCATACCCTGAAGAGGCCCTCTTTTAAGTCAAATTTCTGCTCAGGTCGACTGTACGTGTTGTTACTGTGACGTGGAAACAGTTTGGAGAGACAACAACTCAGCTGCAAAGCGGTCAGACATCAAATCAATCGTCCTCTGCACGAGAACAGCGTGTCAGAGGTTCCACAGCATGGCTTTCTATGACCAGGCGGCGTGCACGAGCCTCAGATCACCACGAGCAATGCCGAGCGTCGGCGGGAGTGATGTGAAGCTCTCTGGAAACGTGTTGTGCGGAGCGATTAGTGCACAGAGAAGAGGTTTTGATGCTACAGCTTCAGTTATATTTTCTTCCAACTTTGTGGCGACAGTTTGTGTATTTTCATGTTTCAGGCTGACAGGGCCCTCGTGCACAAAGCAGCCCCATAAAGAAAAGGGTTTCCCAGTCTGGTGTGGAGGACTGGCCTGCACTTCAACCCCATCCGACAGCTCTGAGGATGAGCTGGAACGCCGGCTGATCAGGTGTCAGACCTCACTGATGCTCTGGTGCCTCAATGGAAACAAACGTCTGTAGCCGGGTTGTAACGTTTGAGTGTTCGCCTACTTTTAGCTTTGTAATGAAAAGGGTGCGTTGAAACCCCAGACGTGTGCGTTAAGGACTTTTAACAAGTGCAGATCTCCAGTCAAAGGAGGTTTAAGCACAGAAGCAAAAGTGCAGCAGAGATAAAGTGAACAAAAAGAGAAACTTTGGAAAGTTTGACTCTGCAGAGTCACTGCAGCGACGGAGAGACAAATCAATGTGTTCTCTGCTGCTGACTGACAACATGTTATTAAAACCAAACGCATGCAGGCAAAACCAGCCCACCCCCACCCCCCGTTCAGTTATATGAAAAGTGATTACGGAGCCTTTTCTTATCTTTGCGTGCTGGAACATCGAGGCTCAGGGAACACATTGTGATGGACACAGAGGACTTATTCTGCAGGTCTGTGTTGAGAAATGAGGT
The DNA here is from genome assembly GCF_017976325.1 of Chelmon rostratus. Classification (NCBI taxonomy): domain Eukaryota; kingdom Metazoa; phylum Chordata; class Actinopteri; order Chaetodontiformes; family Chaetodontidae; genus Chelmon; species Chelmon rostratus. Next base: position 25,308,739 of record NC_055669.1, read on the forward strand.
GATGCGTGCAGATGTGTGCGAGGAGGTGCTGCTGTATGAAAACTGAGCTGAGCCCTGCAGAGGCACTACTGAACTCACACTCGGCCATTTGGTTCACTGGAAGCTTTTATCTCGGTTCATGTCAGTGGCTGACGATGGCAGTCCTGCAGTCGGGTCTTAATTTCCGAGTTTTGTCCATCATTTCTGTTCAAGTGTTAATTACGTGTTGCTCACAAAGATAAAAGCTGAGATCTCAAACTTATTTGAAGGAGAAAACGGTGAACGGAAACATTTTGCTCAACGTTCTGCTGCCAACATCCATCACAGCTGACAGACTTCCTGCTGTTCTCACTGAACTAACTGTTGTTTTGTGCAATGAAGGATTATGAGCAACATTTCAGATGAGTTCACGCTCAGTCTGACCTGTAAAGAAGGTGTCTGTTCCCAGATCTCCACTGGTACTTTGGTGTTGGTTATCATAATTAATACAAATGATGAAAAAACTACAAAAAATAAGATCAAACTGGAATTTTCTTTGAGATGACATCATCGCATCTCCTTTTTCTTTTTCAAAATAAAGTCACTGTCGCGTGGTAATGCTGCTGACGTGCTGCCGACATGCAGCTGACATGCAGCCGACATGCAGCCGACATGTAGCTGATATGCAGCTGACATGCAGCCGACATACAGCTGATATGTAGCTGATATGCAGCTGACATGCAGCCGACATGCAGCCGACATGCTGCTGACATGCAGCCAACATGCTGCTGACATGCAGCTGACATGCTGCCGACACTCTTGCTCCAGTGTCGTACCCTCAAAACATGAAGATAAACATTTTAAAAAATGTGAATTTGTTTGTTTTTTGGGGTCTCAGAACTCCCACAGGCACATAAAGCTGAAGCGTCTCCACAGCGCTTCACCAGTCAGACCGAGCGAGCAGGTTTTGTGCAGACCTCGTTGTCCCGGTCCTTCTCCAGGAAGTGTCGGGCCACGTGGCTGGGCAGGATGTTCCTCAGCATGTTCTCGTTGTGTTCTCGCAGCTCCTTCATCTCGTTGATCTCCTCTTTGGCCTGGACGCGCCACAGGAAGTCCAGCCGGGCCGTGTACTCCAGCTGAAGACACAAACGTGACAGAGTAAGTTCATAATGTGTCCGTCTCTGTTCTCAGGTCAGTCATGTGCAGCAGATCACCTTCTGTGGACGCCAGCGGCCACTTTTCAGTCCTGTGCATGCTGTTCATTGTTTGTTTGACTCAGAGATAAAGTGCAGTCATCTGTCAATCATCCCACAGAGTCCCGAAGAAGCAGATCGGTGGAAATTTTGAGTGTTAAACTCAGAACTTTAACTCTGATTGATGCTCATACATATTTTATGTCATTGAGAAACACTTCAGACTCAAACCCACGCGTTCGCACAGCTTTAAGATATTTTCCTCTCAAGTCAACTGACAAATCTGCTGGAGCTGATGCATGATTCATGCAGATACTCATCCTGACCTTGCGAATGCTGCCTGACGAGAGATTATTCTTAACAGAAACTAATAACTAGGACGATTCTGTATTATTTTCCATTTTCTCCAGACATTTGGTTCTCAAGCCTCTCAAGACCTGAAAATCCCTGAGACTTTGTTAATTGCTTATAAATATAACCCAAAATCAGGGGAATTCTGTCCTTTATATCATTTAAATGATGCAGAGGCCAGGCTGCAGTTCTATAATGAACGGCTAAATTAAAAAATCTGTTAAAGGTTGGATCAATTATGGAACACAAGAGAGTGCGATCAATCTGAAGTGCTGCAAAAGGTTTCTAATGGGCAACACAAATTGCTTTTCTGAATGCACAATTAATGCAAAGTCATTTGAATACATTAGAGCCAAACAGAAGTCTGTAGCATTTAGTTTGTACTCGTAGGAGAGAGAGGAAAAAAAATCCCTGATATTGAAAATTAATTTTGGGGGTAGGCAGATAAGCCTGTGTGGATTTAAGCGTCTCTCTCTGGCGACTGGCGGAAACAGTTTTGTGATTAATCCTGGTATCAATTAGTCCCTTAATCATATGAGTGAGTGCAAAACTTCAGCCTCGTTTTCTGCTTTGCTAATTAAGAATGCAAAGCCTGCGGGGCTGGTTTGGTGGCGGGATAATGAGGTGGTGGCCGGCGAAATAACCAGTCGCTCAGGCGTTAACTAACATGACCTCCGCAGCGACGCTTTTATTCTAAACGGCTTCTATTAGCCCTCAGAGAAGCATAAAAACACACTGGTAATAAAAGCATGAGAGCTGCTGTCGTCTTCCACAACGTGTCATTAGCGTTACTGCAGAACAGTCGTGTGTTCTGGGGCGCTACGAATAAAACATATGAGGATGTTAAACACAAAGCAGATTTACACAAACACGACAGTATTTGTAGAAATGAGACAAAAAAACGCGAACGTTTGGAGACTTTTCCTGCACTAAATGTCTTTTGGCTTCCGAAGACGTGTTTTTAACATCAGCTTCTAACTCATCCTGAGAAGTGAAAGTGCCACCATCATTATTCCATGATGTGCAGTTCTGAGAATGTGAATTCAAAGCTGTGTTAAAGGATAACTTTCGTTTTTTACAACCTGGACCTTATTTGTAGCATTAAATACGCCCATTTACTCACCCAGACAACTTTGGTGGCATTTGGAGTCGTTTTGAAGAAATTAGCCCCAGAGGAGCGGCGCGTATATCCGTATAATGCGATTAATCGGGGCATCCATGCGCAGCCTCTATATAACTCATAATCTGCAGAAACTCGTTCATATTCCAATATTTAGTTATGATATGCTGGTGCTATTCCCCTCTGAGCCCGTGGTGGCATGTTATCAACATCCGGCGTCTCTAGACAACTACCTCTGACGTGGATGATGTCATTACCGAACGCCGCGCGCTACGAATACGCAATAACGAACCATAGCTGTGCCAAAACTACAGCTAAACTAGCCGACCGCCGGCTCAGAGGGGAATAGCACCAGCATATCAGAACAAAATATTGGAATATGAACGAGTTTCGCAGCAGATTATGCGTTATATAGAGGCTGCGCATGGATGCCCCGAGTACTCGCATTATACGGATATACGCGCCGCTCCTCTGGGGCTGTAAAAAACGAAAGTTATCCTTTAAAGTTCAGTGTGTAGGACCACCCCTCACCTCACTCAGTGCAAGGTCAAAAAGAAGTTTACTTCATTATGAATATAACTAGTAGAGAGAAGTCATTAAACTTTTACTATTTGTGATCAATTTAAAATAAATGTAATAGTAATAAAGTGTACTTCTGAAAAGTAAACTTATTTTCAAGTCCTTTGTAAAACACTATTAGCAGCTTAATCAAAGTGAACTTTAATTTCACCTCAGTTCAAGTATATTTAAGTATATTTCAAGCACATTGGTGAAATAATACAATTGAACTGCAACTGCATTTTGAATTCTCATGAATCTTTGAGTACAGTAAAGTATAGTAATAGTAAAAAATGTTTCCAGTAAGTATAATTGAAGTGTAGTATGTTTTCTCCAGGGTACGTCGGCCTCCTCTGGAGCATGACAACATGAAAGTCAGTGTTGGGTTTGTCCGCTCTGGGCTACTGTAGGAACATGGCGGTGCAACATGGCGGACTGCGTGGAGGAGGATCAAGATATAAAGGATAGAACCACCACCACAACACCGTACTACTTATTTTCAGGTGATTATACACTAATGAAAACATAATTATGAATATTATAAAACATTTCTGCCAATAGATCCAATTAAATCCTCCACACTAAACCTACAAATGTTTGTTTTTTTTACCTTATTTACTTATATATTAGCATATGCTGTGGTCATTGTGCTATAAGATAAGATAAGATAAAACTTTATTTATGTATTTATTTATATTACAATGTTATCATCTTTGGAAAGTGTCAGATAATCTACAGCATCAGCTCTCTGCTAAATCTCCTCTCATATTACACAGACTGCAGCAGTGAGCAAAAAGCTGCCTGCTTTCACGGCCATTTATTGGTCTTATTGCCTTTTTATTTTAGCAAAATGAAGGACCAAAACAAAGATTAGATCAGTCATCAGGGTCCTCTCTGCGAAGCACAGGAGGAGGTGGAGTTAGCTGCAGAGGATGTGAGGGTGGAGGGTTAGCGTCCTGTCTCCTAGCAGTCAGCTATTTGGACTTGACTTTAGCCGAACGTTAACATCGACCAACTGATGGAGAACAACGAAAAATGCTGCTTTGTTGTTTGATCTACTCTGACCAGCCGGTCCTGAAAGGAAGAAACGTCTGAAAATAAGAGACGCGTCTGCAGCTTTGTGATGAAATGCTTCACGTTCACTCTGCTTCATAACGACATTACAGCTGTGACAGGAAGCAGCGGTCAGTGCTCTGCAGCCATTGGCTAATCACGTGAAAGGACTCAGGAGAGGAGCAAAAATGAGCCTCAGACAGCAGAGCACAGATGAAAGTGTCACAGAGCTGCCTCATTATCTCACATTACTTACAGTTAAACGCTCAATAATAGAGCTGAAGAGAAGAGCGAGCTTTACAGTGGACTGTAATCATCTACCTGATGAAGATTTTCCCAGGCTCACATTATTTATTGTGCACTTCAGCATCGTGTAAATGGAAAATGTGTGTTTTGTGGGTCACGTTCAGCGAGCGCTGAACGAGAGCTTCAAAGAGACTGTTGTCACGAAGGAGAGAAGAATAAAAGAGTGAACGAGTCTCCTCCATCTTTCTCCTTCTCAACACAATAACATCACTTAAATGTCTCTGCTGAGAGAAGCGCTGACTAATGTTTGTACATCCTCTGTGCATTTCCTCAACAAAAGACGACGCTGCTGTGAGCTTTCAGCTACAGAGGACTGAAACGCCTTGTTCTTGTTCTACATGATGAAGCTGCTTCTTTATTCCAGCGATATCTCACCTCTGTTGTGCTTCATCGCTGCACCTTTCTGGTGGATCTTTGAAATCTGTGATTAATGTCTGAGTCGGCCAGCTCTCTCTTTTTAAGGCTTCTGCACATTATGAATGAATTTAGTTTTTTCTGGAGTTCGACCAACCTGTTGTTGAGTGCACAGGTGACATTTAGACACGTTCACACTTCTTTCATACTTTTTTTTCATAGTTTTAGAAGCAGTGAAGTAAAGAATGTCAGGAATTTACAGGGAACTTAGGGGATCTATGGGTAAAACCCAGATGCAGACTCGAGGGCGCTTGGTTCAATTAATTAAAACATAAAACAATGATAAAACACACACACTAGGGACGAGGGCTATACATACAACGAAGGCAACACAGGGAAACAATGAATAAACATAGAACATGCGAACTCAACGGAGCGGGGAAAAAGACTAAGACAACCCAAGAAACTCACTAACACAAAGCGTGGCAGGACTATAGACAAAGACAAGACTATGAGCAAATTATCAATGACTAAAGTAAAGAACAGAAACGCTCCCCAAGGAGGAAGAAACAAACGGCTATAAAAGACCTTGAACTTAACTAACAAAACAACAGAAACAAAAATAACTTCCTGAAAACTCGGAGGAAAATAACACGACTATTAAATAAAACAAAATCAAGGAAAAATCTAACGAAGAACTGAAATTTGGCTTTAACTAGCGAAAACAAAACAAAGCTTGACTATACAAATTAGAATAAAAGGAAAACTCACAAGGAACACGGCACGGACATGAACACAGACAAACCAAGGGGTAACACAGACATGAAACGCGACACGGACATGACAAAGAAATTACACGACAAACACTCACTATGGGGACTATGGCTAGGACTATGACTAAGGCTGTGGCTGTGGCAGACGGCAAGGGGACAAGACAACAAGCTAACGCAGACAACGACCCAACAAAGACAGGGGGGAAGACACAGACTTAAATACACAAGGAGGGAACACTAATGACACACAGGTGGAAACAATCAGACCATCACGCGGGAGGGAAAACACAGGAAGTAAAGTAAACCAAAGACACATAACATGAACCTTCAAAATAAAACAGGATGTAACAAAAACCAGGCAAAGACAACACACTATGGGAAACTTAACAAAAACCAGCGTGCATAGCACGGGTCATGACAAAGAAAACACAGCAGAACTCAAGAAACGGAAATCAATGTCACCGTGGTGACAGCATAAACAAACCACGACATCTGTCAAACAGAAGAATTTAGTTTGATTGAAGACAAGATGGGCAACATGGTTGTGTGTCGCGAAGGAGAATTTAATTTCCAGAGCTCTGCTCGAAGAAAACTTGTGTCAAAAAATAGAGAAAACTTGAATCACAAAATCGTCTTCCTGTACATGCAGGTTGAGGTTCTGCACATCGGCTCGTCTGTGATTTACACTTAATCACTGCTCTTATGTGCATCTCAGCAGAAGCATAATTCCAGCTTAACACCCTTCATGCATATCCTCAGAGACCTACGTATCGTTCTAGCCTCCTGGAAATCATATGGAAAGAATTTTTATACAAATTATCAGCTGCATGTTTGCGCTTCTTTCTCAGAAATATCAAAAGCTCAAACAACTCAGTCTCATGTTTTAAGATAACTAGTCTTTCCTGCACAATGTATTTATGTAAATCTTTATTTAACATTTGCTCTTTGTGCCATATAAAAAATAAAAATGTTCGTATCACAACACCTGCTGTGAGCCTGAGCAGGAGAAATAACAAAGTGCTTTTCTCACAGATATTTCTGTTTTGCAGAAAAGACACTTACGGAGTTCACATTGTGCTTAAATTTGGCGCATCAAGCCATTAACGGTGGCCTGAAAAGCTGGATCACACTCTGCACACTGGACCTGCCTTCAAAGAGTAAACAGTCTCTTTTATATGGGCTCTTTTCTCTCGGCCTGATGGATCTCACAGCTTTCAGGGCTGTTGCACGCTTCATGCTGAGCTGTCATTGTCTCTGCTTCAGCAAACAAGTGGTAGCGCTGACCCTGGGAAAATCAATATGCCACTGGATGACTTCAAATGTGGCTGCTCTCTACTTTCATGGGGCTACAAAGGACCTTCAATTACGGCCGTCTGTCCTCCATCTCTGACCGCCGCCGAGCCGCTGAACTGCGTGATCAAAGGTTGCCATAGAGAGAGCATGAAAGCAGCGCCGGCTTCCTTCAGGCTGCAGACTGACTGCATCTTTATAGAAACGGCTTAATAATGCATCAGATGTGTGAACAAAGCGGCTTGTTTCTGTTTTTCTTTCTATCGGGCAGTTCACATGGTACAGGATGGTTTTCTGGTAATATGGATGATTGCTTCCCAATCTCTTTGACATGTGGCCCCTTAAAGCTGCCCCCACCGGGTCCCTCATCACAGCTTGCATAAGTTTGCGAGTAGTTCGACTAAAAGGGTGTTTTTCTTCTTTTTTCTTCCGTTATTGATTTCACAACTCATCAGATTTATTGCACAACAGCCTGGAGAGATTTATCCCAAACTCCACATTCAGAGCTGAGCTCCAGGTTTGATGTCTGTTTCTCAGATTTTTGCCTCCAGTCCCAGTGAAAGGAGATAAATGGGATCTAGTTTGCGGCTTTCACAACATAAACAAATTATATTTAACATTTTCAACAGCAATATCTGCGGAAATATTACTGGATGATCGCTTGAAGTATCTCTTCAGTAGGAAGTCAGTGCTCAGTGCTCGGAGTCTATGATGGCTTCAGACTCCTCAGATCTCGAGATGATTGTTAAAGCATCAGCGAGGTAGCGTGACATACGTCAGCTCGTTATGTGATCGCATTCATCGCTGTCTTTTTCTTTCATTCAAGTCTAGTGAGTCTGCAGCTCTGCATCACTTCCACAGTGTTTTCTGATCACAGTGGACTTAGTTCAGCTGTTTACATCACGGTTGGTGGTTCAACAGGATGCAACTAATCTAGACTCATCAGTCAAAAAGTGTTCCCGTTCTAATGTTCATGTTTTTGGAGCTTCTGTTGGTGTAATCAGTGACAACACATTTTCTGGCTTGCCTGCTCTTCACTTTTTGTACTGTTGGTCTGTTTTGGGCTCGTACCGTAACAACAGGATAAAAAGACAAAGGTTTTCTGAGCACACCTCACGGTCTAACGTCTGGTTATGTTCAGGGGGTCGTTTTCTGGACTGCGTTTGAGATGAATCAAATTTCACGGACGATGAAAGCGTCGGAGCTGGCGTCGTCTTACCTGCTGGCCGTGATAAAACACAGCGAGGAGGAACATGGCCATCAGCAGCAGCGACGTCTCTTTGGTCCCCAGGAAGTTTCTGTAGGAACGAAAAATAGAGAAAATGTTGCTCGTCTGTCGTTTCACTGGTGCAAAGTGCAGCTGGTTGAACAGCCGTGAGTCGTCTCAGCTCTGCATGTGACAGATGTGCGTGCACCGCATCGCCTTTTCAGATTGAAGTAAGCACTTTTGATTTTCCTGATTTCCCGAAGGAGAGCATGAGCTAACTTTACATGGTAACCACTGTTCTCGTCTCATATACCTGCTACTTCCAACACAAAATAAAATCCAACAGGACCAATGAGTGGAAACCAAACATTTACATTCATCTGCATCACAAAGCATCCGGTGATTTGAGACGTGTCAGTCGATCACCACAAACATCCTACAGACAGAAACAGCAGCCATGTGATGCATAGATTTCATATGAAGGAGCAGCTTCATTTAAACTCATTCTCACTCCTGATGCAGCTAAATTTGTCACGACTGCAGCTGTGAGAAGAAACGGATCCTTGAAGTGCAGACGTGGTCCTCTTGTGGCGTTTGCGGAGCAGCTCAGTTACTCTGAGAAACTACAGAAAGAGTGTTTGCATTGCAGATTTTTTCTGATTTCAAGCCATTTTCAAAAGTCCAAATTAGCAGCATTTTATTAGGAAAATAATAAGTTTTATTTATGCAGCAGGAGACATTTTTCTTTTTCCAAAGAATGAAAATGTTGACAAATGATGTTTCATGCAGCAACTTAATCATGCTGGAGGTTTTCTTAAAAATAGGACATGCTGTTAGTATCATATTAATGCTGCTTTACAACAGAATAAAGCTAATTTTTAGGTAATAAATGAATAGTGAATGATTCACAGCCCTGTTTTCATGACTTTCGGCATAAATTAGTAAAATATTACTAATGTGGAACTTTTTGCAGTGGAAATCATACAAAGTGGTTGTTCCTCTCCTAATGAGGTTTTTTTATCTTGACCCTCTCTCTCGTATCCCCCAGAAGAAGAAGAAGAAGAAGAAGTGAATGTGACTCCCATCAGCTCCCTATGGAGCCTTTATGGTATTCTTAACAGGTCACAGTTCCATCCTCAGGTTGCCTTCGTACCTGGCTGCTGTAAAGGTCACTGTACAATCACTGACGACACCTGCAAGATGAGTTTTCTCACATTTGCAACATTTATGTACAGAAATAAGGTCAACGTGGCTCCCTGGCGTGTTTTTGAAGAGGAAGAGGAGCACATATCTGTCTTTGCTTTAACACATGTACTTTGTTAATATGGTATAATGTTGGTGAATGAAGATTCAGTCCGATAGAGAGAAGTGTTCAGGTTCAGGTAGTTTCTTCTCCAGTTTCTGTTCATGCACGGTGACATTGACAAAAGACTGGAGCTCGATTTACCAGACTGATACTGACAGCAATATCTGAGGGTATGAAAACAAGACTCCCACTCTGCACACATCAATGTAACCAGACGCTACACGGCCAAATGTAAGTGGACATCCAAACACTCATATATGATTCTGAAACACTCACTCCGTGTTGTGGTGGACGGTGTCGTAGCGGACAAACAGCGAGGTGTAGAAAGCTTCCGTCAGCAGCGAGTAGATGGCGATCATCACCAGCAGCACCGCCAACTTCAACACCGAGTTGAGCCGCAGGAACACGGCACACGTCACCATCGCCAGGACCCCCGTGAACACAAAATACTGGGACGACAAAGAGAGACCTGGTTTGTGTTCTGTTCAAGCGCCCCTCATGGATGACCTGTAACAACTTTCATCTACAGCAGAGGTCCGGATCCTGGGTCAAGCACCCAACATTAGAGCCTACATTTCCCACAATGCAACTCAATAACATCTTTTCATTAGACTCTCCATAAACACCCACCTCTTTTTAAAGTCCATACCCACAGTTTGTAGCACAGGATTTCAGTGATTAATTTATAGTCTCCAAATCTACACTGAGATACCTGTGATGACATCACTATGACATCACCATGGGTCGTTTCCTGAGTCTGGATAAAGGTGCTCCAGAGCCACGTCAGATGCTCTACAGGTGTTTTCACTGGCTGATTCGTTTGAACCATGACTAATAAACTGACCTTTATGTGTAAAGTTGGTGGAGTGTCCCTTTAAAGGATGAACCATTAAAATGAATGTATGGCTTTCCTTTGGCTTCTCTTACTCTGTAAACACAAGCTTTGCTGCCCCGCTGGAGGAAATAAGGTCGCGACATATACAGGCGACGATTCTTGGCTCAAGCCCGGACTGATAAAACGTTCCTTCCTCATTCCTTATTCCATCAATTAGCCGCATATTGTGTGAGAAAGACAAAATAATGGATGTTTTCCCCGTGACGTTGTGATGGCTCCATCGGTCGCCGTTGTCTGAGGCGAGACCTCCCTCTGGGTGCGAGCAGATGTCGGGGATGTTTAATTCATCATTTTGCTGCTGTCGCAGAAGTGAAAAAGCACAACAGATGGACCTGACTGCCAAATTCAGACAACTCATTTAGTCTGTACCTCTGGGTAGAAGCAGATGTCTGGGATGGAGGCCGACTCGTTGTACGTCTGGTTCCTGAAGGTGCTGGACTTGTCGAAGTCGCACCACAGCTGTGAGAGACCAACAGGGGGGATTACTGTTGTTTTACAGTCCTAAACCAGCACAGAAATACCCAGAACTCCTCGTCACACATTTCCCATCAAGCCTTTAGTCTTTCGAGGGGTTCGTGTCAGAGACTCACAGCGAGTAAACGGGATTAGATTCAACTGAATCATCTAGAATCCATTTATTAACATTCATATTTGTTTGAAAAAGAAGGAGAGCGTTTAACATGAGCACAGCATCAGCATGGAGTTAAGATCGAAGAAAAAAAACGACGTTTTATTAAAGAATCAAGCAGAGGGAGAGAGCAGTGTCTGGGTGTGTGGACATAAAATCCCTGTTTTTTGTTGTATTCCTGAGTATCTGTTTATTGCTTCTTTCTTTGAGCACTTCAGTGTTTTTTTTTAGCAACAGCAAAATGTATTTGCAAGAGTTTTCCAGTCTGCGGCAGCTAAAGCCCGATTAACGTCTTCATGGTTCTGTTAACTCGAAGCACTTAGAGAAAGACTGTTGTCTTTGTCAAACATTGAACAGTTTGAATTCATTAACACTAATCTCTTTAAACAGATATGTGCATACGTGTGCAGAATCTGTCTGCAGGGTCTGTTTGAGTAGCACTGACCAATCGTGTTTGAGCGAGCTTTGTTGCATGCAGGTAAACAGACGGTGTGAAGAGCAAATGCAGTGAATTTTTTTATTTATCTGCATTCATAACGGCATATCTGTTTATAAAGACTAGCCATCAGGAAGTGACTGATCGTTTTCTCAGGACTCGGTGTTGCATTATAAGCTCTGCTTGATGCAATCAGAGACCTTGCAACACCAAAAGCTAATTATGAGCTTGTTTCATGTGCTCTTTAGTTAAGTAATGTCTTTCAGATGGCGCCCTGCTGAAGAACAGCTCCGGCTCGTCCTGTAAACTGAGGTCAAAGAGGTCCCCCTTTCAGACGATAAAGACAAAAACAGCTTTTGTATTAATGACGTTATGAAAGAGGACGTAGCTCAACGCTGCCACAACACTGACAAACTGATTACATAATCCTCTTTGTTCTCAAATTCCTTTCAACCAGTTAAAGGACTTTTGATTTCACTTTTTGGTGTGATTTGACACCTTTTGTGGTTATAGTTTGAAGCTGGTCCTTATGTCAGATGCACATTCAATTTTCACACTATTCAAGGATTTAACATGAACGTTCTGCAGTGTAACATGACATGACTAATCTTAAAGGATAAGCTTGTTGATGGATTTTTCTTATCGTCAATAAATCCCATGAAAAAATCCAAACTAATTAACTAATAGTAAACGTATCTAGTAACAAGTTCTGAGCCTGATAGATCACTCCATTAAAACTCTGGCTGCCATGTTCCTTCATCACCACAGACACACACACCGTAGTTTATTCTGACCAGTTCCACACACACCGTCCTGCTGCCACAAAGAGCACCAAATGTAGATTCATCCACCGCTGAAAATAGTCCCCAACAAATGTGATATTTAACCTTATTTGAGTAATCTCTGACTAAAAACGAGAGTGAGCAGCTGTTGAATGAAACTGTTTTTACATCCTCAGTAGGAACCAATGCCACAGACAAGGTCGCGCCTTATTAACTTACTTCTTAAATTTATGATGTGGGTCTCAAAGAAAATCTCAAAATCTCTCTGTGCCGAGTTTGCATTTGGGTCCTTGCGGGTATTTGCGAGTTCAGAGCGTAGAAAACAAATATCAAATCAATCCAACAGTAATCTGGAAGTGGAAACTGAACTCACTATGTTGATCATTGCTGCCAGGAAGTTGATGAGGATTGAGACGAAGACGATGACGTTTCGCGCTGCATAAGTCTCGTTGATCCAGCAGCAGGCTTTGCGCAGGACCAGAGGCAGACACTTGTAGTCCTCTGCCGTCGTAACTAGGACCAGACAGGAATGGAGGACGATGAGGACCGAGAACTGGATCACCATGGTTACCATCCTGCAGAGACATATGGAATGATAAAATAATAATAATAATACTGTCAGCTGTGAAATAATAATGATCATACTACCGCTGCTGGCTCAGGCCTTTCTCAACACATCACAGCACCAGCTTAAAAACTTTTATTTATTTTATTTATTTCACATTCTTATGACAAATAGATATAGATAATATCCTATAATTACAGATCTCCCATATTATAAATAATACTTTCCTCACAGAAAGTTTTTTGCAATTCACATTTAAGTCAATGACACTTGTAGGATCAGGCAAAAATGGCAGTGTTAATTTTTCCTAAAATGTGTTTCGACTGATGAAAGAAAGAAGAAGAGTTGAAACGGCGTGGAGGAACTCTTATAAATGTGAAAATATCTTGCAGCTATCAATCAGTACTGTCCACCATGTTGACAGTCTGTCGTCTTTTACCTGGCGGAGGGAAGCAGGCTTTGGATGGTGGTGATGAAGATGAGCACGATGAAGGCGCACACCAGGTTGGACTTGAACACCTCGTCCCTCATCTGGGAGTACTGCACAGTGAAAGGGAGAAGAAGAGGAGAGAGAAAAGAGGAAGAGGAGGTGAGGGGGGAGATGGAGAAACAAGCTTTCAGACTGACGGAGAAGCCTGGACGCCAGCAAACACACCAACGCACCGACACGGACGCATGCAATGGTTCAACCACAAGCGTTAGAGAGAGACAAGAGCCGGTGGGTTAGCTGTGGGGTCCTGGGGAAGGTGCAAAGCTGATAAGCACAATGCTAATGTTAGCTATTAGCTGCTAGCTGAGTCAGAGACACAAACAGAGAGCTAGAAAATAAAAAAATAAGCTAACTGCGAGGCTAAAATGGGGCAGGACTGGATTTTTTCAGGAAATTAACTATAAAGTCTTTAAATGCCCTCCAATGCTAGCGCTAACGACTCAACACACAGTTAAATATCGGAGCAACAACAGCTAATTGGTAGTTTAAGCTTCTGATGCCTTTTCTCTTGCGTCGCTCCACTGATTTTACCTTCAAAACAACGTTAGCACAGCTGTTGTGTTGTTAACTGAGCAAAAGAAAATATGAGCTAGCTAATTTTCATCGGTTGTACCCGGCCAGGTGGTAGAGAACTTGTTCAGCATTTTGGAAAATTGCTTCAGAGGAATCAGATGAGATGATTGAAATCTATCTCATGTTTGTGCAGTGTGAATTGAGCTGGGAACTGGAAGCAATTAGCTTAGCTTAGCATACCACAACTTGTGGACTTTTGGGGGTAGGGTGATGGGTGGGGTGACATATCTTCCAAAATGTTGAAGATTTGAGATGCTCACAAAATAAAATAACTTTTCTTATAAAGTAAGCTTTACTTAGTTGAGCTGGCTCTGGTTGTACTGAGGTATATCTGGTGTTTGAGAACGTCGACATTAGCATCTCCTGAAACAAGCCCTGCGCTAGTCTAAGACTCTAGACCGATGAGTCACCAATCTGGACCGGCAGCCTGACTTGTCTCAGTCTCAAACTTTCCACCCCGTGACCCCCGCTGCCCCGTCCTCGCTCTGTCTCTTTCTCAAAGGGTGCTGGGAAATTAGCAAGAGGATGCTTCACGTTTCGTCACAACTTTGGCAAAAAAAATGAGGGAGGCCAACAGCAAATCACTGCACATTTACTGAAGAGGTTCAGAGGTCAACCAAAAAAATAAGGCTCTTGGAAAAGTTTTGAAGATGGCGGCAGGACTGAAAGGGACACATAGATGTGAGGGGGAGAAAAGGGCCAATATGGAGGTCAACTTAAAGGTTTAAGATGAGCGTATTCATGGAACAAAAAATGGAAAGAAAGGGGACAAAAAGCTGCAGAAGTGCATTGCATTTACCAGAGAAAAATTCAGATACATGTTCTTCTAATTATGACCTAACATCTCATGATTACAAGATAACTACCTGTGGATTATCAGCATTAAGCACTCAGTCAAAACACTGCTATGCTTTACTTGGTGTCAGCAGCTGAAAGCAAAAAGTTCAGCTGTAAACAAACCCAATAATAACAAATATCAAACCAAAGAGGTAATAAAGCAAATTAACCCCTTAAAGATCTAGTTTTCCACTTTTATTTCCATTAAGTGGCTTTGTCTTATTCATCACTCTGATGAAGCTCTTCATGTGTTTACACTGAGTGAAACAGTCAATTTAAAATAAAGTTCTGTGGGTTTGACCAATGTTTGGCGTCACAGGATGAGTTTGGAATTGAAGTCGATGTCGTCATCATCCCGTCTTTCACCGTTAGACTGTGGTCCTGTTTCTTATCTACCCTCTTATCTTGTTTTCCTTTATAATCGATGTACCTCAGCTGCAACAATGCAATCACGATCAAAAATGTGCTCCAGTTTTTAAGTTTAAAAATGCAGGTCTAGTAATTTAGCTTGTAACTAGAGTAACTATAGTAACTAACTCAAGTATCTAGCTAAAAAAAAAAAAGGTCTCTAACGATGAAATATAAAGTCATAATTATGGGATATGTAAGCTGCAGATTTGTTTCTTTAGTGAATGCAATGTGCTTCTGTAAAAAGAAAAAAAGAAAAGTTGAGCAAGTCAACTTTTTCCACAAGACTGTAAAAGGGTAACGGGACCATGGCATGGACTTTGGCTCATGAGTAAACTGAAGGGGGTTCTGCAGCCTCCCAAACCGAATCAGCATCGTCAGACATCAATCTTTTCACCCGCTGACTGCTCGATGCTCGTCGAAGCAAGAATCAAAGCAGATTTTCTAAATTTCAGAATCAAACATGAGTCGTGGTTACGTTGGTTAAAGGTTTGGGCTCAATGTTGGCAGTAACTCAATTAAAACGATTAATGTCATTCAAAAGAGTCAGTATTTACTGTAGAGATCAGGTTCACTGTGTTTATTCATGCACATTAGAGGAGTCTGAAGTGTGCCTGCTGATGATTAACCCTTTATTACCACCAAGTTAAAAAAATGAATATTTAAAATAATATATTTAAATATTATAAACTGAAGAACTGTATGTATATACACTGTGTATAGTATTTCTATTAATGCCATGCTTGACTTTGAGAGCTCTAGTTTGACTGTTTTCAGAGCTGGTTGGATGGAAACTAAGAAAAAATCTCCTTTAAACCGAGTAAGCTCTTTTCAGTTTGAATGACACATTACAAATAAACAAGTATAACAATAGTATAACATTTGCAGGTAAATTATTCAATTTATTCATTTTGTCTTGATCTCATAATTTAATTTCACATTTCAATTATAAAAATATTTAAATTCAGCCGTCTTTAAATTAAAATGGAAAATGTGAAGTTAATGTAAAAGCCTTAAAAGATTATTTTAATTTAAAGTTATTTTTAAAAACATGTAATGGAAAATGTAAACATTTTAAAATTTAGCATTTTTTTTTCAATTCCATTTAACTATAATTTATAATTTAAAGCACAAAACAGTAACAGAATTATTAACTGGCACATTTATTGACCCTTGTTTTTTGCTCTGAATTTATTAGCACAACATCTAAATGCAAATTCAATTCATAGTAGTCGCTACTGGCTGCAATTAAAAACTGTGAGTCCATATTTATTCTGGTGGCACGCTTCAGACTCCATACACTGGGACACCAAATACTGAGCACAAAGAAAACCCTGGACCAGTATCTGTATATATTTTTTCCCATAAATCCACATCATCCCTCGATTACGCCGTTAAGGTTTGCCCCGTGTTACAGTGACTCATGTAAATACAGTAAAATAAAAAGTGCTTTTTTCTCTGCGGTACCACAGCAGTGTCTCGTGTGCCTTTAGCTTACTCATGATAGGAAAAAAAAAGTCGTTGTTCCTTGTTTTGCTTCTGAAAATCTTCATCTAAGAATAGATGTGAGGAGGGAGAGAGAAAGAAAAAAAAACAGTTATCTGTCTAAAACCCCAGCTACCTTCTCTTCCAGGCTGGAGTCTTTAAACATCAGTGAGAAAGGCTTGATATGCTCTCTTCTCAACTTATCGCCACTCCGTAAGTCGATGGCGCTCTCTATTCGCTTGTTAATTTCCTCAGGACCAGAGTGGACATGCAAAGCTTGTGCGAGATGGTTTGGAAGCAGATTTATCGAATTTCTCGTTAGGGCAGCCAGAGTCTAGGGGGAAAGCACATGCACATAGAATGAACCTGCTTGTCCCCCTTTTGTTTCATTCAAGTTAAAAATGAAAAAGAAGAACAGACACACAGTTACGTTCATTACAGGCACAAAAGAAAGAGAAAATTAAGGAAAAGGAAGAAAAGGGAAGACCAAAATGCAACGTTCAAAATCAGACAGCTCAGAGCAAGTCATGCATCTCTCATTCACTCGCAGCGCGCTCGCTTTGCACTGATGTTAGTGGTGATCAGGCACACATCGATTGGACAGGGGAAGGACTGAGGAGGCAGACACGCAGAGCAGGTGAAAATGAAAAGTTTAGCGCATGAAATGCAGGACAGGAGACACGGAGCTCAGCTGCAAAATGTCAGGACGGACACACCAAATGCACAAAATTAAGAAGACGATCACATTTTCATGGACTGGATCCTCAAAAAAAAAAAAAAAAAAAAACAGTTTAACCTCCGAAATGTTTGAACAAACTCTTCAAATACATTATGTCCTCAAGCAGCCATTAAAATGTGGGCTAATGTTGTAAAGGATAATTGAATGGCACGAGGTTCTTCAGTTTAAAAGGGTCTCCTCAGGTTTTAATTTACCACTTGATCACTTCCTGTCCCTCCTGGCCTTCCTTCTGTCTGAAGGCTCTAACCTTCCACAACTCTCTTTTAATCCACACTGATGCTTTTGCAGTTGTACTTCATCAACTGCAAATCGTGCTTTAGTTATCTATAGCGACAATTATTCGAAGGCTTTTGCTTTCTATGAAAATAACTTTTCCTCCAACGCATCCAGCATCGTTCGTTATTATCACCGGGATCGTTCACGTTTACTCAGTTAACAGCTCAACCCTCAATTTCATCAGATTTTCTTCACATTTAATTTAACAGCACAAAAGCTGAAACAAAAATTCTGTTGGGAAAGTAACAAATCATTTATTTATTTGTAGTCTAAATATATTTTAATTGGCAAATAAAATACCCGCCATGTACAGAACCTCTTTGAGGCTTTCTAAGCCCTCACAATGCAGAGTTCATGATGTTACTGCCCTCAGCAGAACGGTGCACTGCAGACTAATAATAATTAATGCTAACAATCTGACATCTTGAGTTGTTTGTTTGGTGGCATATTATGTCTCTTAGTGCAATAAAGGAATAAAGGATTTATAATGGAAGAAGCCACCAAAGTCACATTAAAGGACACTTTAGGTTGTTCTTTTCTCTTTTATGTTTTAATTACGTCAACGCAGAAGATGAAACTGAGTCAGTGTCAGAGTGCCATGAAGGCGACACGAAAGAAGGTTTCTAAAAAGGTGACTACCTGCTGTCATGACGCCTGTTTTATGTTGAAGATTCTCCTTTTGTGTTATCATAGTCTGTTTTTGTCACGTCCTGTTTTATTTTGAAGGTTCAAGTTATGTTTCTTTGTTTGCTTTACTTCCTGTGTTTTCCCGCCCTTGTGATTGTCTAATCGTTTTCACCTGTGTGTTATTAGTTGTCCTCTCTTGTCTATTTAAGTCTGTGTCTTCCCCCCAGTCTTTGTCAGGTCGTTGGCTACGTTACCCGCCACTGCCTGAAAAACCCTTGTCTTTGCCATTTGCCCGTTAGGAAGTGTATTCCTCTGTGTTGTCTTTGTTCATGTCCAGGCCATGTTTCATGAAAGTGTTTGTCCAGTGTCATTTGGTGTTGTCTGCGTTAGCCTTGCTGTTTGAGAATCCATGCCATAGTCCCACAGTGAGTGTTTTTCACTCTTCGTTACATGTGAGTGTTTCCTCGGTTTGTCTTTCTTCTTGCTTTTGCTGCATTCTTGCAAATGTTTGTCCTGCGTCTTTTGTATAGTCCATGTTCCCTAGCCTTGCCACAGTTCCTGTTAGTCTGTTTCTTGTCTTGTCTTTGTCATTAGCCACGCCACAGTCCATGTAAGTGTAATTCTAAAGCTGTCATTGTCAAGCCACGTTCCATGTGTTTGTTCAATGTGTCCCTGTCTTATGCCCATTTACCCTAGTGATTGTTTCATCACAGTTCCCAGAGTTGTGGTTTTTGGTTTTTAATTTTGTTAATTCGAACCAGCGCCCCCTTGTGTCTGCATCTGGGTTCAACCCATAGTTCCCTTAAATCCCCACCTCCCTGACGTCTGCTGCTTATGTGATGATGTTAGAACTTGAAATCATCCAACCTCTCTAACAGATCCTGGTTCAATCAGAATTCTACTCTCCTGTCCGTCCTGGTGGACACGTCACACTCGTTCAAAAGAAGCACTTGAGCTAAAAGGGATGAAGGTCATGCGTGAGCAGTAATTTTCTCAGAGCCATTGACATCAGCTCTCCAGCATTAACTGCGAGCTAAAGCAGCCGCACGGCAACTTTGGACAAATTACCCTTTCAAGTGTCTGAGCCCTATAGAGCCGGCAGCCATTAATGTGAATATGAGAGAAATGTGTGATGTCTCTCGCCACTTCCGGCCAATCAAATGCCTCGCCTCGTCTCACTTAATCCAACACGTTCACAAATGGGATCCAGCATACTGCGATCATTAAAAGTTCATTTACAGACATTAAAAGAATTGATATTCTCAGAGAAATCTTGATTAGGCTTGATTTTTTTTTTTACCTGCCAGGACCATCCTGACTATCACCGACCTTCATCACAGGCAGGTTTCAGTCTCAGCAGAGCTACCTGGACATTATGAATGACTGCATTTCAGTGCCTCTGCAGCATTTATCAGCGTTGGAACGATTCTCACACACTGAGACCTTCGATACGAAGTCAAACGACCCACTCCATCGCTTCATCCAGTACGACAATTTGGTTTGTTTTTTTGAAGCAACTTGTTTCAGTAACTTTCATGACACCGAACTATGAAGAAAAAGCAAAAAACGATGAGGAAATTAAAACACTTTGACAAGGAAGTTTAACTCAGCAGATCCCAGTAAATGGGATGTCAGCAGAATAAAATACAGAATCAGGAAAAAAGTCCTGCCTGCCTAAATATGAAGAACTTTACCGAATGTGTCTCTGCCAGAATAGAGTATTAACTGAAAGTAAACGGGCCGTTTTTGTTCTCAGCACACAGTGGAGATGAGGGAGATGGAGCTGAACTGACGCTGAACCTGGACTCAACAAAGCCTCTGTTGCATATGAATGAAAATGTGTGGCCTGTGTGTCAAATCATTAACATGTCTGCATCAGCCAGGAGCCTCATCATAATGAAGACAAGTGGACGGCGTGAGCAAACGCTGTGTTCCAGGGCCAATTCATGGTGATGACACGATTATCATGATCTCAGACACAGCGTCATCATGAGCGAGTGGAACACGGTGCATGCAGCTGAGATCTGCAACCTGAACGAAGCCTCGTGAGACGTTTAAATTCAGTTCGGGTTCATTTTAATGTCCACGCAGTGTGGACGGGGTTTGGACATTAAAGTGTCCCATACACAAGCTAGCATAAGCTAACTGTGTGTGAAGCATATGAAAGGCAAAAGGAGAACTTTTAAGGGTTGAGAAATAGAGAAAGAAATAGACATCAGCCTTCAGGTTTTGAACTTCAGTTCAGGTCGATGTAGAAATGTCTCTGGACAGACACGGCTGACACTGATAAATCAGACCAAGTCAGGCTTAGACTTTAAGGAATCAGGCTCACTGGACTGGGGCCATGATGCACTGGGACATGTAACAAATCCATTCAGGTGTGCTCAAGCTGTAATCTGCTGCAAAAGTGCAGTTTGAGAACATGCTTATTCATTGTTTGATGAGAAGATTGACACCACTCTCACGTCTGTTATCGTTGAATATGAAGATGGAGCCTGGAGACGCTAGCTTAGCTTAGCATAACTCTGACATCAGAGGGAAACAGCTAGCCTGGTGTTTTCCGACAAGTTGAGCTTGAGCCATAATGAAACAGACTCGGTCAGGATGAGGTAAATACTCCAGGCGCCTGCAGTAAATGAAGCATTAATAAAAAAAAAAGTGATTATTCTGAAATCCTTCTTAGTTTTTTTTTATGTCTTACTCACTTTTTCACAAACTGTAAAACATCTGCTGCACTCCAGGTGTACACATGCAGCACAGACTCCCCCATCAGTATCAGCGGATGGATATTCTTTAAGTTTCTGGATTCAAACATGAACTCTGAGCTTCAAAGATTTCCCCCACAGATTCCACTGTAGGTAGCTCCAAAGCTTCCTCACTGTGGCAGATGTCACATACTCGATGAAACTACACGCTTTCTTCATCTAACAAAATATTCAAACCCAAGACAGCATTTTTTACAGACACTCTGTGCACTTTACACGTCTGCAGCGTGAGAAAACTCCATCATCTCCACGCTGTCTGAAAATAAAAGCTCGGCTGCGGAACATGCTTTTGTACTCGGCCCTCTTTTGGGACCAGCAGGGTCCGACATGGATCACAGGAAAGAGGCACGACTCTATATCGGAAAGGTGAATCTAATACTTCATAAGGTCAGTAAGATCCCTGTCCTCAGCCATGCTCTCATGACACAAGTACTCAGAGGGGACGGTTGTTATGAGCCGCGCTGCCATGATTGTTTTTGGCGTCATTTTCCCCGAGGAAGCACGCAGCCTAAAGGGCACGTGCTTCCATCTCGACATTTCCCTTCTTCAAACCGGCCGGCGTGATGTTGCCCAGAGCAGTCGGCTGTATGGGGGGAGCAATATGCGGCTACATGTTATCCTACATATAAATAACAGGACGTGTTCGTCTCTTGGAAATGCCAACACATGATGCCAGGAAAAGGGCAAGTGGAAGTTGGGTCGGCGGTAAGATCGGACAGTGTGAACAAAGATTTCCATGTGCTGGAGCTCTCACATGTCTGGTAGTGTGACAGAATAAGTCTGCTGTAGAGCCAGAGAGTAACAGAGGGACTTATGTGGAGAAGGTGTTCTTCCAAGGATTGCAAGCAGGCTGTTATGTCAACCACAAACAGGCTTCAGGCAAATGGAGGATCTGGACCCACACTGGAGTACGAAGTGAAATAACTCCTGGACAGATTGCTGTGAAACGCTGGCTCATGTAGCACCAGCAGGTTTGTTGACGGGACATCCCTAAAACTAAAGGCCGAGTTCTCATCAGCCTCAGCTGTTAAACATTACCGCACTGATGTCTCTTATTTTGTTACTGCAGCGTGCAGACGTCAACTGATCCTGGTTTTCCTCTACGCTCCTCTTCAGCTGTGTCCCGAACATTTCTAATTCTGAACCAAACAACGAAAATGCAACGTGCATGAAATAAAGAAGAGGTTACGAAAGAAGATCTGGCAATGTGTCATTAACAGCACGTTACCGTTAAATGTCAACATGCTAAGTTCCAGCAGTTGCTCACAGGCTGACTGTACCGTAGCTGTGCTGACATGCTAACTTGCATGGTCATTGCAGCATTCAGAGCAATGCAAAGATGCAGCTAAGGCTCTTCATGTGGGAGGTGTCCTAACATGGCCCTGCGCTTAAAAACATGACCATTCTTCTAGCGCCAACCGCAGGTCAAACTTTACGTTTTTCGCCTCACTAAAATTAAAGATTTAAGAACAGCAAGGTTGTCTCAGTTTTACATCAATCTGACAGCTGTTTTCTGATGTTTGAAACAAGCGTCTGCAGCATGAACTCAGGATTCTCTATTCTCCAATACAAGCTGAGGCTTATGTTAAAATAACAGTAGCAAAACCAGCTTCTGTTTGACTTAACATGACGAACAAACTGTAACATTCATGTTGTTTCCTGTTTTATTTTTGTAACTCCACCTCTTGTGTCATTCCAGTTTCCTGTGTTTTCCTGCCTCTCATCAACCCCACCTGAGGCCACTTACTTACCTGCCCCTGATTAACCTCCCTCCCGTCCCTGTGTGTATATACCTCCATCAGTTCCACATGTCTCTGCCAGATTGTCTTTGTTCCCAGTGATTTCACCTCTACTTTGCTGCATTTGGCTCCCAGTGTTGGTTGGATTTCCCTGCCATAGATTTTGAAGAGTTTTGCCTTTTTCCTGTCTGTTTTGTTTGCCTTAGTGGACTCCTTGTGTTTGTTTTTTTTTTGGAACAAAGTAAAGACAGTGTTTTTTGTTTGAACCTCAATCTGCCTCCTGTGTTTTTCTCTGCATCTGGGTCTGAGCTCACCAGGGCCGTTACAATGACCTAATGATGACCTAATCTATGACTCTGATCGACTCTGTTCAACTTATCAGCAGAAATGCAGCACAAAGAAACCAGAACAAATCATTTAATAATGTTGCCTTCATGCTCTCTGTTGTACTCGTGCTAAATAACAGTGAGCTGCTGCTGTAACACAGAATACAGCTTCAGTTTAATCCAACGGGGCCAAATTGAGCAGTAACTAAACATCCGTGCAGCAGCTTCGTTTTTATTTGATGACTAAAATGAAGGAGAAGGTTTCAGCTGGATGTGATTTGAGGACTGGAGCTGAACTGGACCTGAAGGCAGAGAGAATATGTTTGTCATTATTTACTTAAACAGCATTGTCACTTAGCGTTGTAGCCTTCGTTATGACCCGGCTTCAGGGTGAACTATGGAGGCTTCAGAGGAATCAGGGTGGAGCGTCCAGATCGCCTCAGACCACCGAGCCACCTTAAATCATTTTCAGCATTCGGTGGATTTTCTTCAGCAGGCAGCGAAGCAAACATCTGAAAAACCAGCACTGACGCAGACCGACAGCAGAAAAGAAACGGGGAAATGAACCCATTTCTTTTTGGCCCTGATTTCACAGTGGAGAGTCACTGAGTAACTGGGGCTTCTGAGGAAATACACAACCTCCTTTGAGGTGAAAGCACTGTGACAGTGCAGTGCATCATGGGAGCCAGCAGGCACACAGTGAAGCATGAAAGAGGTAAAGACAGAGCCACTCAGCCGGTGCAGGGAGCCTGCACAGAGCTGGGAGTCTGATTTCAGGGCTGGAGCTCGTCGTCCAGGACTCACAAGTCTTTCCTCCTGATAAGTCTTCTGGGTTTGATAATGGCCATCAGTCCTGATGCAGCAATAACGAAAACGCGCTGATGGACAGGATATGATGTCACTTATGCGACAGCCATCAGCGTACTTCACAGTAAAAACAAGATGACTGACAGAGGACGATTAACCACGGGCGCTAAATGCTGTTTTTCTGGCAGTTATCAGCACGGAGCTGTTACCTGGTTACAGGTGTTTCATGGAGCTGCATGTAAAGGGGATGAATCATCGGTCATCACTCTCGGTCGCATGTCTTCAAACAGCTGTTTGCAGCTAATGCGTGTTCCCATTGTCAGTGTGTGACTGTATTTATGTCTGCAGGTCCACCTCCTGCACTGTCACATCATTCAATCACCAGCGCTGACTATTTTTAGTGAGCTTGTGTAAGTTTAAATATGGAGATGACGCAGAAAATTTATCCAGTTTCTATTTATGGATAACCAATAGAGAAGCAAACATGCTAAAATTCCTGCAGCCTGTCATGTGTGAGGTTTTTCCTGCTTTTCTCTGTTTTATAGACTAAATGATTGCATCGATCGAATCAACAGATGAATCCATTATGAAAATAATGGTTGGTTGCAGCGTCAGTCATTTCACGGATCACCCAATCAGATGTGACGTGTTGTGGATCTTCACAGTTCATTCCCATGAGGGGTATAATGTGCTGATTGGTGAGCTTTAGAGGTGCTGGTAGGTGAGCTAGGCTAGTTAGCTAGCGTTTTTTTGTTGTTTTTTTTTTAGCATGTGAAATGTGATGGTGTGTGTGTGTTTGGCCTGGCTGATTGATCAGGAAGCTTCTACTTATTCCTGCAAGTATGAATGTTGGGTTTCACACACTCCTGCACAACCGAACAAAGATGAAAAACATGCTCTCATTTCCTGCAATTCACTCTTCTTCCTCTCTGTCTGACTAACACACACACACACACACACGCACACACACCCTAATATTCTACCTTGTCCTAAATCCAGTGATGCTGAAAACTGAATCAGACCAACAGGAAGGCAGGACGGGGACCCGGAGGACAGAAAACCACTGGAGAGGGAGAAGCTCGGCTCCGGGCGGAGCCGAGCGACGACATAAAAGTCACTTTAAAACTCTTCTGAGCAGCCTTTGATATGCAAAGAGCCGCACGTTGAAATGACCCGGCAGCTTCTCATTGTGCCAGAAACAAAGCAGCGGCACTTTTCAGAAATAACGTTCCTCTGAATCCAAACGTGCGGTTACATCAAGCATTTTAAGCTCCTCATGCTGTGTACACACAGGAGGTGATGCAGGGTTCACCGTGAGGAGGGGAAGCTGTGGCACGTTCGTCACAAGCTCAGACTCAAGCCAAATTTCACAGCGTGCAGGGGGGCTGGGGAACACAGCTTTACATTGCAACCACTGGAGTGACATGACAGGATATTAATTGTTTAAAATCTGGTGATTAATTCATAGTCCTGAAATGAATTTCTATAAATAAAATAAAATAAAAAAAATTATTTTGTGGACAAAATAAGCGAGATGAAAAACATCACTCTGGGCTCTGGGAACTGGAAATAACTTTATAATATTATATACAATAAATAATTAACAAATGTTTGATTAACCTGAGGACTGTGTGAGGACTGTGAAAGGTTGCATGAATGTAACAAGAAATATTACGTATTTATAGATTAGACTCGCCTCTACAGGAGGAAGTGGACCTACAGTTAATATATTGTCAAATAAATGAATAATTTGATGCTCAAAGATATGACAAGTAGAGTTAATGACAAAAAACAACAAAGAACACAAATCTGTTTACGACCTTTTCGGCATTAAAGACAGAAACAGAGCAAAGTTTAATGGGAAATGATTTGCACGGTGCCTGTAAGCTTTATGCTAAGTTTTCATGTTTTATTGTGTCTTTCTTAGAAAAAGCCACTTAAATCTCAAAGAGAACAGAAAAAAAAGCGGGGGTGAGTCTTATTTATAGGCATCCTATCAGAACGGACAGTCTCCTGTCAAAACATGCTCATAAATGTGTTTTGGAACTGTAATGCTGTGATTATAACACAGCGAGTACACATTTCTGAGTGTGTTCAGTCACCTGTGGGTTGTAACCTGCTGCTGGTCTCTACTGCAGGCAGCCAGCCCCGGACCTGCACTCTTTGACTATGAAGCCACGCTGCTGCAGCGCTGCAGCATGTGGTTTAACATCATCCTGCTGGAATACGCAGGGATGTCCCTGAAAAAGACGTCGTCTGGGTGGCAGCATCTGCTGCTCCAGAACCTGTTCGCACCTTTCAGGGTTAACGGCGCCTTCACGGATGTTCAGGTTACCTGTGGGCACTAACACAGTCCAGACCATCACAGATGCTGGCTGTTGGACTCGCTCCATCCTCGCTGTGAACCACTGAGCCTTTCAATCATGATACTCTCACCTGTTACCAATCAGCCTGTTCACCTGTGGAATGATCCAAACAGGTGTTTTTGGAGCGTTCCACATCTTTCCCAGTCTTTAGTTGCTCCTGTCCCAACTTGTTTGAAACATGTTGCTGCATCAGATTCAGAATAAGCAGATATTCACACAAATTAATGAAGCTGATGAGGTCAGACATTAAATATAGTGACTTTGTGCTGTTTTCAGTTGAGTTTATGTCAAAACGAACGCGCTCACATTCTCTTTTAGAAAAGTTTTACACAGCATCCCAGCTGTGCTCATACAGAAGCATTCTGACCAGACGTCACAAAGCGCTTCACTATAAGAAACACAACTAAGACATTAAATACAGATAAACTGTTGCTTCACACCATACAACATCAGAAAGATCAGGTGTCAGTGTAAACCAATCAGCTCCTTATACTGACACTGGACATGTCTCGCCTCTGACAGGACTGCCAGCCTGCACAGTAAAACTCCAAAACACTGCAGCACTTCTGGTCTTCGTCCAGCCAAAAACTGCTCATGTTGCTTCACTTTCATAGCTCTCAACTGGCTCCCTGCTGCTGCTCACAGTAGCAGACAGTGTCTGGTCAAAAGGCCCACTTAAGTTTCTGAATGAGTTCACAAAGAAAAAAAGGCTCTGGCTCAAGGCTTTCCTTCACACTGTTCCATCAGCAATAAGCTGCAGAAACGAGTACGCCATCCAATTCTTAACAGCATGTGGGAAGTAATGCAAAAATAGACAATGTTGTAATGTTTTCAGGACTAACTGAGATAATAAATTCAGAGCAGAAACTATTAGCTGATTAAAGATAGATTAAAAGTCACTTTTCAAGGAAGAATGCCAAAAAGTCTGTGTTTTGTGCTGCTCGTCCCTGTCGTTCAGTTTAGAAAATTTAATGTCTTTGGATTTTGGACTGTTGGTTGAAATAAAAAAGCAATTCAAAGACGACGCTTTTTTAAATTAAATTGGACGAAAGAGCAAGTTGAATCAATGATGGTAAAATTCAGTATCATCTGCATATCAGTGATAAGGATACCTTTAAAACTCACTATCTCACCAAGGGAACACATGTTCAAGTCATACAAGGAGGCAGTGTTGTGCATGAATGTGCATTCGTTTAATGTGCTGTTCAATGTTTTTGAACTGAATGTATCTCTTTGCAACTAATGAACGGAAACATGAGCTTCATTAACTCCGGCGAGAGTAAAGGACGCCATGTTTACGGCACCTGGCACTAGAACACACTGTCAGAGTCTGCAGCCTCGGCAGCTCATTTCAGGAAATAGTAGAAGAAAATGTGAACTAGTTCATTCTTTGGGACTGCGAACTATGGCTGTGAACAAGTTTATGTTAATGTTTGTGAACTGAACTTTGAACTTGCTCCGGTGAACTGTGAACTAGCACAACATTGCAAGAATGAACTTCGGGGACCACAAGTCAAAGCTGCAGAGGTGGACACGGTGTTAGCGCTGTCTGCACGCCGGCTTATCAACGCTTTTAACTTTCACTCCCGGGTCAACGTCAGGACCTGCAGGCCGATCGCAAATGCTTTGGGATGTTTGAGTCTCCACTTTGCAGCGCTCACAGCTGTCGATCCAAAACTTTCTCTAAAATCGAGCGTCTCAGCCAACATGATGCCTCCGGGGGCTGATTTGTTGTCATGGGCGGACGGGAAGGCAGACAAATGAAGAAGGGATGAAGAGGACGTTTGAATGGGCCACACAATCAGAAGCTCGTCATCCTCACAAACAGGCAGGCTGACACACGCGTTGCCACGGTAACACAATCTCCCCGCACAAAGCCGTCCACTCATTCCCAGGAAAACAAAAAAAAGACAAAACAACTAACAAACAGGCGGACAACTGAGAAGGTCCATGCACTGCAAAAAACGTCCATCTTAAGAAACCAGCCTGCAGTGAGGCTTAAAGTCTTATTTTCAGCAAACACAGTCTCCACAAAATGTGCCTTTATTATTATTATTATTATTTTACTTGTTTCTAATTTGTCACAGAGTTTGACAAACAGTTAAAAAATCCTGTTTTCTACCTACAAAATGTTATTTTTTCTGTTTGAATAAAAACAATAGTTTAAGCCTCACCCCCAGAGAGAGTTTGCTGTTAAGATCGATGTTTTTTCACAGTGTGATAAAGAGCACAACATGACCTGAACTACGAGCAGCGGCGGGACTTACGTTCTGCTTCCCCACGATGTTGTCAAAGGGAAGCTCGGGGCTCCAGGACGCCTCGTTGAAGGTGGCGCTGCTGGCCCGGCGGTCGGCCGAGCTGGCCGCCTCCTTCATGATGTCCTCCGGCAGGGTGAGCAGACTCTCCTCCGGCTGCTTGATGAGGTACGTCTCAATGTTGTGGCGACGGAGGAAGTCGTTGCGGTCCTTCCCGTGGCCCTCCTCCACCTCGTAGTCGCCGTTCAAGCAGTCCAATGCGGCTTTGGAGATGTGGATCCTCCTGGAAGAGTCCCGTTAAATGTATTGTCACATTTGTTTTTAAATCCTGCTTTAAGGCTGCGCTACAGGATTTTTCTGGCCACTAGGGGGCAGTAGAACTCCACAACAACAGAGTGACACACCGCTCTGACACATTTACATACGGTTGACATGTCCGGAAACAGCTGCATATTTACACACACAGCAAACACAGAGCAGCAGCATCTTTCCATTGGTCATGAATGTACGTCCTGTATTAACTTTCCAACAGCTGAGGAAAAATATCTGACTCTTTAACTGCTCGATGTTCGGCTTTCTTCACCAGCTCGTCTCTAACTCTGAGTCTGTCTGCCGGTTGGTGCTGAGCAGGTGGTGTACAGAGATGAAAACACCTGCTGCTGCTGGAAACACTGAGTCTGAAACAGACAGGAAATGCTCAATAAAACCAAAAAAAAAGCTTCACAGAGCTGCAGTTTAAAAAAAGAGAAAAAAAAAATGAATAAATGATTGACAGAGAATTAAAAACAAACATAACCATCTTGAAGGGGGGCGGGGTTAAAGCTTCTGATAAATCCAATGTGACAAGATCAGTAATAATGACTGTAGGTCGTCTAAATCCCATCAAGTCCACCACAGACCTGGATCCACATGTGTCTCAGACTGCAATTCCCCGACATAACCAGCAGGAAGACCACTCAGGGCAAGTCTAAACTTTGCTTAGAGTCAAAGTACGACTGCTTATATGTGGTTTTCTTCAGATAAAAACTGACCTGAAGTCAGTCTTATAAATGAGGGCCACAACATCAACAACTGTGACTGAGTGCCACTAAGCTCGCAGGTCAGGTCTGGTATGTTCCAGCCCTCTCATGAGTGAGATGAAATCCCACATCATCAGACATTCAGAGACCTGCTGTCTGTGGCTCAGAGACACTGAAGCGGTGGCTTCATCCATCTGTGTTATGTAACTGAGTTCAGTAAGGACCACAGGTCTGGGTTCCTGCGTGGCCCGAGAACAGATGCTGGCAGGATATTTCAAAGCAGCAGTTCAAGAACTAATCCCACCCCGAGTCTCAAAACAGAATAGGAGCAGAGAGTGAAACTGCAGATATAATTTGGCAGAAAAACAAAA
This sequence comes from Chelmon rostratus, assembly GCF_017976325.1. NCBI lineage: Eukaryota > Metazoa > Chordata > Actinopteri > Chaetodontiformes > Chaetodontidae > Chelmon > Chelmon rostratus. The sequence goes on from NC_055669.1 coordinate 25,338,597, forward strand.
AAAATGACGGCAAAATGTCCCATTAGAGTGTATTTAACTGCCGACAAGTTAATTTCCTTCCACACATGTCAAACTTGACATGACCTCACTAAACATGACCGTATTAAAGTTTACCGGTTCTTGGTTGGACTATAAAAAGTGCACTTCTGTACAAGAGACACATGATACCAGTGGCGTGCACAGAGGGGGGGGGGGGGCAGGGGGGCGACTGCCCCCCCTTGTGGCCCAATTGTTGAAAAACGCGTGCTAAAGTGCCACCTGGGAGCCAAAACGCGCATTAAAGTGCCCTCTTGGGTGCCAAAATGCATGCTAAAGTGAAGTCCTTTTCGTCCCTGCCCTTCAAAAAGTCTGTGCACGCCACTGCATGATACATTAAAAGATTCAGGCAGACTTCAAACCCAGGGAACAAAACCGGCTTCAATACTGGGAAACACACAACCAAAATTAAACAAAAAAAAACAACAAAAAGCATCACATAATCACATAATCACATCGCAGTGACACAAAAAAACTCTCACAGATCTAAAACTAAATCCAAACAGTCATTTATAAAACACATGTTGATTTAAAACAGTTTTTGTCACCAGGAGCGTCTCCATAGCGACAACATCTGTGGTTCAGTTCTGGCCTCACACCTCTGCTGAATGTAATTTGACTTTCTCTCTCAGCGTGTTTCCCGTCTGTCTCCACTACAATCAAATTAAAGGCAAAGTGCCCCACAGGAAAATAAACAGGTAAATCCTTCGGGTTTCCTCACCCTGGGATCCCTCCAGACTCCAGCTTGTTGGCGATGTCCACGTCCCAGGACCAGACGTCGAACTGCCACTTCCTGAGTCCCAGCACACCACACAGCACAGAGCCCGAGTGGATCCCGATGCGCATGTCGATGTCGTGTTTCGTACGTGATCTCACGTATCTGGAAGAAACAGCGAGACGAGGAGTTCAGGTTTTAAATTTTCACCTTCATCACGAGCATTTCCAGGTTAACGCCTGGAACAAGAAGAGTGAAGCGCCGAGCGTACGATGAAGAGCCTCTATGCTTCACTATGACTGACAATTTATAATAAACGAGTATTTTATAATAAAAAGTAACGTATGTAATGTATGAAGGTGAAAATAAATATTTAATGATCAATATGTTATATTTTAGTATAATCTAAAAAGTGTGTACATACAGTTTTGTGGTCTTGAGTGACAGAAGTTAATCTAAAATATTCCAGGAGTCATTTTGGGCCACTGTGGACAAAACAGTGTCTGTGCACATTAATTCAGCACATGAATATACATGAAACTGACCTTTGGCGGGCAGACGATAACGCTGACTGACAAACACTGTTCATAAATTCACCAAGAAATGAACACCATGCGCTTCACGCGCATCAGTGAGCCCGAAACGGAGGTGAACAACATGCTCGGCGCACTTTTCACACCCGTTAATATATTTGTTTCTCATTTCATACTTTATTATTCCTGAACACGATAAAAGCAGGACAAACTGGGGCTGATAAAACTCTGTGAAGAGCAGACAGGGCTGTCACGCCCGTCCCTGCCTCGCGGTCTCATTTCATGCTTCATAACAGCGGTGATGAATGTGAGGTGAAAGGCATCCTGGGAGTTCGTGACAGGTGCTTAAAGCCAGTCGACTGCTGGACGACACCCGGGGCTGGAAATCAACTCAAACAAACTGCAGTTAGTCATGACGATCGTGACGACGATGTGATACTTTATTGACTCTGCAGGGAAGTTCTGCACCTCCCCGTGGAGGTCAGAGGTCAGCACCTCAGCTTCTATTGCCACATGTCAGGATAGCTTAGATAAGGGCATCAGTCAGTATTTAGAATTGAGCAATTTGATGGAAACCAGTTAAATCGCTTTTTGGAGGGAGCTCTGTGCGACGCACTCTTTTCCACAACACGCCTCATGTTGATGCCTAACCAGGACTTCAGTGATTAGCTTGCAGGAATGAAAATGTGTGCGTTTCAAACCATCAGAATGCAGCACGCTACGAGTCAGAAGTAAATGGACTGCATTTATGCAGCTCAAAGCCCTTTACGACACATCCCACATTCACCCAAATCAGGATCAATATTTCGCTCCGGGACACTTCACCATGCAGGCTGGAGGAGCCGGGGGAGGGAACCAGCGACCTTCTGATCGGAGGACGACCCCCTCTACATCTGAAACTCACGCTGGAAAGATCACTCATTAGAAACTTTGTCAATACAGATTGATCGGCCACACACGACCATGAAAAGAGACGCAGTGTGTGACGGCCATGCTAGCAGCTCTGTGAGGCTGTGTTTTCAGCTAAATGCTAAATGCTAACATCAGCGTGCTAACATGCTCATAATGACAATGATGACATGCTGTTAGCATTGCTACGCAAGTATAACGTTATGCAGGTATAATGTTCACCATGTTCAGCATCTTCGTTTAGCTTAGTTTAGCTTAGCTTAGTTGCTCATTAGCATGTAACACAAAGTACAGCTGAGGGTGGTAGAACCGATATTTGACCTGATGATGGTGCATCAAAAGTTAAAGGATCATCAAATAATTCAACCTGTGGGACATGTGGATCTCATATTTCATGTCAGTCCATTAAATACTTGTTGAGATGCAGTCAAAGTGATCGACCGACCAGCGGAGCAACCATCAACAGGCCGCTCTAGCATGGCGAAACATTAAAACAACGTGATGCATTTTCCCTCCAAAGCTGCACTCAGAACCATGCTGGGTTCTTCATTATTGTTGTTGTTGTTGTTTAATCCGTGTCGTAGTGAAAATCTCTGAAAAACAAACTCGATGAGCCTTGAACACTCAGTGCTGCATGTCTCACCTGCTCTGTGCTCATGTTTGACCTCAAGGATTTTCACAGGAACGTTGCATCTTGATGTGCATTAATGGCGCTGATAAATGAGGCACCTCTTTGTTTTGGTGTTTTTGTGCAGCTGTAATTGGCGCACCTCTTGTAAACACGAGCATCATCATCAAAAGAATGAAAATTTGATGATGAATAAGGAGTACATCTAGTAAATTCCAGTTATTAAATTGGTACAAAGGCAGCCATTAACCTGCCTGAATAAACACAAATAAGTGTCACACAAGTGTAGAAATAATTACATAGAAACAAGCTGCAGATGATTCAATCGCTCAGTAAAGTTCTATCTTATAACAGCAAACCTCTGGAAAGTGATGGATTATTACTCAAAGCAGCCACTCTGGATTTTATTTCATCGTCTCGGCAGCAGCGACACACCGACGCTGCAGCGCAGAGTGTCGTCTGCAGGCAGGAACCATATTGACTTAATAACACGCGGCAGAAACCTCACAGTTTCTCCCTCGCTAATCCCTCGTTTTCCTGCAAACATCAGTCCTCCTCTTCTCCCTCGGTGTCGCGCTCAAGGCCAAAATGTTACAGGGACGAGGAAGATAATCAAAATGAAAATGCCTGAAGCTTTAAAAGCACAAACTCCAGAATCTGCGAGCATTTTCAGGAGTAACCGCAGAGCGACTGTGTGTTATAAGTGAGTGATTGGAGACTATTTCTGCTGCATACCTCAATTTTACACGAACTGAGGATTAAACAGTCAGTGATGTGTCGCAATTCACGAGCTTAAGAGATCTGCAAATCCCTGTTGTGTAATTTTAAAAAATGATACCATCGCTGGAAATATGTTTTCTCCTCTCTCAGTTCTGCATGGATGTGTGATACGGTTGAGCCTCGTGATTGCATGCATTATTTGTTACTGACGCTCTGTACAAACACAGCCAGGGGCTAATTCTCACAAATGCAAATACTGCTTTCAGATCACAGAGCTGGCGCAGCGAGTGCTGTGAGAAATGAGATAAAAGAAATGTGTAGATAACAGCACTGCCGTCCAACACCGCGAGGTAAAAGAGGTTTATTTTTTTTAAGTCGATTCCTTTAAAGATGCAGGGAAATGCAGAGGTGTCCCGCTTCTCTGATTCAACGTGCAACAGTTGAAGCGAGGGTTCAATGCTACTGCGTGTGTGATTGTGTGCTTCAAAAATAGATAAACTGCAAACCAAAAAGCAAAGTTGTACCGTGTCTCATGCACTGAGTGAGTGAGGAGTGATGGTTAGACACATTCAAGTGAAGTACAAGTACTTCCAAACTGTACTTAAAGCTGTGTGAAGCCTCTGAAACTGTTTCTAGTCACAAATTTTCGGATCATTGTTCAGGTCAGAAAAAAAAGGATTAAATTAATTTTACAGTTTTTCTCAGATCAGAATGAAAACTTCTCAGCACTCTTAGTTCAACCTCCACAACATTTAGTCATTTGAGCAGATCATAGCAGTAATTTCTCCTCCTCTGAAGCTATTACAAATGTTTTTGGACATGTTTCAGCTGCTTTCATACAACTCTCTGCTGTTTTAAACGTTATCATTTGCTGATGTCACATCAGTCAAAATGAACTACACTCATGGATGCTGAATAGTCGTTCCCAATAAAACTAATAGTCCTCATTTTATTGTTGAGTCATCACATACAAAATTGTTGAACTAGTTATCAAATTCTGAAGCAAATTTGAACCTTTCTTTATCATTTTTTCCTGGAAATGTCTCCTAAATAGAACAATTATGAGTCCAGACACACAGAACGTCTGGATGTGCCAGAATGATTTACCTTTGTTCAGTTACAATATGAGCTGTTATATTGTTCACTTTGTGCACAGCTCTACCAAAAGAGTGTTTCTTATGTTTGTTCTAAATAAGTGACTGCAGGGTATTTTTCTTTTGCACGATGTTGTAGAACTGCAAAGCACATATACAGTAAAAATATGAAACGTCTTGTACTCACTGACTCCTCTAACTACAGCAATGTGTAACTGTACTGTTGTTTTCAGTGGTTGTACAGGTAGTGTACAGTGCTGTCTGAGCATTTTCAGGTAGTGTCACTGAGTTCTGACCGTTTCTGGAAAACATTGAGAGAATAAACTGTCATAATGAAAACATGACGAAGCCATTTGACTGTCTTGTTCATACACGATGGTGTCAAGACTTCTCATTTTGATGACACTGGCAGTTTCATTGACATAAATACTTGCTTTGAGGGATGGACTATCCATTTTTTAGCAAGTGATGTGCTTTTGCAGGTTAGCCACCAGGTTTTGCAGTTTGCACTAATTGTTTTGAGAAGTGCACTAACTGTAAGAGTGATGTGAGAAAAGCACCAAAGCGATTGAAAAGAGAAAAACTGTAAAATGCAGTGCTTTGGCTCTGATGTAGCCGCCTGTCTCTGTCTGCAGCCTCACTCAGGGTCCCGCCCACAGCACTTTCTGATTGGTTACATGTCCCAAGTAATAGCCTGTCAACACTGAACGCTTCTGTGGCACAGACAGACGAGACTGGGGCTGTGTGTGGAGGGGGGGGGGCAGCAGATGTTGCTGAAATTGCAAAAAAACGTCATGATGTTTCTTGTTTCGATGATGACAAGCATGCCCAGTCGTCCCAGTCACACCAGTGAAAATGCCTGGAGTCACAGCCGGCAGAAGTTCACTCAGCAGCAGCAGGAAAACGGCGTGTTTCTCAGTGTGATGGTTGAATTCTGAAATAAATCCGCAGCTCATATGCGTGCAGATCACTAGTGTGACTGAAACTTACTCACGGAGACTTACGCTATATCTCTGATGTCCATCACAAATAATCTTCTACAAATCTGCTTAGACTTTACAGAAAAGACACTCCTCATCACATTTTTCTAGTTTTTTTCAGTTTCAGAGTAATCCACTGATAGACATCTGTACATCCACGACTACACTGCACACAGGAAGTGCTAAAATGGTGTCACCATGCTCTGATGTAAACACACTGCGGGGGAGGACAGTACCTGATGGTTTTGATCATGCTGAGGCCCATCTCCACACAGCAGTGGGCGTGGTCCTGTCTGGGCTCAGGTAGGCCAGACACGCAGTAGTAACAGTCTCCCAGGATCTTTATTCGTAGACAGTGGTGCTCCTGCAACAACCAACCGCACCAGTTTACAGCAGCAAGTACTAAAATACACAACATACAGTAAATTCATTCAGTCAACCTCACAACAGAAGAACTCAAATAATAAAATTTAGCATGTGATCTAAACAGGAATGCAGAGAAAAATAAGTGTAAAATAAATAGAATAAATAAAGCAGTGGCAATAACTTCCATGTGAGGTTGGTTCTGCATTAACGTGCTGACTGCCGCCGAGCGTGACGGTCAACCTAATGTCCTAATAACACTCCTACAGAGTGAACGCTCTATCAGTTATTGACTCTGTTGTTTTAAATCAAATATTCATCCAGCTTTCTTTATTTAGCCTCCATGAACTTTGGCAGCCACAGGAAAGACACAATAAACCAGGCAGCGGAGTCACATCAGGGTTCCTGCAGACTTATTTCTCTGTAAGACGCGGAGAACGAAGTTCAGCTTTATGTTTAAAGGACCTGTTTGTGGGACTTAGTGCCATCTAGTGGTCACATTGCAGATTGCAGCCAGCTGAATACCTCTAGCCTCCCTTTCCAAGCGTGTAGGAGACCGCTGTAGAAACATGGTGGACTGTGGAAGAGGACCTGCTCCCTCTGTAGATACAGAGAGCTCAATCTAAGTTAACGAAAACACAATGATTCATATTTTTTTTAGGTGATTATACACTAATGAAATCATACTTAGAATTATTATATTTATTTCTGCCAACAGATCCACCTGAATCCTCCACACTGGCCCTTTAAATCAGATCCTGAACGGCGAGGAAGAGACAAGTCCAATCAAAGGTTGGTAGATAGAAATGATTCCTTTGGCATCTACAGAAATCAGCATGAATTCAGATTAATCACATTTTGGTTCCTGTGCTATTTCCTGAAGATGACAAACAAGTTACAACCCTTTGTCCTTTCTAGTTTTGGAAAGTTGCAGCTAAAAATTTGTAGTTTTTTCCTTTATAAAACAAAGGTGATGGTCAATTTGAGATTGGCCATTAAAGATCCCATAAAAATGAGTACCTGGATGTCCGGGAAAACTGCTATTTCATGGAAAATTAGAATTAAACTTTTGAGCATTCCTGCATTTCTTTGGCTATTCTGTCAAACCAAACTGCATTTCTCTCCATAACTGAGCCCAACAGAGGCCTTTCCCAAACCCTCACTTTTCGTTGCCTCATGTTGACCAGAGCCTGGCCAGAGAGCTGTCAGATCAGAACATGCTCAGTGGAACTGTTTTTGGACTGACCATGGTGGTTTTGGAAGACCCTGCAAACTATTGGATCAGTTCAGTGTGAGGACCTGATGGTCCATCCATGAGCTCAGCCTGGATGTTTACATCAATAGTCTCAACGAATCTTCTTAGATGTCAACATGTCAACACTGGAATCAACTGTAAGTGAGAAGATCTGAAGCGACCGCAGCTGTTCTTTGTAAAAGAAGCCGACTTTAAAGCCTGGGGGAGCGTTTGATACCGAAAAGTTAGATTTTGGGTGAAAGGAGCTGAATCACTTACATGTGCGAGGCGGTCGAAGCGTGCAAAGAGTTCATTCAACATTCGCACCAGCTCCTGCGCCGACAGCGTCGTGGAGAGGTTTGTGAAGCCTTTAACATCTGCGAAAAGAATGCTGAATAAAATACGGAAATGTCACTTTAATATCCGGCTCAGTTCTTTCACACCATCCAAACACTGAGAATATTCAGCCATTTAAAGTTGACTCTATCGCCTGCGTGAAGCACCTGAAGTCCAATTTTCCCTGCTACAATCATGCCCTGAATCTAAGGAGTCTGACTGCAGCGCCTGAAGGATCTTCAGTGCGTGGCTCAAGTGTTTAAGGTGTGTCCAGATGCACTACGTGACAGCATCACTAACGAGAAACGTACGAGCAGGTCCCAGATCAGGGCCGGACTGGACCTGAAACTGCACTCTGTGACCTGAAGTCCATCAAGTTGTTCTGAAGCTTGCTGGAAACAGTCCGGATGTGATTTCTCTCTGCTGAGCCTCGTGTTAGTCAGTAAACGGCTTCCTGAAAGCCAGGCTTGGATGATAGAGAGGAGGCTGAATTCGATTGGATTCGGGTACAGAAACCAATTGGTTTAAATTATATCAGCATGTGTGTGTGTGTGTGTGTGTGTGGGAAATGTAAAACGTTCCCCACCCTCAACATCCATCAAGCTGCTGCTGATTTAGACACACTGCAGCCAGGCTGGTGGCCTCACCTGACATTCTCATAGCGGTGGATGTAGATTCTGTGAAACTGGTGCTGGAGGTGTTCGTCCTCTACATTTGTCATGTCGTTGATCATTTCCAAAACTACAAAACGTGGCAGGACTGATAACACCAGTCTCTCCTGTGGGGCAGAGAGATCAACCGTATTAGTGAAACAACCAAAAACAAAGCACAGCATCAGATACCTGGATGTCAGAATCAACACCTGCAAAAAATATCCTTCTTATGAGGTCGATAAAAGTCATGTTTTTTTTTTCAAAATATACATGTAGGATGGACAGTGGCGTGCACAGACTTTTTTAAGGGCAGGGGCGGAAAGGAAAAAAAGGGCACATATAGCGTGTCCTCACCACTGAAGAGGGCACTTTAGCACGTGTTTTGGCTCCCAGGGGGCACTTTAGCACGCGTTTTGGCATCCAAGAGGGCACTTTAACACGCGTTTTGGCTCCCAGGGGGCACTTTAGCACGCGTTTTGGCATCCAAGAGGGCACTTTAGCACGCGTTTTGCCGTCCAAGAGGGCACTTTAGAGCGCGTTTTGGCAACCAAGAGGGCACTTTAGCACATGTTTTTGCTCCCAAGAGGGCACTTTAGCACGCGTTTTGGAGTCCAAGAGGGCACTTTAGCGCGCGTTTTGGGCGGTGCCCCCCCCCCCCCCCCCCCCCCCGCCCCCCCCCTCTGTGCACGCCACTGAGAATGGATAAAATCTATATGAAAATGATAAGTGTGAGATTTTTTTGCAGCAGAGTGGAACAAGTTTTTAATATTGAGTGTTTCACAGTGAATAAGACAACACAACACCGAGATTAAGAGCAAAGGGGAATTAAACAGAGTCAAAAACTGAGTATTAGGCAGCCGAATACAAGTGAAAGAACAAATTACATAAAGGTCTGTCCGTAAGAAATGATTTCAGAGATGAGCCTGACTCCGCCAGCCTAAGCTCCTCGAGCAGGATCCTGTAAAGCCTCCAGGCCCGCAGAAACAACACAAACAACCCAATGTGTCTCGTGGTTTTTGTACTGACGCAGCGCCACTTGGCAAAAGCAGAAACAGATTTGGAGTGGGAGACGCCGTGCAGAGTCCCTCAGTGTTTTTTTGGCCTCGGGGATCTGCACAGGCGCCAAGCAACTGCCTCCTTCAGATACTGAATACATTAGGACCGAGACTCAAGTTTCTCCACGCAGAAATCCTGCTGACGCTCAGAAAGCCAGCTGGTCTCTGGGGCGCTAAACCGACGGACCGCAACGAATCTCAGTTCGTCGGTTTGTCTGTTATTGAGTCCTTTATTGGTTGTAAACGAGCTTGACCTGCTGCCACAACACATCTGCATGTTTCATGTGTTTATCTGATGAAATGTCAGTGAGAGTTTGAATAAATGTGATCCAGACTACAGCATGTGGCTCCAGTGGTGTCTGATCCCAGCACAGAGGGACCGTTTGAATGAAAGGTGACATGAGGTGTGTGAAGCAGAAACACTGAACTTCCATAATGACACCGAGGGAAAAAAGCGTATTTAATGTGGACTGATCACGTCATGGCAACGCAAGCATCGGGCCTGAAACCAACCTATGAGATCAGTGGTAACATATATTGGGATTTATTACTCTCCTGCTTCTACTGATCAAACATGCACTCGTATTTTAGAGGTTTGTCTTCAAACGCTTCATTCCTCGCGAACCATAAATGTGCTGAAACAGACAGAAAGTCTCAAAGCTTATGTTTCGCTCGCATGTGGCCTTTGGTTTGCATCAGGATATGATAAAAGCAGATGATAAGGGATGCATGTGAGATACACTGTGATCTAACTACAGGAGCTTATGAGAAAACGCAGGACAAGTATTCTCCATCTTCATCATTTTTCCCGAATCAGCTCTTCTTCTGCGCATGAATTAACTTTCTGTCAGTGAGAGAGATGGAGAGAGAGAGGGACACAGAGAGAGAGAGAGAGGGAGAGAGAGAGAGAGATGGAGAGACATGTGGAGAGAGAGACAGAGAGAGAGAGAGAGAGAGGGAGACAGAGAGAGAGAGAGAGGTGGAGAGGGAGGGAGAGAGAGACAGACAGAGAGAAACAGAGAAAGGTGAGAGAGAGAGAGAGAGACAGGTGGAGGGAGACAGAGAGAGAGAGAGAGAGAGAGACAGGTGGAGGGAGACAGAGAGAGACAGGTGGAGAGACACAGAGAGAGACAGGTGGAGGGAGACAGAGAGAGAAACAGAGAAAGTTGAGAGAGAGACAGGTGGAGAGAGAGACAGAGAGAGAGACAGAGAGAGAGGCCAAACCAGGACGAGCTCTGACATGAAAACGATCAAACCAATGAACAGCAGGTTGGTGTGACAGTTGATCTTAAGAATAAGCTGCAGCCAATCAGAATCGACCCAGACCAGGCGCAGGATGTTTTCAGTAAGGGGGGCCGCCAGCCGAATACACAAGTATTTATTGAGAAGAAAAGGGGCTCTGCGGCAGCATCGCGCCTGACAGTAACCATGACAACAACACACGCTACCACTCGCTAAGCTAGCAGCCACGGGACACACGCGCTGCTCCGACGACCGGCCGCAGCCATCGCAGAATTTATTTAGCTTATTTTTCTATTGACACAAACGCTTCGTTTCCGTTCATACTCATCAAACACCGTTAGAAAGCTCAGATTCTCGTGAATCGATTGATTGGAACCATTTGAAGATACAATCACAACAGGAGGAACAACAATGCTAGCAGCAGACAAACAAGCGTCTTTTTTGGCTCATTTTTTCTGGACTGGTACGGGGTTGAAATTATTATTGTTGCAGCTAAGATTCTAAGCAGCCGCCACTAGGGGGCACTGCAGCCCTGGCATGTCCCAGACCACGTTTTAATAGCCGATATGTTCAACTCAGGGAGAAAGTGTGATAAAAATGCTGCTTCTCAGGAGAGTTGACGTGCATCTATCCGGACGTGATGTGCTGAGACACCACCGCTATGAAGGCTGAGATAGAAACCACAGGTGTGTGTGTGTATTGACGCTCGTGCATCACCCTTTCCTGTCCTGATGGATACGTTTTGATTGGATTTGATCGTGCTACAACAAAAACAAAACCTGCTCGCCTCCGTTGTGCCGGCCTGGTATCTGTGCTGGAAAGCGGAGCGGTGCGTCCTCAAATTAAGGTCTAGACAGACAAGCATTTCAGTGGAGCGTTGCTAATACTTCGGCTGCTGCATCACAACCAAACGCTCCGGGGGTCTGGAGCTGGAGATTCACTGCAAGAAATGTTGATTTTCCAGAGTCGGCTTGAATTCGGTCTGAAAGTTTGAGCGTCTGAGGAGCTCAGCTTGTCTCAGAGCTGTGATGTTCCAACAGTCGGTCACACTGTCGCCGTGTTCACATCCTCTAATAATCACATTCAGACCTTTGAAGACACGCCTCATGAATCAAAGGCTGCCTTTCACGACCCATTTAGAAGAAATCCTTTTTTTTTCTATCATTATTGCATCTAGTTTTGGAACATCTACACCAGGCATCACCGGGTCGCCCCGAAGGACCACATGAGTCGCCAGCCGGCCTGTTCTAAAAATAGCTCAAATAGCGCCACTTACCAATTAATTTTTTTTTTCAGTTGCTATTCTTGTTTAAATCGCACTTCCATGTAAACTGGAAATGACAATATATTTTAAAAAAAACCTAGTGTTTGAAGGAGATCATAAAAAACATGTTGGAAACAAGTTAGCGGAGATGACTGACCCCCAAAAAGATGTCAGAAAAAAAAAGAAAACAGAATTTTCACGATGAAGAGGGACTTTTCGACGGGGAGGCTGTCAAAGAAGCAGTGATCCTAATTGCTAAAACTGCACTTGAAGACGAGAAATATGGAACCGATTTAATCGCCGCTCTCTCCACTGTTCAACTGGGGGCAACTACAACGGTAAGAAGAGTGTCGGCGATGTGCGGGAACTGGCCAGCTGGACCGTGATCTGGCGAGGTGCAGGGGGTTTAGCATCCAGTGTGACGAGTTGATGTTTGTATTTTACATGATTTATTATTCGTACAAACATGGTGCAAAGTAATTCATGATGTTTCTGCCTGGTGAAAACGGGACGTTGTGATTTCCTGGGACTGTTGGAGAAGTGACCGTTTGAAAAAGTTCAATTTGAAAAACACCTGCACTTGAAGAAAATATAGAAATAAAGTAAACAAAGTGTTGCATATTGATATTTATCTGTTTCCTATCTTGTTAAATCATTGTTGATATTTATTGTTAGAAATCATCAACATGATCAGTGTCTTCACATGATTCATATCATTAGTTATTAATAATAAGGTATAGTTAAAGGTAAATTGAGCAAATTGGCTATTTCAGAAGTGTGTATCAAACTGGTAGCCCTTCGCATTAATCAGTATCCAGGAAGTAGCTCCCCTGGTCTACACACTCTGTTTGCACCTGCCAACATCATGTTTATAATAAATCAATTTAATTAATTTCACACTATTATAGACAAATATTTAGATCTCTTCTGCTCATGCTCTTAGTGTCTTTAAGGCTTTTACAGACTTACAGAACCTGCAAATTGAAGTTTTGTGGCATCAAATTATTAAGCATTTTCATTGGATGTATGTCTTTTGCACTTGTCACATGTCTCGCTTATTTCTACATACTGGCAGTGTTATTGATAATCTTCCATACGAGACCTGCGGGATACTTCCCTTTCATGAAATGATGCTGCCATAAAGAAACTGTGTCTTGGAGTTGAATATTTCTCACATTATAAACATCTTTGCTTCAATTAGAAACTGACACATGCTCATAGAAAAATATATCTAAGTGTCAGACAGTGAACGAGTCTCGTCAACTCAAGGAGGAAAATCAGGTTAATAACGAGTTCACGCTCTTCGTCAAAAAGCTGCTCCTGCTGAACGGTTGGGTTCGATTCTGTTCATGGTTCAAAACATCGTTCTGATCATTCCTGACGCAAAGTTTTAAAGATGTTCATGCTGATTAATCCTGTCACCGCCAGGTAAATCTCTGAATCTGTGTTTCACAGGAAAGCAGATCTTTAAATCTGGAGTCTGTGGCGACGTCCCCATGCTGGAGCAGAGGTGGGGATGTGTTTCACGTCAGGTTTACCGGGGCTGAAGGGAGGCGCAAACGACGACCGGGAGTATGGTGGAGGCAACCGACACAAGCACATCGACAGCGTTTGTGTAATTACTCTCATTGCCAGAAGGGGGAGACAAAAGCTCCTCGCTGCAGGTTTAAACCGTTTCATACTTTCATATGTTTTATCATTTCACGTCTGTTCACTCCAGTTGTTTTTATTGCTATGTCTTAGCACATCCCTCTTTTAGCTAAATGTGATAGTTGTACATTTGGTATTATCTTGATGATAACGAAGTTCCTTCAAATCTGGAACTGAAGCATATAACTGAGATATTTTCACATGGTGTTTCTCAACACGTGTTTCCTTGAAAACAAAGCTAGGATTTTTTTCTTGCTACGTTCTAGAAATAACATCTTTTTTGACGCAGCTGGAGGGAGGCAGGGGAGTGAGGACTGTTCCACCAGGTGAGCTATCCATCAACATTTCATCAATAATTAAAGCGCGGACGAATCTCACCTGAAGACACTGTTGATGAGTCACATTTATGTCACCAGTGTTTCTGTGCTGAATCGTTTCAGCCACAGCAGTAACTGACCTGCTCAGCTGGACACTTTTTGCAGTGTGGACAATTAGCGGGGGCTGTAGCGTGTGTTCGCTCCACCGGTCACGGTCTCCGGTTTGGACAGCTGAGAGCCGGCGGACTCAGTGTCAGATTAGCTTTGAAAGTCATTAGCGCATCTTGATTTTAGGCGAGAGCTGAAGCCCTCCAGCAGCTCGCTGACCACTTCCATCCTCATTCAGATTATGTTTAAGGTTCAACACTTTGTTCCTTTGTCGTGTTTTTAATGTCACTTCTGCTGGATTTTCAGTTTAAAGTCAACAGTAAAAGAGCTTTTAGGTGCAATTTACAGTTTTTCTCAGTCGCTTTGGTGCTTTTCTCAGATCAGAATGAAAATTCTCATAACATTTAGTCATTTGAGCAGATCATAGTAGTAATTTCTCTTTCCTCTGAAACAATTGCAAATGTTTTTGGACATGTTTCAGCTGCTTTCATACAACTCTCTGCTGTTTTAAACATTATCAGTTGCTGATGTCACATCAGTCAAAATGAACTACACTCATGGATGCTGAATAGTCGTTCCCAATAAAACTAATAGTCCTCATTTTATTGTTGAGTCATCACATACAAAATTGTTGAACTAGTTATCAAATTCTGAAGCAAATTTGAACCTTTCTTTATCATTTTTTCCTGGAAATGTCTCCTAAATGAACAATTATGAGTCCAGACAGACGGGAACGTCTGGATGTGCCAGAATGATTTACCTTTGTTCAGTTACAATATGAGCTGTTATATTGTTCACTTTGTGCACAGCTCAACCAAAAGAGTGTTTCTCATGTTTGTTCTAAATAAGTGACTGCAGGGTATTTTTCTTTTGTACAATGTTGTAGAACTGCAAAGCACATATACAGTAAAAATGTGAAACGTCTTGTACTCACTGACTCCTCTAACTACAGCAATGTGTAACTGTACTGTTGTTTTCAATGGTGGTACAGGTAGTGTACAGTGCTGTCTGAGTATTTTCAGGTAGTGTCACTGAGTTCTGACCGTTTCTGGAAAACACTGAGAGAATAAACTGTCATAATGAAAACAAGACGAAGCCATTTGACTGTCTTGTTCATACACGATGGTGTCAAGACCTCTCATTTTGATGACACTGGCAGTTTCATCGACATAAATACTTGCTTTGAGGGATGGACTATCCATTTTTAGCGAGTGATGTGCTTTTGCAGGTTAGCCACCAGGTTTTGCAGTTTGCACTAATTGTTTTGAGAAGTGCACAAACTGTAAGAGTGATGTGAGAAAAGCACCAAAGTGATTGAGAAAAACTGTAATGTCAGGGTTTAAATTCGATCCATATTCATAATCTGTGCTTCTGCACTGATCCATAAGGGATTTATTCCAAAACAGGAAAGATCAGTTTCTTTAAAGCCTTCAAAGATGCAGAATTGTGTCTTTTATTTTCAGATTTGGGGCTTTTAGAGGAAAAGCTTTGCTACTGTTGGGAGAAACACTTGAAGACTTGAGAAAAATGAGTCCTTTCAAACTAGAATTATTAGAATTAAGCACACCACTCCGTTGTTGAAGTCAGAATTTGTATCCAGACAAATGCACTAATTTTCTTTCAGCTTTAAAAACAATTAAGTGAAAATTTTCCTGTTCTGTTGAAAGATAATTTAGCATATTTTCAGTAATTTCCCCAACTTTAATTGCTTTTTTCCTTGTTTTTGAGAGCTGGGTTTTGCAGCGTAATGAGATCGCTGCCACTGAACCACAACAGCAAAGTTATGGAGCGTAAAACCAAAATAATGAGCTTAAAGGAGCTAAACTGCTCAAAAGGGATGACAGGAAGTGCAGAATGGCGTCCGTATAAGAGATCTGCTGCACATTAAATGCAGTCGTTTTATAAATTTTATTATAAAATTTCTCTGCTTGCAGTGTCCCGTCCTGCCTTCATGCCACCGTCACACACAGAGAGGCAGCCGATCTTGTGACAGAAACTCTGTGTTCTTACAGCATGTTGACAGAAATACCCGGCGCCGATTGGCTCACATTAAGGTGGCGTGCTCGGGGCGGGGTCCCATCTCGCTCCATTACAACCGTCCTGCCCGTCCTCTGCACTGCGTAAACAACGCTCACTGTGTCGCTGTGTGTGTGTGTGCATACTTCAGTTTGTATTGTTTCTGTTTGAGTGTGTGTTGCCTTGTTAGGCAGTGTTTGCAGCTGTGTGTGTGTGTGTGTGTCCACAAGTGATGCATGACAGCAGCGGATCGATGCAGCGTCCATGTTTTTCTCCTCTCGGCGGGCTCATTAGCCGAGCTGCTAACATTCGGCCCTGTCAACTGAAATCCACCGACCGCTTTGCTTCCTCTATCAAACGCTCCTCAAACTGAGCTCCATCACTAAACAACAGGAGGGAAAAACACATCAGTCTACACATTGCTCTGTTAGTTACCACCTTATTTCAGGCTGCTGGGGGTCATCTGGAGGTCAATATCTCTTTAAGTGTACAGGTTAGAGTTCTGCTTAGTGCTAAATTCAGATCTGAGCCAGAAGGTGACAATGACAAGGCTGCTGCTGTAAGTTGAGCCCATCCAACATGATAAAGCAACCAGTGAGACTGAGCTGTACTGCAGCTCAACATTTCAGCATGCTCACAAGCTTACAATGATAGAGTTAGCATGTTGATGTTACATGCAGATATGTTTACCATGTTGGTTTAGCATGCTACTATCTGCAGGCTGAAGGGGGTCTCACTGGCCATAAACCAAACGACTGGACAAAATGAAATTTTGGCCCTGGAGCAAACGTCAGGGCAATAATTGTTTCCCCTATCATCCTCTGGGGGCATGAAAGTACGAACCAAACTTTTTTTTATTTTCAGTTTTTACGTGGCCACATCATGGTGGCGCTAGACGAAAAGTCAGGTGATCACTGCACACCACGAATGTCTGAAAATCACCCAAATCATTGGAATTTATCCTCCAGGGACTTTGAATATCTGTGGCAAATCCATCCAGTCGTTTCCAGGATATTTATCTGATCCACAGACGTCAACCTTCAGCTGCAGCTACAGAAAAAGCCAGCAGTTCACCAGAGTCGGTACAGTTCGTCCTCTAGAGATCATAAACATTTGGGGGGAATTTTATGGAAATCCCTGCTGTAGGTGTCTCATCTCGGTGTGGACCAAAGTGGTGGATGAGCTACACTGTAAACCTGCCTGATTCAGACCTTCAGGCTCCACAAGCTATGGCAGCTCTTCTGAACGGTGAAGGCTTTTGTCACTGAATGGAACAAACGGTAAAAGGCAGAAATTCAGTCAACACAGTCATAACGAGAGGGCAGCGCGAGCAGGTTCGACCTCGTGCGAGCGGCGTCGCTGTCGCCGTGGACTCACCTGTCTCTGGTTCTCCGTCTCGAGTCGCAGCCGAGCCTCGATGCAGCGCCGCGTCTCCAGGAAGGCCTGACGCTGAGCCCGGTCCGACAGGTAACTGATGAATATCCCAGCAGTGTTCATACACATGAATAACACAGCCTGAGCCGCGACCTGGAACACAGATGGAGACACAGACGGTGAGATCGTACACGGCAGCAGCTCTGAACCTCGACAGCCGTTTAGGGACCAGGTTCTGGTTTTGGTCATCAAACACATTGAATTCTTGCATTTTGTTCCTGTGTTTGTGCTGCATCATCACTTGTAAATAACCGACATCCTGTCAGAAGAAACTGAGATTTTTGTGTTTAGAGATAAAAATGGTTTTATCAGGGAGTTAACAGCTGAGAGGTGACTGGAAATGAGAGGAGAGTGAAACTGGCAGCACCTTTGAGGCATCAGAGACGTCATATAACACCATGTAATGTAAGTGTTACACAGTATTCTGTAACATGTGTCTGATAAAGCTCTGGTTATGTGTTTGCTGCTTCATTTATCCCTTCAGCTACTGGATGTTAAACAAACGGTGACCTGGTCTGACCGGATGCTCGCCCGTCTTCCAGACTGGAGACTCTGTCATAAATAATTCTAGTCCTAAATCACTTCTGAGGCATTTGACCAAACACATCAGTCTGACATGGACGCGAAGTGAAGATGACAGGACTGAGAGGAAGTCCTGCAAACTGCTGGTTTATGCTTACGACATATTTCAGTTTACAGCGATCAGGAGCAGCTTCTGCAAGTTGTTCAGACCAAAGATTGAGTAACTAAGAGATGAAACTCATCCAGCTCAAAGCTTCACATCGTGCAGAGGTGAATCGACAGGAGCCTTATTTTCACAGAGAGGTCTCACATGATCTAAAACCGTCTTCAAGTATCCAAGAAGGAGAGATCTGACTGCTCCAACTGAAAAATAAAACTCATTTAAAAGGAAGCCACGATAAGAGTGTGTCGAGGTGAGATTAAAAATGGATGTCAGAGTGTGACGTCTCTGATTTCCACCACCATAACGAGTCAACGAGCCGAGACGTCCACCGAGAGGAGACGTGAAACCGGAGTATGAGAGAACAGAGACAAAAGGATGAAACAGGTCACTGAACACCGAGGCTCCTTCATCACATGTTTTAACCTCCCACTTTTCCACCTGCTGAACCTTCAGCGACTGCAGCTGCCGTGAGGCGACACGCTCGGCATCGTGAATCACCAGAAGCTGACGAACACCTGATGGTGTCGATACGAAAAGGTTTTGCACACCACAGAAATTATTTCCAGCATCAATTCGTCCATCATATTTTTAGTTTCATCATCAGGGGAACCCTCTTTCAACAGTTGCCATTCAGCTGGAGAACTGTCTCCCCTTTAATATCTGGTATCTCCTCCATCTGTGATTCTGTTTTATCCATCAGAGCTGGTTCTGTATCACCTCTCCATGTCTTACATTCATTGTCTGTCATAGATTAATTAGTAATTGCAGCCACTCAGCAGCGTGAGCAGCCTGTTTCGGCCCGATGATCTGAAATCGCTGCAGCCACTGAACGTTTTATTTGACCTGCTGAACATTATTTGTTACCTGTGTTCTGTTCTGACACCAGGTCAGTAATTACCTGCTATTTTAAGTTAACCTCACAGTTTTGAAATAGAGTCGCGGGCCGCATCGGACGGTTCGGCAGGCCGGATTTGGGCCGCGGGCCGCCAGTTGATGATCACTGCTGTAAAGTGCAGTTCTGCCCATTAAATCATGTGAAAGCAGAGCTGATGCAACACTCTGCAACACGGCCGTCCCCCTCCTCTGAACGGGGGATTTCACCGCCGCCGCCGCTGCAGCAGCCTCCTCCCGCCTGACGCAAGTGTTAAAACGGGTTGAGTTCAACACACCTCACATATGAAAAGCCCTCAGTGCTTCCACCTTACTGCTTCACACACACACACACACACAGAGCATGGTGTATATGGGGAGTAATTACAGCACAGGCAGGTCTGGACAGGTTCAGGGCTTCTGCCACCATCTGTACTGTCTCTGTCTCTATCAGAAGGTCACTGAGGACAGGTTTTATTGCCCAACAGAGGGGCAGACGGTACTGTATCTGCAGGAGCCTGATAAGGTCATTGATCAATAAAAGAGATGATTACCTGCCCAGGTGATGACCTGACCTCTGCAGGCGAAGCTTGAATCCCAGCTGGGGTCTTTGGGGCGGCAGAGCCCTCAGAGTCTGGGTCTCTGCTTGGGAACAAGGTCTAAATTTAAGTTTACAACATGATCAGATTATCGATTCTTTAGTTTTATGCTGTTATTTGTGTGAAAATCAGATCGATTGGCTGAATCACTGAACACTGAATCAGTGATGCAAACTGCAGATGTGCTTCAGTGTTTGTCAGGTAGTCCACCTGTCGGGTCTGAGTGTCCTGACAGGTGCAACAAAAATGAGTGAGGAGACCTGTGGAGGTGTATCATGACCGTGTGAAGGTGGGCTGCTAAAATACACTGTATGGCCAAAAGTATGTGGACACCTGGACAAAGAAAACACATATTTTATGTCCGTTTAATGTACTTAGTTACAGTCTGGGAGAGAGTATCTTTATAGTTTAATATTTTATGACAGTATCTATAGGAAGCATGTTTAAATATTTCATCACTTGAGGTCATCTTCTCTTCAGTGGATGTCTTTGCCAAAACCAGCACTTAATCTTCGTTATATTCACCAGACGACTCCTGCTCAAGACTCGCTAAATATTTGATGAAGCCACGGACAAACACAAACACGTTACGCAGCCATCCACCAACCTGGCGGCTACGGCACAGCAACGCTCCACCACTTCCTGTATGAACCGTAAACTGCAGATGGATCCAGCGGAGGCAGCGCTTGAGGCAGACCGAGCTGTTCAGATGACGAACACCATCGGTGACTCAGTGCATTTGTGCTTTAAATGCTTATAAAACACCCTGTTTTCCAAAAATACATAAATGCCGAGGCAGGTTTATAATTCCAGAATTTATCATGAGGCTATTTTCCCTCTCTTCCTTTGGGTTCCTCCAGTAATTAGCCACCTCTTCTTCTGTGTTTTGTCTCAAAGGCTCAGTGAAAAGGAGTCTCTAAAATCTACAGAAATGTGTGTTTAAATGCTCCGTTTACAGCTCACTCCTCTCATTAGCATGAGGTGCGCTGTAAATCAAAGCGATGCCATTAAATAACTTCGAGCCTGTTTCACCGCTCCCCACCGACTGTCTCGGTTTTCCCTTTGTTGAGGAGGAGAAAACGCCGTCGCTCTAACATTCGAGGCAGAGTCGTGTCACAGCTGATGAAAACCTCAAACAGACGGTTCAGTGTCCTCCGTCGCTGAGAGAAAAGCTCTGAAGTGCTTGTTTGGTAAAATTGCTGCACTAACAGGACGTTTCAAGAGGGGAGCGCAGAGCATGAAGAGGGGATTTTCTGATCCGCTCTCAACAGCTCGATGCTTTCCTGAGAGGAGGAAGACATTCAGACCTTTAACTGAGACGAAGGTTTGGCTCTGCTCAGCTCAGTCTCACAGATCCTGACTCGTACTTGCTAATGTGATATATAATTAGAGACATTTGATTTAAATGAGGGACCGATCAAAGCTGCAAGCTCTCATACACAAACAAAAGACTCAGCCAGCGTCGTGTAAAAGGTGGAACCCATATGGTTCCACCTTCATGGTAAAGGTTTTGTTTAGTTTAGTCAGTGAATCCCACGGAGTCGAGGTGCAGGACAGATGGAGGTTAAGCTTAAAAGACACCACCAAGACATCAACTCAGACAGGACGTGAACAGACGTTTTACTTCCAACTCTGCTTCAGAGAGAGGACGGTCATCAGAGGTTCCAGGAAAAGACCACATCACAAGTGAACAGCTAATGCTAATGCTAAATACATGACCTTCACTGTGCAGCATCTGCTCATTTAGCCTGAATCTAAAAGCACCACAAAAATTCAAATCAGAGGTCTGGAGCCAAACATCACTCTTCTTTTCCACCGGTTTAGCACTGCA
The DNA here is from genome assembly GCF_017976325.1 of Chelmon rostratus. Lineage (NCBI taxonomy): Eukaryota > Metazoa > Chordata > Actinopteri > Chaetodontiformes > Chaetodontidae > Chelmon > Chelmon rostratus. The sequence continues at coordinate 25,359,869 of NC_055669.1, forward strand.
CTCCTATAACAAAATCAATGCAACGGAACCCCAGATAAACCCCAAACCTACAGATCTGTTTCACTGCCTAACTTGTACTCTTCAGCCCCAACCAACACTGACTCAAGTGACGTCACTTGAGGACACTGAGGCTTTATGGGACACTTTGGGACATCACACTTTGACGTATAAAATCGATGTTTTCCAGTTCTGTTTTCTGCAGCAGCAAAAAATAAGACAACTTAAAATTTTCATCTGTGTTTGTGAATAAGCCTCAGACTCAAAGAAGATAGATGGATAGATAGATAGATACTTTATTAATCTGTCACAATCTGTGTTTTTTGAATAAGCCTCAGACTCAAAGAGGGTTTTATTCACTGAAACCGCTTTCATTTCGGTGGAGGTGGTCATGTAACCTGTTTCTGCCGGAAGAAACTGCTGCTTCAGGAAACCCAGCATGTTACCATAACACTCAAAACTGAATATCTGTAGGTGTGTTTTTCCTCTCAGACACACACACACTCACACACACACACACACACACGCCGAGCCATCCTCCTCACAGTCTCCTCCCCTGAGGCTTTTTACTGTATCTCACAGAGCCGAGGAGCCTCCCAGTGCATTACGCGGTGTTATTGTGTGTTATTGTGAATCCCTCCCAGGACGCCATCAGCCATGATTCAATTTCTACTTGGCCCCCGAAGGCCTCTGCTCCTCCCGCCGAGACGAAAATTAAAACCTCGTAAGCTGCGGCAGCTGCGGTAGCCGCGGCGGCGTCCATGTTGTTTTGGAAAAGAGCAGCGCTGGCTCGCCGTAAAGGGCATCAGCACGGATACCGCCGGTGCACTCATTAAAGCAAAATGCCAGTGATGTGGATGTTTTTAACAAGGTCTCATTAAGAGCAGTGGGCCAGGGAGAGGCAGCTTACAAACAGCTACATGGAAAATAATGAGGCAGGGTTAATAATAGTAATAATTACCATAATGTTTTCAATTTGATTCAAGGGTGAGGAGCATCCAGCATGACATGGAACATGAACTGACACATCTGTAGTCAGTTACAGTCTGTCTGCATAAACAGAAAGGTGAAGCGTCTACACCTCAGCATCAATAAAACTCCCCCAAAAACCCAAAGAATTCCTCCGAGTACAGGAAAGAAAAGAAAAAAGAATAATTTAAAAAAGGAATAAAGTAAAAATCCCATCCCAACCAAACAATGCACCAAAAGGAAATCAAACCAGCACAAAGCAACTGAAATCAGTCAGACTGCAACACGGAACGCTTCCTGCATTTACTCAACGAGGTCTTACAAACGATTTTTTCCCTTATCTTCTTGTCTTGATGCCTGTGGAGCTGCAGCACCACTGTTCACCTCGTTTGACGCTTTTCTCTGGTTTGCATTGTGAAAAGTTTAAAGCAGATGTCATCCTTTCCATCCTTTGGATGTTCTTCACATTAAATGAAATCCAGAAGCAGTCGAAAGTGTACGGAGGGATAACGTTTGGTCTCCGCTGGGCTGTTATAATCCAAGACGAGGTCCGCTCTGTCCTCGTTTGGAGTTCCTTCCCTCACATGTGACCTGTGGCTGCAAACAAACAGCACACGAACCCGACAAGCTTCATTTCTGGCAAGTTACTCAAGCTGTTAGCATTAATTAATGGCAGCTGATGCACCACCTGAACGTTTTTTTTCTCATTCTCAAACTCCTATTTTCCCTCACATGTGCAAAGCAGAGCAGCTCTGCAGAACTTTTCACTCCCTTATGTTGCACCTCACCACATAAAGGGCTCAGCTTCCTGCAGCAGCACCAACTGTTGTCACTGGATGTAAAAATGTGCACAATCATCCAATATGAGCAGAATTTAAAGGACAGTGGGCTAATGAAAAGAGGGAGCTAATCGCACCAAGCCAGACCAATGCGATCATCTCGTCTCCTGATCTTCCAGTAACGGCACATTTCGAGGCTGCAGAGGGAAGAAAGCGAGGTTAAGACGAGCGTGGGAGCTTCTCCACTCGTCACATCGGCAGCACGATGAGCGAGTGTCGCCTCTTAACCCAACAAAACGACTTGGAAACAGCAGGCAGACGACCAGATCTGCCACGCAGCGCAGGCTCCCACCCGGCATCAATATTTCAGAGCTATCAGTTACCTTCCTGCATGTCTGGACTTACACTACATGCATAGAGGAGCGTTTACAGAATAACACATGTACTCCAGATGAAGGAGTCACAGCACGGTTCAACCTGCTCTTTGGTATCTGATGACGGCGGTATGAAAACATGTTAGAAGAGCAGCTGGCTCGGAGCAGCAGAGCGCTGGTCTCTGCAGAAAGCCCTCCTCTGCCAAACCAAGGGATTTACTCTGGAACACAAGAGGACAGCGGATGATTAACTCGGCTTCACACGCTCGGCTATCTGCCGACGACGAGATGGAGATATTCCACAGTCAACGCAGGCCGTCAAAAGATATGACTTTTAAATTTGACACGGCATGGAGGGCCTCGATTAATAATTCATCACCGCCGTGATGTTTGCAGTCAGACTTTGTGGAAAAACAAACTGAAGCTCTCGCAGTGAACACACTGTCAGTATTTATCCCACCAGTCAGTCTCTCTATTCTAACTCCATTAAAGCTTGTGTAACCAGAATGAACCTGATCTAATCATCATCCGTCTCTTTTATAACCCGGACTGGAGCGGGATCTGTGACAATCTGCCAATACAAGCTTTACACAGCACCGCGTTTCAGTAATTAGCCGTATTAAAGAGGGGCGTTTGAAGCCAGTCTGCACAATGACCCTCAGGACCAGCTCGTCTCTTTAAATGACCAGAAAGAGACAGAACACATCGCTGAGATTGAGTGAATGACTGAGATGAATAACAGGCAGCAGTTTCCTTAATGAACTCCTCACTGTCAGTCACTTTGCCTCTCCTTCACTTCTCAGGTGAAACAGCTGCTGCTACATTCACATCCACCTTATAAATGTTTCACTCACGGCAAAGATTGTGGTGTTAAATATCAAAAGTCTGTGCTTTTTGCTAATATTGTGACATTATAATGAAGGTTTCCTTGATCTTCACGAAGTGGTTAATTTAACCCCAAACATGATCTTTCATTCGTGCCTAAACCTGGCTTTAACCACAGCGAGGGAACAGACGAATGACGGCGTCCAGCTGCCGTCACGTCAGAAAACGTGATCCAGGTAGGAATCACGTGTCCTGCTCCAGGAGACAGGGCGGGATGTATGGACGCTTTATTTTTAAAAGGCACTGAGGTTCAGTAGCAGGTGTACTGCAGAGCTGCTCAGCTGCTGATCGTACTGTGTCTAAACTGGACTGGCTCAGAGAAAGAGTCATGGTTGGTAATAATCGTTGAAACTGTGTCAGAGAGGATCTGATTCAACTGTGATCGCCGAGGCTCGGGTTTATAAAAGACTTGGTCAAAATAGTAGAAACACTATAATAACATCAGATTTAAATCCCAGCCTTTACCTCGTCACACCGCTGGATTACAGGCGAAATCAGTTGCGGCTGTGCAACATTGATTTCTGCTGGTTAAACATTTGCGTCTCTCGCCGTGACGTTGAGTTTCTGTTCCCGTTCACACCCTTTTCTCCTTCCTGCGACACACATCTCGTGTTTTCTTTTCTGTGTGAGCATCAAAAAGTCGCATTCAAGCACTTTCTCTTTTTCAGTTCTTCAGTTTTCAGTTCCGTCCTAGACCGGACGAAACTCTGCTCCCAAATGTGAATCCCGTGGCACGTGACCTATATGCGGCTGGTTACCATGGCGACATCTGATGTCATTCGGCAGGGACTATCGTCACGGACGGTTTTGGAGCCACTGAGGCTTTTCCTGGGAGGAGAACACATTTAGACCGGTGTCAACGATGCAATCAGGAGACACTTCTGACTTCACCACAGAAAAGTGGCCCAATCACAGGAAACACGAAGAGATTTTTGTTATTTCCAATGCAAACAACCACTCCGTGTTGTGTTTTTTACATCGAAGCAGGTCCGATGCGCGGCATTCAGGGGTCAGTTGTAGAGATGGAATATTCGTAATCATGTGTTCATTAGTGTATAATCACCTGAAAATAAGGTTCAGCTCATGTTAGAATGAGCTCCTTATACCTACACACACTTCCACAGAGTCCGCCATGTTGCGCCGCCATGTTTCTACAGTAGCCCAGAGCGGACAAACCAAACGCTGACTCACGTTTTTACGTTAAAGTGAAGACCACCATAGCTTCTCCTACATGTTTGGAAAGGAAGTGTGAGGTGCATTCAGCCGGTTGTAATCTGCAACCTCACCACTAGATGCCACTAAACACACCGGCTCTTTAATGAATGTACTTTCTCTGCCTCAGGGGCATTTTTTGAGTAGGGGGCCTCCCCTGCTCCACCCTGACCACCTTTGCTTCCCACAGGTGTGACTCCACCTGCAGACGCAGCAAAAGCCTTGTAGATGATTTAGGAAACGTTACGTTTATCTGTTTCAGCGCTTCACGTGTGTTTTCTTGAAAGAAAAGATTATAAGACAAGCTGCATTTTATTCAGCAGGTTAATGTAGGACAGTCATACACCTGGTGGTTCTGGTTTCACAGATACTCCTTTTATATTAACTCTAGTTAAATCACTGAGTTTAGAAGTATTTGCTTCTATCCAGCTTTGTAGCCATGCTAGCTCACTCGCAAGTAGCTGCTGGAGTGATCTGAGGCTACAATATAGCTCTCAGAATATTTACTAAAATGCACGGTGCAGTGTAGACAGTAGCAGCAGCCATCTACATTCAGAATGGAACCCACAGTATCTTTAAAATTAGCCTGCAAAACTGTAAAGTGTGAAGGTTTAAAGCTATTAAAACACAAACAAACCCTAACTATGAGCGTCTCTGTGCATCATCAGAAACGTTAACCCTCTTCCTGTTTCGTGCAGTAAAGAAACGCAGCAGACTTCCTTCCAAATCCCATCTGATGAACCACAAATGTAAAACACAGGCTCCAAAATAACCACTGTGTTTGTCTCCTGTCTCTGAAGCAGGGCAGTGTACGGATTATACAGTCACATCATAAACACTTCTCCCTGTCAGCCTGGAAACAGCTCCTCTTGGCACCTCCAGCCTGAACAGCTCGGCCGTGTTCTCAGGCCGAACGTGAAGATCGTACTAAAGACTGTGATGACAACTGAGCTTCTGCAGGAGGACGTGCGTGTTGCAGCATCAAACCAGCAGCCGTGAAAGCTGAGACATTCACCAATATGTTCTGAGCGTGCGATCGGAAGCAGCGCTGCGATGAAGCGTCGGACTAACTGCATGCGCCGAACGTGATGAATTTTTAGCGTGCGCTGCTTGGAAGCACATTTTAATGAGACGCCTCCTCAAAGGGCGGCGTCAATTTAACGACGTGTCACAACACGTTGCCGACTCTGGAACAAACTTTGAGTGTCCATTTACTCAAGTGCTGTAATTAAGGTACATTTCTAGCTACTTTACCTCGAGGGACACGTCGCTCACCACATTTATCTGACAGGTATGGGACTGTCTTTAACTACTTTTCAGACCTTTACTAAAACAGAGCTGTATTACGTCGCTGCAGCTCTGGGAGGCTGTAAAGCCAAGAAAACCAGATTGTACAACGGATAGAAATTGATATTAGTCTGTTTTTAGCCCTCTGCAGGTGTGAGTTGGCATCGTAGTGGTCGTTGTTACCACGGTGATGCCTTGCAGCTAATGGTGCAAAGCAAATGTGCACCAAAGTAAAAGAACTGACTGACGGGATGTCGTTAGTTTCTCAGGTATTTAGTCATAAATCAGTGTATTGGAGAAAGTTTTGGACCTCATGATGGCGCTAGAGGAAGAAATACAATGAGTCGACACTTTCTTGATTGAGATTAAGCGTCACAGCAGGACAGGAGATAGACCCGCTGAAGAAGAAAAAAGAATAAAAACAGGACAAATCAATTGATAAATCAAAAGTCGGGGGATGAACAGAGTTATTAGAATCACCCTCTTGGCATCATTCACCATTTAAGAAACACTTGTCAAGTTTTAAACAGTTTCAGATCAATCTCTACTCAAAGCTTCACTTACTAGCTTTCTTTGACGCTTTCAGCTAATGGAGTTACAAGGTTTCCACCAAGCAGTGATGAGATACAGCTCTGAGAAAAAAAAGAAAGCAGCTTGATGGTCACTGATGATTTCCAGCCCCGAACACACAGACAAACATGTTTGTGCATTAACCTCAGATGAGCGTCACATGCATGTGGCTCTGCACAAGACACGCAGGGAAAACACCCCCGTCAGCGCTGCAGCGGCAGATCGCAGCAGCGGTTTAACAACAGCCACCTCCGACCTCTGACAAACCTTCTCTGCGTTCAACATTACATCCAGCGTGCATGCACCTCCCCTGCTGCGGCCTTTGGCACAGCCTTCCCGAGCATGTGATCCTGACATTTCCCCACAGCTCAGCCCGCAGCTCAGCGGCACGCTCGTCTCTTTAATGTCACCTTATGGATTCAACATCTTGTTTTTTTCCTCGGAGCGAGGAGCGGGACGAGAAGCTGAGAGCGGCCATTGTGGCGAGCTCCATCAGCTCTCTGCGTGGCTGTAAACAAGTTTGATGGATTGCTGCCTGAGCGCACAGAGTCACTGAGCGCTGACACACATATCAGACTGGTGCATGTCAGAGTTCATCTACGCTCTTCTGAGGCTGATTTACTGATACCGCTAACTGAATCCTTGCTAGGCATTATACTGCATGTGAGCTCCTCTTTTCTCCTCAGATGTGGGAAATCTCAGCGTATCACTGATCAGTGCTGCTCACTTTTAAAGCTCTGTGTATAACCCTGGTCCTTAAGGTCACAAATCACAACCGAGGACACAGTTTTGATGCAGATGAACAGTTAACTTCTCTCTGGATCTTCACCTCGTGGTGGACAGAGACTCACATGCAGAACAGCAACGACACTGTGAAAACACAAAGCGCCTGTGTGCAACGAAATGTTGCAGCAGTGCGACATCCAGTTCACTCGATCAAAACATGGAACTCTAATTGATCCTATATTGTATAAAATCTATAGCCCACTTATTTAATTTCAGTTCCTTTCCTTTCTTTTATTATTTTTTTGGATACTCGAATATTATTTTGTTTATCTCGATTGCTATCTTGTTTATTTTATTTTAATGTTTTATTTATTTATTTATTTATTTATTCACATTTGCTTATTTTTGATTTCTATATACATCTATTTTTCTATTTGTATGTATAAGTAATTCTTTATAAGATCATTATTTAATTACTTAATGGTACAGTAATATTGTTGTAGGGATGGGGCTCTGTTGAGTGGGGGGGGGGTTACATTGTATTCATGCAGTTCTGTCTTTGAAGTGTCATTCTGTATAAATTTAATATGCAATATAAAACATGCAACTCTAAACAGCTAAAAGCTTCATCACCAGCTGTGACAGCGTGGCTGGTGATGTCTCCACCATGTGACTCAGATGCAGGCGTGAAACTGTACAGGTGTGTAGCTCAAAATGAGTGTGACTACATGGACTCATCTAATAGTGCAGTAATTACTGCTGAGTCCTCAGGTGATAAAGCAGTAACAGTGCTAACACTGTTTTTCGCGGAGTCAACAGCCGTGTTTGTCGTGAACGGCGAGCTGACGGCTGTTCCCCGAAGCTGTCACAGCGACGGATCGCTGAGAGCAGGTAGCAGCCCGAGGGAGAGGACAGACAGTCTGTGATACTGGATCCACCGAAGACCGGTCGTCCCAGGGGACGCTCAGCACACAGGGGGACCACGGGCCACTACAAGGCACGAGACCATGGAGGAAGACATAAATCCCTGCCGACCCTGCAGCTCTGCACAGCGTCTCAGCCTAAACAGACACACAGTCAGAGACCAGCTGGGGAACAAAGTGCAGCATTTAGCAGCTAAAGAGCTGGTGGAGACCAAACCAGAGCTAATAGGAGAGTGACTATTGGGCTTACACTCGTCATGCTGCTGTGTGTCTGCTGGCTGTGTTTGCTGTCATGTTAGCTGCACTAACATTTAATATCTCAGGAGTTCTTCTGCAGCTTGCTATAAACTCAAGTTGTTTAATAACCATATGGTAATGTCTGTTTTTGCCTGATGAAGCCAACTAAATACCTGAAAAATCAGGGTAAGTCATAGCAATGATGCAGAACTGGCGTGCTGTCTTCACCAGGTCTTAATCTGAAGGGACTTCCTGGTTAAATAAAGGTTAAACACATAAAATAGAAAATCCAAATGTCTCACTCTTCCTGTCCGGTTATGACACACTCGGCTGTGATGATGTCCATGTTTGTTGTCCAACACTCTCTAAAAGCTAATGGTTTTCCTGCTGCCACAGTCTTATCAGACATGACAGATAGTCGTTGTTGTGTAAAACCAGGGTGTCGACCTGCACACAGCCCAGAGGCAGATCCACCGCGAGCCAGCCGCTTTCATGGCGAGTGTCAGACTGCTCTGTTTGGATCCACACTGGGCTTTAACTGCTTCAACGAGATACTGTTGAGTCTACGTCAAGAACGTCCCACTTATTTCTGCCATTTTGTTGATATTAGTGCAGTGAAGACTTTATTCTGTCTTTATAACAAGAGGCTTCAGTGCATCCAGTGTGCCATCCAGGAACCTGATTGGTTGTAACGGGAGACGTACAGCGAACCTGTCACCTGCTAAATATTAAAATTAATTTAGTAATAACCTCCCCAAAAAGAGAGTCAGAGACAGAAGCAGAAGAAGAGGGAGAAACAGACCAAACAGACAAAAACGCACAGTAAATTAAGTCATTGAAGTAAAAGTTGTTGCTGTAAATGATGTTTTATAGCAAAATCCAAACTCCAGTGTTCATTTTAAATTAAAATGCCCAAACCAACTTAAACACGAGCGTCTAAGAGAGGCTCTGAAGTCGTCTGCGGAGAGCCGGTACAACCTGTCGGAAAGCCAGAGGAGCTTTTTGAGGGAGGCTGAGTTTCATTTTCTCAGTCAAAACTGCCGGAGGAAGCAGATTCAGGATCAGAACAAAGGCCAAAGATTTGTCTCTGATGGACAAATCAATACAAGGCGCCGGCACACAGGCGGGAAACCGTTCGAGACAGCACTTAAAAGCTTCTGTTAAAGTCTTTTGGTCTGTTTTCTTCCATAAAGTTTGTCCCTGGCAGCCACCGTACGACTAAAAGCAAATCAGCCTCAGCAAAATCAGTTTAAATCTCTGCATGTTATTTATTATTTCCATGTCATCGTACGTAGCCGTCAATCTTTACACCTTCTCAGATTTCTGCTAACGTCAGTAAAAAATGGCGACACGCTTGACGACTGGGACGTTTTTCAATAAATCGTTTGTGGTCAAACATTTTTACCGTGAGGCATTCGTGCATCTTTCTACCTGCTGTTTTTCCACGTTTCAAACAGATAACAGTAATCCAAAAGTAATCTCATTAAACGCTGACCCCAGAGGAGAGCGGTGAACGCCGCTGGCTGGCGCCCGCTGCTATGAATAGATTACAGCTGGGAGGTAATCCCGTCTGAAATCATCCTCAATGCGAAGAATAAGCCGAAAATCACCCCGACTTTAAGCCTAAAACCCCACTCAATATGTTCTCAGACTCAAACAGGGCAAATGCTGTTGCATATCAAACCCACTTTAATCTACGAGGTGAAAACACAAAGAAGGAAGAAGGTTTCGCACAAAACCACCTCAGGTTGTTCTGGAAAAAGGATGAGAAGAGCGAGGGAGGAGGCGAGGAACTTTATTTTTTAAACTACACTTCATGTTTTCAGACAGCTGCTCTCCTCAGCGTCCCTTAGATCCTTCAAATATCTATTTTGAATAAATAACAATGAGCATCCAGTGGAGTCTGCATGCGTTCACTAATTCTGCAACCAAAAGGACTGAAAGCTCCCAAGAAAGGAGAACTGGACTGAAGCTTCTGAAATATGGACGATCTTTCTGAGTAAAGCTGCATAGATACATTTAGGGAGGGGGGGGGTCAGGTCTGTCTGATGGTAGGAAGTGAGGGCAGAGGGTGAGACAGGTGTCGCCACATGTTGAAATGCAGCTAAAGCAAAGGTTATACACTCAGTTTCCACTTTATTAGGTACGCCTGCACACCCGCTCCTTAATGCAAATACCTACCTACTCCCCAAACATTAGAATGAGGAAGAAATGTGAGCAGGTGACTCAAACAACCAGGTGTTACAAGACAAAACACGACTCATGGGAACTAAGCCGATGATGGGAAATAATGGATAATCTCAGATCCTTGGGTGCAGTGTAATCAGGACTTTCTTGGCACACATAAGGCCACTGAACTCTGACTGAGCATGCTGTAGCTGCCACAGGCTACCTGAGCATCGTTGCTGACCATGTGTATCCCTCTATGTGCAGTCCATCATCTTCTAATGTTACCTCCAGCAGGTAACATGCTTCCACCATGGGATGTGGTGGAACAGCCGATTCTCGGCATGAACGTGGAGCCGACAGACCTGTAGCAACTGTGTGATGCTATCAAGTCACCATGGAGCAGAATCTCTCAGGAATGTTGTCCTGTGTTAGAAATGTACCTAATAAAGTGGCCACTGAGTGAATTTTAGCTTTTTCCATCTTAAATCTAGCATATCAGTTGATCTTAGACTGTTGAAAATGTGATTAGATCTTTCAGAGCTGGAGACCCCTCAGGAAAGTGGACTGGGAGACTTGTGTGGATTTGACCTAAAGCCAAACAGGTGGAGTCAATCTGCAGCCTCAATGAAGACGGATGAGTCCACACGTCTGCCTGAAGTCAAGATCCCAATCGGGTGTCAACCTGTCAGCTCCTCACCTGTTTCTGATCATTACTCTGTTTGTCGTGTGTTCGACCTCGGGCCCCTGAGGAGATGCGACACGTCCCGCCGCTCTGTCCATTAAGACAGAGCCGCTGCCGTTTGACCTCCTGACCCGGCCTCGAGCCGCCACTACGCTTAATTAACACAGCGACAGGGCAGCAGGGACAGCGAGGAGCATCGACACAGAGGGCAGGATGAGGTCCAGGCAGGCAACCAGGTTTCTGGTTTAAATCTCTGCTCATCATTAGGATCAGAGGCCGTAACTCCGGCTTCCAGTTTTACAATTCAACTTATGATCCTGGTAAATATCTTTTTATTTTTATTAGATTTGAAGAGCTCCAGGGTTCACCCTTTAAATCAATTTTCTGCACAAAACTCTTTCCACGGTCTACACAAGCAAGATGGAGATGCAGCTGTTTTAGCTCCTCAGTGTCAAGTGGATTGAGCTGATCATGAGATTTAAAAAAACCTCCAAACATGCATTTACTTTTCAGCTTTTATTAAACACTGAATTGAATCAAACGTCTTATTTTGTCCATCCAACAGCCAAAAAAAGATATTCAGTTTATTATCATGCGAGATAAAGAAAAGCAGCTCTCGCTCCTCTCCCTCAGTCTGTGTTTGTCAGGCTGAAACAGAGCAGCTCTGTTTTTCATACACTTCATCACACTGAAGTACCTGGGTGTGTGTCTCAAGCCAAATCCTTGATCAGAAGCTTTAGTGCAGCAGAAATGAAGAACACTTTGCTGACACTGCAAAAGAAAACCCAAAGACTTCAAAGAGTTCACATGCGAACAGTCATGCTTCTTATATTTACCAGCAGCAGCGACAGTCTCTCTCTGCGTGTTGTATTTCCTGTTTTATTTTGAAAGGCTAACATCTCCTGCTGCTCTCATTACTCAGTTCAAACCCTCGTTCGTTTCCCTGCCAGACTGTCTTTATCAGCGCGTTGTCTTGTTCTCTGGTTTTTGTATTTGTTTCCTCTGTTCGCCTGCCTGGTTTCTCAGGACACGTGTCTCGTCTGGCTGGCCAGCTGATAGTGGAGGACGAGGAGGAGGTGAGTGTTGAGTCAGCGCTTGGCGAGAAAAGCTGCAGGTAACACTGGAGGTCGGTCGCCTCTGCTGAACGCTCGCACGCTGACTCGACGATACGACGTTTGAGTAAAAGCAACAAAGGATAAACTTCAGTGAGAGAAAGCGGAAAGCGGCTTCAGTACTCCCTGCAGGCAGCGTCAGGACCGATTGTGCTGTAAAACCACACAAGGTTTCATTTATCAGGTCAGGACACTCGTCCGGCACTGAAACTCCCCAAAAGGTTTAAGAGCCCACAGCAGAGAGCAGACAGAGGAGGAAATGAGCCACTGTGAGGCGTCTCAGACTCAGACTGATTCATGTGGTCTCAGCGAGGACGAGGCCGGAGGAATAAACACGGTGACAAACGGCGGCCAAAGCCAAGTTTGTGATGGCAGTGAGCCAAATATTAAATCACGCATTTCACTCTTTTCGCCTTTAAACAGACCGAAAATGGCCACAGTGTCTCACTGCGTAATCCAAAGTATTGTCTTGTGATGTCTTACGCAGCGACAGGAAACTGACTCTCGCTGTGTAAACTTTATTTCACTTCCTGCAGACGTTTCATCATAAAACACTTCCAGGTGATTCAAATGGACGGAGAGACGCTTCAAGTGTTGATTGTGTGAACAGAAAACAGCAGCGACAGCAAATTAAAACACTAAAATCTGATAAAAACTCATCAGATCAGGGTGAATTAGTGCTGCATGTCTGCTTCTAATACAGGAATAAAAGGCTTAGACCCTTCTGCAGTCGAGGAAAACGAAGGCTCCTGACACTACTTGAGAATTTAGGTAAGTTATTTGGGTACAAAATGAATGTTTAGTGCAGCCGAGCCTCACACATGCTAAGCAAGTGATTTAACTGTATTTGGAGGAAGCTTTTATAATATTGCATGATTTTTAAAAAAAGCTTTGGCCCTCAGTAAGTCCCCTTCAGAAGCATCTCCAAAAAAAGTCGTGTTTGGATGGTTAAACTGTAATGGCGCCTGCTGATTTCTGTTTTTGGGGTCATTCATGACAGAAGACTGAGAACGAAGGACGGTAAAAGCTTTTACGTCTGCAGCAATTTTTTGCAAATGCCTGAGAGGTCACAGCACAAAAATGTCACAGGAAAACTCCACCATTAAAAGCTCAAAAAGCTGCTGCTGATGGCCCTGATCCTTCATTAAATATTAAGGGTGGCTGAGTGCAGTGTCTGGTAACGGCGAGATCGTCCGAGATCAATCGCATGAAACGGACGAGATAAGGGAGGAGGAGAAGGGTGAAAGAGAGGTGAGGGAGGGGGAAGGAGAGGAGATAAAGGATGCAGGAGTCGCACTGATTCGGCCCTTTGTGCCATCGGCCCTCCTCCCCCAGAAATGATTTCTCATCGAGCTGAGTCAGTCGGCTGCTCGCGGAGGGAACGTCTTCAGACGGAAACAAGAGTTAATCTGCAGATAGACGGCAGCGAGGTGAGCCGTCACCTGAATGACAAGCAGACTGTAAAGGTCACAGCGACTTCAGATAACAGGAGCTGCGTCGGGATAAACATGGCGGCCTTTCCCTGTCATAGAAGAAGACATTCTGCCTAGTAACAAGTGACCGCCGGCTGCAGGGAATATGCACAGTATTGTTTTTAAACGAGTATTTCAGTGATCTGATCACACTTTCCGAAGTGTCAGACCAGGACAGCACAAGGATTTTCTCTCTTCTGTTTGTTCTCATCACACTAAATAAATCCAAATCTAACACAGCTTTTGAGACACTACTTTCAGTCTCTGCGTTTCAGCCAGCAGAAGTCCTTAAAGTGGCCAAACAGCCTCATTTACACAGCACATGTTAATCACAGAGGCAGGAGACACGTAGCTTCTATAAAAAGACAAATAATATGCTTCTATGTATCTGAAAAAAGCTGAACATGGACGTCCACATGGAGCTGGGTGGCCTGTATGTCTGCACGTTGAACTGCCACGACTGTGTTAACGACAAGAGACGCAAGAGAAACATGGTCACGGCTGAAAGAAGTGAAGCACAGGCCATTTAAAGCGCTCTGCGATGCACACGTGCAGCCCTGAGAGTCATCGCAGAAACACAAACTTTAAGTGTCTCCTGTGCATGAATGTGGTGCAGCATTTGCAGTGGAAATTCAAGAAAATTCTTCATTTGAATCAGTAAATGGGGTCGTGATCAGCCGGGGGCACTGTGCGCAAAAAAACCCTGAGAATCAGTCACAGGAGATCTGAGCCGCTCTGTCTTTATATAAAAACGTGAGTGAAAGCAGACGCAGACGAAGCTTTGAAGAGGAATAAAACTGGATTTGACTGCGATTGACCGGCAGCAAAGTTTTTTTTAATGTTAAAACACACGGGACGTATTTCCAGGGCTCGCTAGAGGCGGTTGAAAATGCATGCGTGTCGTCTCCTTGTGATGTGCACGCTCCTCTATCTCCTCCGTGCAGCCGGCGCTCCAGGTAAGCTGAGTTTGACCTTGAAAGAGGAAACAGCGGCGAGCTTGAAGAGCGGCTAATCAGTGGGTGTGAAGCTCCAGCTGTGTGTGTGTGTGTGACAAAGGGAAGAAGATACAGTGCTACTGGCAGTTTTATAATGCTCTTAGCTGCACCAGAACACCCCCCCAATACCAAAACACACACAATATCACACACACACACACACACCCACAAGCCAGAACAACCTAATCGGTAATTTACTGACGCCTCTGTTCAATGAAGAGCTAGCAAAAGGCTAAATACCCTCTGCACAAAGGCAGCCATCAATACAGCAGCGAATGGAGAACCAGGATCAGGTCTATTCGGAGTCTATTCAGGAGGAGGAAAAAGCCAACAGCAGGTCAATATGATGTTATTGTATTGAGCGCCGGAGGACGGGATCTGATCGTACTGGTGCGAAGGTTTTAAAGGAAAGGCGGCGACGAATGCCGGAGACAAAGGATGCGGGGCCAGCATGGTCACAGAGAGGCTCTAAAGAGACGGAGCCGGATCGATGGAGGCTATTCTGAGCCTGACAGGAGCGATCAGGCTCGGAGACGGAGGGAGCGGCGGTAGACTCTCAGCGGTTTTTATAATTCCTGCTGTGACGGTGAGGATGATAACACACATCACTCTCCTTGCATCATATCAAAATCCTGTTCTCTTCCGATGAATAAGATATTTGAAATAAAATAGAATATGAGGTGTTCTTACATAAGCTTGAATTAACCGGTTTCAACCAACGACGTCGTGACATCCACCCATCAATCAGTCGTTCAGCAGCACGAAGCTTCATTCGTTAGCGACAGCATGCTAAGCTCCACAAGCTCATTCACGTCTTCTTCCACGCTCACCTTTAGCCAATCATCTGTGAGCTGTCAAATCTTAAAAATGCTCCCACCTCCACCCCTCCACCACCTCAGCTGTGATGATCCGATCAAACCCTCCGTTCTCCTCACCAGCATCACTGTTCATTCCCTGAGGGAGTTTCCTTCATTTTGGAAGCACCTGATCCACAGGCCCGCTTCACATGGTGATCTACTTCCTGCTGGGTCTCCAAAGCTCCAAAGTCTGTTTCTCATGTTCACAATAAATTGAATCTTGATTTAAAATGTTTTGCTTCTCTTACAGGGCTCTCCTGATGGAAATGGGGGTGATGAAGGTGTGATGAAGATGTGTGACTCTCCATGTTTCCTGGTAAACACATGGCTAGAAGGAATCTGGATATGTTTCATCTGGACTTTAACCACAAAAAGTGAGAAAAACTCACTGAAAACTACCACAAACTGCCTGTTACAGAGGCCTCAACATTCTGTCCCGACAAAAAACGTCATTATTACTTTAAAACGATGCTGATGTGACATTAAATCAAACAGACGTGACATCCATGACTGTTTGTGCTGCTCTGAGGCAGAGGAACACTTTCGTCCCTGTTTAACTTTGTGGTTCTGGGAGGTTTGATTAATCCAGAGCTTCATTTTCTAATTAAACTGACAGTCAGCGTCCTCCTCCTCCTCCTCGCCTCTCTGGAGTTAATATGTACGTTATATGTTCACATCCTTAAGCAAACACAATTAATAAGAGCAGATTAGCAGCGCTCGAGTCGAGGATGTTTAATTTCACAGCGAGCCCGGTCGTCCTAACCCCAGGAGCGTAGCGTGAGCCGTCCTAATCCTCCCTCCGCCGCCGCTGCGTCCGTCCGTCCGCACGCAACACAGCTCGCATGTCGTCGCAGGCGAGTTAAGACGGAACATGTGGGGCCCTGATCTCCGAACATCTTCAGGTCGACTAATATCAACACGCGATGCTAACGTAATCCCTCCCGCCCACAGAGCTGCCAGAGAGCTAACACTTCTAATGATGACACAAGTTAAGATTAACACAGCGAGAGCGGAAGCTAATTATTGAACTGAACTTGTAAAAACACTCCACAGATCAGTGATGACTTTATTTATCACAGCATGAAGGCAGGGATCCATCAGAGGAATAACGGGACTGTTCAGACTGTTTGAATGTTTGTTCCTGTTAATCGACGATTTGGTGAAACACACGTCAGAAAATGTTTCACCATCTGGGATCAAACTGGGCTGAACGGGGTTTTTTTAAGAAGTTTAGCTGTTTCGATGCTACTTCATTTTTAATCTGTACTACTTGATTCACTTTGAAACGATTTTGAACTGCAACAGCAATCGCTGATTATTTTCTTCATTAATTAATTGATCATTTAGTTAATTAAATGTTAGAAAATGGTGAAAAATGTCCCTCACAGCTTCCCAGAGTCTGAGGTGACGTCTTCTGCATCCTTTTTTTGTCCAACTGGTAGTCAAACCCCAAAGATGTTCAGCTTACAACAATACAAAACAGAAAAAAGCTGAAAATATTTCCACTCTGGGAGATGACAAACAATTAATTACCAAAATTGATAATTAATGTTGATTTTCTGTCTATCGACTAATTGACTAATTGACTTAATTATTGCAGCTCTGATTGAAAATACAGCCCAGAAAAGGTTTAGACACTGTGTAAAACATGAATAAAACTTGCTTTTTGACATCTGCTCAACTGAAAACAGCACACAGACAGTATGTTTCATGTTTGACCTCATCAGCTTCATCAATTTTTTCTCCGTAAACTCAAAAACGAACGGCGACCCCGGCAGCGGACGCACTCTTGGAATGTGTGATCGGGCTTTAGACCTCAGAACACTGTGATATTTCAAGCAGCAAATGGAAACAGGCTGAACCGCTGCTGCGTCCAATCTATCAGAGGTTTTATTGGCAATCAACCGCCGAAAAGCAAAGTGTCACGCTCTCAGATGCGGCTAGCAGCGGCCTCGACCTCCGACCTCCCCTGTGAGAGGCCCGCTGGGTCGGTGGCTGCCAGCGGAGTGACACAGCTGACCCGCACAAGGGGGAGCTGGGAAATCCCCCCGGAGCTCCACAACAAGAGACGCACAGCGCAGCGTACAGTCAGCCGCAGCACATCCGCAGCCGTCCGTGCGGCCAGGCGTGGGGTCAGGGCGTCAGCTGAGACGCAGGAGTGAGGCATGATGGGATTCAGCGTGACAGGGGTGGAAGGACAAGGCTCTGTTCATGCAGCCCTCAGATCAGGCAGCATGTTGCACTGAGCACGCTCAGCGTTGTTTTACAGCGTCGAGGCTGCAGCACGCGAGTGTTTCTGGTGTTTCCTGCATGTCTGAACATCGATGAGTGTGAGCTGCGTCAACAAGCACGATGAAAATAAGCCACGACTCAGATATTCTCTGTGCACAGCCTGGTGACCCCGCCTCGTGTAAGATGACACAGTGAAATATGGGCTTCTGTCCGTCTTACTCAATAAAATACAACACGTACACCTGCCTCCCTCTACACGACTGAACGTGGCGGTCCGGCTGCACCTCTGCCTCGTCCTGAGTGCTCCTGCTCTTCATCCCTCCCCCTCTGTGTTTCTCTGGGCGTGGCATTTCCTTTTCCCAGCTGCTGCCACTCAGCCTGCACACCTGCAACCCGTCCGCTCATCTGCCCCGGCAGTATATTTACCCCGGCTCTACACTCCAGATCGTCCACTTCACCAGCGTGGTTCTAACGCTTCACCACAGATTTGCTCTTGTCAGTAATCCTGAGTTTGTTTGCCCGTCCTGCAGCCGTAGACTTCGCTCTAACTCCTGGGTTCTGCTTCTGGGTCCAAAATCAGTTTAACACAGCAGAGTAAGAACAATCTAAACGAAAGCCGCCAAATCTGTGTGAGGTGTCCATGTTTCTAGGGCTGCAATCAGCGACTGTCTGTAATCAATGATTATCTATCCTATCGTATCTTATCCGATTATTGTCTGAGCTACAGTCCAAAACACAAAGATTCTCAGTTTTCAACAATATAAAACAGACAAAAGCTGCAGATCCTCATGATTAAAAAGCTGAAAACAGAGAATTGAACGATCAATCGACGGTCACAATTGTTGCCGAGAAAGATTCTGTGGATCTGCTAATCAATAAGTTGGCAGGTCGTTCCAGCTCTGCTTTTCTAAGATAAAACAACCCGGTCAAGAGTAGATTCAAAAATAATTTAACATGGAATAAAAAAGGACACAAATGGCAAATCAAAGGGCTGAAGGCCGTCATCTGACCTGCGTGACAACGTGGACATGAAACTTAAAAACAGCCTCTTTGTGTTAAAGATGCTGAAAATTACCGAGAGAAAAATGAGACAACGTGCTGCTGATGTCAAACACCAACAAGCTGTGCATCATGAGAGCATGAATCCCCATGAACTGGGGGGTCCTGCCACATCCACGATGCACAAAGCACACACAGACTCACAGAATTTCAGAATGAGCAATAAAAGACTGTTGAGATCAAATTAAAACTGATATTCAGCAGAAACGTGTGAAGAATTTAACTTTATTATCACCTCTCACGCCTCACATGATCCTCACCTGTAAATGTGCCGACAGTGCGTTTGTTCTGTCACTGAAGGCTGTTGGATACCTGCTCCCCTCATGCTACCGGTTCAGCAGGTGTGATTCTGTCTCCAGCACGTACTCTGATCCGATGTTTTGTTCAGTTAACTTTGTGTTCTGTTGTGTTTCATGTTTCTGTGCTGTCCACGTTTACGGCCTGTAAGTCCTCAGTATTATAGCGCCAATAAAAACAAGCTGGAGCCGCTGTGGGACAACTGGAACCAGAGCGAGCTGACGTGAAGAGTTCAAGACCTTCAGTCTGGAACGGGACGAACGCTCCCCTTCAGGATATTTAACACACCTCTTGAGAAAATAACTGCTGCATTAAAACACACTTTTTTACCCGACTTTCTATCAAGTCCAGCCTTCGTCCGCAGCACCGCTGTGCTTCAGTTTGCCTCTAATCTACTCACCACCGAACAAACCAAGAAAACATCCTGAACTGTGTTGACCAACAATTCTCAAACGTGATGTAAAACGTGAAGGACGTCTGTTCACACTCAGTCAAACAAGCTCCATTAAGAGCAACCAGGACGAATGAGTCACAGAAGAAAATGAAAAACTGATGAATAATTGTCTTGTTAACTTTGAGTGCACACTGGCAGTTCTCTAATCCCTTCAAAACACTTTAGCTTTCACTCCCTAATTACCAGGAAGTGAAAACATTTCAACAGCATAAGCTAGTCTGTCAAGTGTGCACCGACATGGTCCAATCAAAAAGCATTTTGTTGATTTAGCTTGTATAGATGTGACATACAGCAGGTTTCCCATGCAGCGCTCTGCAGTACCACTTAGGAAGAGAATTATGGGGGAGGGGGCTTTTCTCTCGCTTGAGTTTCCTCATGACAAACAACAGAAACCTTTCTGGTTGTACAGTTTTAAAAGCTCTTGTTCTGCTTCCATAAATCAACCAGAGGAGTTGCAGGCTGGTGGGAGCTGCAGGTTTTTAATGCTTTACTGTCTGACTGACTGACGCCTCGTTCAGACTGCCAGCTCAACTCACATTTTGGTTTATCCAGATTGTGTCCACACGGACTTTAGAAAGTCTGAACAGCAAAAAAAAAAAAAAAGGAGGTGGTTTGAAATGCGATTTCTGCAGATGCATCTCAGTCTGGACGCTCTGGCTGCTCAAATCAGATTTTTCGCAGTGCGACACACAGCGACGACGTCAAATCCAGAACGACTGAAGTGCATCAGACCGGGTGGGCAGAGTCCACGCTGCTGCAAGCAGAGCGGTATGGAGGACAACAGAGAGCAACAGTCTCCTGCATTACATATTGATAGTGCGATTGTTTGCAGGACGGAACGATGCACTTCCATTTCCCACGCTCCCGTCTTGGAAAGCTGTGTCGCCTTACTGACGCCTACATCGTTACCACAGCAACAGATGTAGATAGGTTGGTGATGTCTGGAGAGACAAATCCGATCTGATCGCTTGCAAAAAAAAAACAGTGTGGACAGTCTGTCCTAAAGATCTGATTTGAGAAACGTCCTGTTAGACTTTCAAAACAAAGCTTGTGGGACGTCCTGTGCTTCAGGCATCCACCCACATCAAAAATGGAGCATATGAGTCCATGCACAGGAATCTACAAATTCAGGTAAAAAGACAAGTAGCAGGAGAGAGGAATGGTTGGTTGCCAGTCCCAGCACACTGGATTTGATTTGAATCACCTCGGAGGTTTAAGTGCTGACTCTCATCTCTGAGTGTGTTTTTATATCCGTATCAGATGAACAGAGCTCACTTTATCCCCAAATTTTAAGAGACAGAACCTAAATAAACAGTTTAGTTGGACTGAGACTGACTGAAAGAATATTCCACTGCCAGTCAATAAAAAAGCTCCTTGGATGCCTGATCTGTCGCCTTAGGACGAGTCCTAAACTACTCATCAGATGGTAAGTCCAACGTGCTGGAACACACAGCTCATACACTGCAATGCACACTCTTTATTTTTACATTGACTCGAGTGTTAAAAAAGGACTTTAAAACAAAAAAACAAAAGAAAGAAAGAAAGAAAGAAAGAAAGAAGAAAGCTGATTTATGATTATAATATTCACCAGTAGGGGGTGCTGAGCCTATTTGGAGCTGGTGCATTTCAGGACCCCTCTCTCTGTGTGTGTGTGTGTGTGTGTGCGTGTGTGTTGGACAGCTCCTGGTGCTGAAACCTCAGCAGTCAGGCTGGTGCCGCACACAAACTGTCTCGTTTCCTCATGAAAACCGAAACCTTTCACAGAAATAAGTTCAAAATGTGAGAAATCCGTCAGGAAATCTGAGACGCAGAGCGACAAACAGCCCAACTGAGCCAACACATGAACGCCATCATGCAGGCTAACACGAGCCAAGTCACTGATGAGGAAACACGGGGATCGGCTGCCCAGTTTTGGTTTTTATGATCACAATCAAAAAGCTAAATCTACGTTCCCCCACAGCGGAGAGCGTCAGTGAACGCCTCGTCAGGCATCAGGCAGCACTCTGCACACATTCATCATCAAGTCTGGAAGTTTCTCTGAGGAACCCAAACAAACAGAACAGCCAGGAGGTGGAGGGGGTGGAGGAGGGGAGCGTCAGGAGAGAGGAAGAAATGCCGATGGATGGTGAGGAGGCGAATAAAGGAGGAGAAGAGGAGGAGAGCTGCAATTAACCAATGTCTTCATTCAATCTGTCATTTATTTTCTCGAGTAACCGATTACGATGATCATTTTTCAAACAATGACATCTGAGAACATCCTAAAATATCCTGTTGCATCCACAAACTAAAGATATTCAGTTCAGTTGCATTGAATAGATGTCGACTAATCGATTAATCGCTGCAGCTCCAAAGAGGAGGAGGATAGAAGAGAAGGAGAATAAGTGAAGAAATAGAAAGTGGATAAGAGCAGGATTAGGGGAGGTGGTAAGAGATGAAGGAGGAAGAAGAGGAGGTCAGTAAAGGAGGAGAAGAGGAGGAAGAGGATGGAAGAGAGGAGGAGAAGAGTAGAGGAAGACTGAGAGACAAAAAGAGGAGAGGAGGCTACAGGGGCAACAAAGAGGAGACAAGCAAGGAAGACGATAAGGGGGAGGGGTAGAACATGGAGGAGGAAGAGGAGGAGGCCATTAAGGAAGAAGAGGAGAAGGACAGGAGAGGAGGATGGGCGGAGAGGAAGAGGAGGGGAAGATGGAGAAAAGAGGACAGGTGGGCGCTCACCTGGTTGGTAGAGAGTTGTGCATTCTGGGAGATGAGCAGCTGGACCAGAATGTGGAGTCCCGAGGTGAACAGGCCGGCCAGGATGGCCCAGGTGAGCGGCAGCGGCAGCATGCTGTAGGTGGCGAACAGGGTAAACAGCACGTATCCCACCCCGTCACCCAGCAGCCCGTAGCCCAGCCCGGCCGCCAGGATCTGCGTGGCCATGGCCACCCAGGTGACCACGCCGCTGTACTGCAGGTAGCTGTGCGACGTGGTGTCCTTCCGCACCACCACTAAGGCACAAATGACGACTTCGATGCCCGTGAAGAAGCCCAGCAGCGTCCCTTTGATCGGGTCCATCGGGGACGAGGCCAAGGTGAGGTGCAGCACCAGCAGGGTGAGCTTGGTCACCACGTCCAGGATGTTCATCACCACCACCGACTTGCGCCTCTGGCCCAGAAAGTAGCGCTGGTACAGCCGCTCCAGGTCGCGAGACTTGAAGGCGTTCCGCAGCGTGGGGAAGATGACGCCCCGGTACGTGTAGCCCCAGTTCAGGAAGAAGTCGGAGTTGCTCGGTGCACAGTCGATCTGCAAGAATCCCAGGTCGCTGCTGGCGCGCTCCGGGAACACCTTGGTCCCGCCGTTGTTGTGCCGGTCTCCCACCGACGTCCGCCCCGCCGACTGCTTCCGCGCGCCCTGGCCCGGGTCGTAGGGGTCATCCGGCCCGATGCCCTTCACCCCTCCTCCGCCTCCGCCGCCCTGCTCGTGGATGAAGCGCTGCTCGGTGATGTGCCGCACCGCGTTCTGCCACAGCAGCCGCTTGGGTCGCGCGCTGCCGCCGCCGCCGCTGCCGCTGCTGTTGCTGTTGTTGCTGCTGCTCGGCGTCTTGTTGATGGTGTACAGCTCCTCGCTCGCGCTGGAGCACCGGACCTCGGACAGCTCCATCACCGCTGCCGCGTGTTGCTCTTGTTGCTGTTGTTGTCTTCTTCTATCGGTTGTGTCGGTTGATATTATCCCTGCCTTCCCGGGTGCGAGTTAGCTCAGCGATTTTGGGGAGACGACGTCCTCTCGTGCGCATTGAACCGGGGGCGCGTGCTTCTCTCTCGGGTTGCGGCGAGCACGGCTCGGGGTAAAGCGCGGTTGGAGGTCATCGTCACGCGAACGATTCCACTGAAGAAACAGCACATAAATCCGACTCGAGTGGAAAAGCATCTCCCGGATTAACCGCGCACCATCACAACCATCACCACCGTGCACCGTGTCCCCGCGCTGAAGGCTAAAAATCACCGGGCGGTGTGTCCAAGCAGCAGCTCGAGCCACCGTGCGCCGACCGTCCGCACCATCAGGGTGCCGCGGCGTCACGGAGAGCCGGGATCCGTGAAAACAAGGCGGAGGTTCGGGATGCACGCGGTGTCAGGCAGCAGCTGTCGCACGCGAGGGATCTTTGAAGTGAGCCCCAGAAATGGCTCGCGCGTCGCTGGCACAGCTGGGTCCGCTGTGGAGCACAAAAAAAGCCACAAATTTACGCGTTAATTCCCGTTTTCTGTAACGTTCGTGAAAGATGCAAGAAAAAGACAAATCCGGTGTGTGAGCAGCGGACAGGAAAGACCAGGAAAGAAAAAATCCGTTTGTCTGGAGGCAGAGCGTCGGGACTGTCAACTTGCAGCTGAACAGGCTCCGCAGACAGGATCAGTGCCGACTGTTCGAGCCATCCACACGAGGGGCTCGCGCTTGAATGCAACACCTGGGTGGGGGTGCGGCGGGGCGCGGCGCCGAGACACACAACGACCCTCCGTCACAATCCTACTCTGTTGTCTCTCTGAGGAGACAGCGCGAGGAGCGACTCGTCTCCATTGACAGTGTCCAGAGAATGATGTCCTGTGTGTCCCCGTGCAGCGCGCGAGGATGAGAACGTAGCCTCCTTCCTCCTCCTCCTCCTCCAGTTCCTCCTCCTCCTCCTCCGGTGAGCCGTCTCTCCGCTTGAGTCCTCCCTGTTTCCCCCCTTCCTTCTTCTTCTTCTTCTTCGTCGTCCTTCTCCTCCTCCTCGGTGTTGAGGTCGAGCAGCAGCCGCGTGGAGTGGATGTGCAGAGAGCGCGAGGCTGGTCAGCGAAAGGCACGGAGCAGCGCGCGAGTCAGCTGGGCTCCGGTTTGACGTCACAGTCACCTCTGGATCTGCGTGTGTGTGTGTGTGTGTGTGTGCGCGCGCTCCCCCTCTCTCCTTGTCTTAACCGCCTTCATCATCCCATGCTCCTCTTCTCCTTTATCCATGTCCATCCTTTCCTTCTTTCTCCTCCTCCCTTCATCCACCCCTCTGCCCCCACATATTTCTCTCCTTGCCTTTTGCCTCTCCCTCTTTCTGTCCCACTTTGCTCTCTTCTTCTTCTCTGGTCCCTTTGTTGAGGTCGAGGCCCTCATGGAGTCAGTGAGTTTCCAATATTTGGGCTGTTAGCCATCTCCAGTCAAACTGTCTGTGCCTGTGTTGCATTGTGGGTAATGTAGGCGCCAGGTTTTAACAAGAAAGAAGAAGGCGTCAAACGAAAGAAGAGGACATCTCTAGTTTTGAGAGGAAAGATTAAGGTAAAGCGGTGTCCTGCAGGAAAGTCAGACGACACACCTCCACCCTCTTATGGAGGAGGTGTGGAAGAGTTTGACTGGTCTGCTCAGAGCCCTGACCCCAACCCCATCTTATACCTTTGGGATGAACCTGAACGCCGACTGTGAGCCAGACCGGATCGCCCACCATCACAGGAGTGGGGGCTGTCATAGCTTGTTCGGGTGTCCAATTACTTTTGTATATGTAGTGTGCGTAAAGTAAACCTCACGATTAATGAGTCAGAATAAGCTACTGGTAACAAATATGGATCGTCAGAAATTATCTGTGCAAAAAAAGCAAGAATGATGTCAACAAAATAAGCAAAACACGACACGAGTTAGCAGGAGTCAATGCTAATGATGCATACGTTTAGCATGAAAGAAAACAGAAAAAGAATCAAGAATCCTTTTATTGTCATTGAGCAAATCAACGAAATTTGCATTGCAACCCCCGTGTAGATAATAAGAAAGATAAGAAAGATAATAAAATAAAGTAAAGATAAGGGAATAAAATAAACTAACATGCAGTAAAAATATGCGTAAATGCAATAAAAAAAGAAAATATACCAGAAATAAAATATACTAAGACAATAAACAATAAAATATACCAACAGCTGAAAATATACGAAAATGTATATTCTGAGATTCAGCTAACGCATGTAATGAGGCTGTTCTCACAAGAAAAACAACAGCACCAGGTTTTTTGTTAACACTAAAAATAATGTCATTTTCTGACAACTGACCTCTTGTGGCCGAGTGAATAATGACTTTGGGTCTGAGGAAAAGGCAAAATCAGGACATTGTCATAGCGACACCAAACCTCAGCAGGAGGTTGAGGTGGAGACAGCGGTTCACATCCCGCCTTCAAACTGCCACTTCCTTTAAACCACGACCATCTTTCCTAAAACGTGCACCAGTAGTTATAGTGAACCAAACTTTGGAGGCGGCAGGTCAGAAAATAATCTTGGCGACTGATCAGTGGCGACAATAATTAACACGTGAAGCAGGTGTCAGACCTCTGAGCTCTCCGTTGAAGTTGTAGCGGCGTGAAGCGAGAGGCTGCGTTTGGTGTTTTATAACGGGACTGACTGCATCAGCTGGTATAGCAGTGAAATGAGTCATCAGACTCATTGTCCCGCAAAGCTCGCACACACACACACACACACACACACACAAATAGACTCATGTTGTTCATGGCGGTTTAGAAACTGTGGAAATGCTGAGACATTTTGGGATACAAGCCTGCTTCCTGTCTCGTATCAGAGGATCGATGTTGGTTTCATCTTTGTGGGCCCAGCACAGAGACCGGTCCTGGACTTGCTAGCCTCAGCAGGCAGGCAGAGGCGCGAGTGCAGCTTCATTAAAAGTGAAAAGTCCAACAATTGACGAGTAGTTTGACATCTTATATCATGTTACTTTAACAGAAACAGCCCTTTTCTTATAGCAGTGTTAGCATTGGAGCTACAGGGTTTTTTGGTATATCATTTAAAACAAGACCAAGTGAATTTCAGTGATAATGTGTTTAAATTTGAACAAATAATTTCAGTGGTGTGAACTGAAACTGAATGCATCCTCATTTTATTCATGTGAATTTGGCAGCTGAAGTGTTTTTGCGGCGTCTTTTCATTCCCTTACAAAAAGCTAATTTAGCTACAGACTCTGCTAACATTAGCTGTAAGTTTTAGCAAGCAACACTTTCCGGTGACACGACTGACCAGGACCAGGTCCCTTTGCACCACCCAGCGATTCTTCCCAGTGACCTTTGAAAAAACTGACCGTAAGTCCTGAAAGCCGCAAAGTCTGCTCACATTCATCATCACGTTTAGCCTGCTAAGAGCTCACAAACTGGACTTGCTTCTAGAAGCAGGCATTGATCCTCCTGCAGGATTGTTGACCCACCAGGCCGTCGTGTGAGCTGTTTTAGGACGCTAAAACTGTCAGAGGACCCATTGCTGTGAAGCTTGTATTCCACGTGGAGAGAGGAAGCTAGTTAGCCGAGTTAGCTAGCATTAGCTGACTCCCACCAGGTGCTACTTTTTATTCATGTATTTTCAAAACCTGCACCAGGTGTGCACTGAAGTCACAACGCAGAGCAAGAAGCAGATACTGATTTCTACAGGAAGTGTGACTTTAACATTTGTTAGCTATTTCTTTCTTAGCTATTAGCACGACTCATGTCGGCTATTGTATTGTGCTACTTTAGAAACACCTAATGTTATGGCAGCAGATCCAATATCTGTGTGTCATTCAGTCCAGCACTTTTTAAAAGAATGGACCCGAGCAAGCCGGGTTCTTAATCAAACAAAATACTTTATCTAATAAAAAAGGTTAACAAAAAAGGTCTTGAAATACAATCTCCATGTTTCAGAGTTACACAGCAAGCACGGTCAAAAAACTGTATACATCCGTGCTGGTCTAAAATCCTTCAGCCCTCAAATTAAAAGTCCCGAATGACCGTTAAATGACCCCTTACTTACAGT
This sequence comes from Chelmon rostratus, assembly GCF_017976325.1. NCBI lineage: Eukaryota > Metazoa > Chordata > Actinopteri > Chaetodontiformes > Chaetodontidae > Chelmon > Chelmon rostratus. The sequence continues at coordinate 25,386,923 of NC_055669.1, forward strand.
AAACATCTCTTTCATGAAATAAACAAACTAGAAATTACAAAATACTAAATATATGAATTCTTATGTTGCTTTCAAATTATATTTGTTGGAGCTATTTATTTATTGGTATTTAGTGTTGTTTAGTTTAGTATTTAGTTTTGTTAGTATTTAGATTTGATTATTCTGAATCAATTTATTTGATTTCATTATGATTAGATTTCTGTTAGTATTCTGTTTATTTGTTTAGTATAGGTGTTTTTTATTGTTTGTCATTTGTGGTTTTGTTTCATTTGGGCACGTTAGGGGTGCACCCGATGACATAAGTAGGGCTACGGTAAGGGACCAGCATGCACCTGGGTGGGCAAATGGTTTTTTTACCGGAGCGGGAGAAGCACTGTGGAATGTCTTTGTTCTTTGCTTGCTCGCTGTTTGGTTAAATAAACCATGTTTTTTTGTTGAAATTGAACATTTGTTTGGACATTACGTTTTTCCCATCCGCGTACACCACAAACCCATGGTGCAGCAGTGGCCCTTTGATTTTTTATGATTTGAAGTTTGCTTTGAAATTTTTTGTTGCTTGGACAAACGGCTACTACAATATTATTAACCATGGCTCTAACACCTAAAACAATATCTTAGTCCCATCAGCTGACTTTGTTTGCAGTTCCACAATTCACGTCTGATTTCTAGTGTTGATCTTTAATTCAAGCTTTATTCTGCTGTCACCCAGCATACGAGCTTCAATTTACCAGCTAAAATGTAAATAATATTCTCTGTGATCTAACTTGATCACGATTCTAATCTGAGGCTCGAGTGTTAATCACAAACAGCAAACTTCAAATTAATGATGAACAGGGGGGAGATGTGTTTACAGCCATCCTCCACAGACTCTGCTTAAAGTGAGATTCATTCAGATTGAGGGTCATCAAAATGCCCAAAACGCAGCCCCATTGGAGAAGGAAACATGCACGGTGGAGGCTCCATCGTCCCCCCCGCTATGTGCGAGCATCTTGTCCCAGTTTTCCTTATCTGAGAGGAGGGCCGAGGCCTGTCAGAGCTCGCCGGACTTGGATTAAATCAGGCAAAATTATTCCCTCCTAAACCTTGAGGAGCTGCGAGAGGTCCTTATGAGGAGAAGCAACCCCCACTTTGACTCACGCATGGCTCCGGGCTACAGGAAAGTTGCCTCATTGCTATTCAGCCTATTTTTACCCTCCTTTCGCCTGCCGTGTCTCGAACGGAGCTTTTTTCTCTGCTGATTCCCAGGAAAGGAGAATTACTGAAATCCTTCCCCAAACCTCGCTGAACGCTATCAAGCACCAGTGAGAGCTGCCTATTATTCACCGTGCCCTTTATTTGTCCTTATAAGTAGGGCGCCGTAACTGATAAAAAAAAATATTAAAATTGTAAAGCTGCGATTCCCACGTCGCTGGAGTCTGAGCTTCAGAAGGAAAGCTGCTTCAGAAAGACGAGGCGCAGCGTGCGAACAAGGCTGCACGTCCACGTTTTTAACGAGCAAACATCAGGAACATAAGGGATGAGTATTATCAAATGATGTAAATACTAAACTGAGACCAAAATATAATTAAATCTGTTTACAGAACAAATGACAGAGAATCTAACACATCCTGAGCCCATCTTCATGGTCAATTCTGCCATATTTTTATGAGCCTGAATTGTTTTTTATTCATGATTGTTGATTTTTTTAAAAAATAGCCTGCGGACTCAACCAGGCAGCTTTTACATAACACCATGAAGAAAATCCTTAATCAGAGCAATTTAACCCACAACGTCAAAACAAAATGTGCTACAAATCCAACAAAATCACAAGTTCTTTATGTGTTGATAGAAAAGAAATGAACATATAAATCCAAATATGGTCAATCAAACTCATATTTTTATAGTCTTTTTGTATAAAATGTACATACAGTCATATAGTCAACTTTTATTTTGGATATTTTATCTCTTTTGCCTTTGCTATTGCTACCTCTATTGCTTCCTGTAATGTCCCCAGCAGGAGATTATCACTGTCATTTCATTTATTTCCTTCTCAAGCACACTGCAGCATTTCTGATCTGTTGGTCAACAAGGTGACAAAAACTTTTTCCACCTCAGAAACAGCTTAATTTATGAATCAAAGAGATGCTGATTCATGCCTTTATTCAAGCCGACGTAATTATTTTAAGAGCACTGTGATCATCTGCTGCTGGTGTGTTGGAGTTTTCCAGAAGCAGTGGAAAGATAATCAGGGATGCAGCCTTTGTCCAGTACGCCCCAAAGCTCTGGAACGAACCACCTGCAGATATCAGAGAAGCAGCTCGCTGAATATTTTTAAAAGAAAAGCTAAAACCTGATCTCTTCACTTGAGCCTTGAACCAGCTGTGGCGTCCTGATGCAGGCCTGAAACCCTGCTTTGCCTCACACTGCTGCACCTCTGTCAAAATGCTCTTTTTTACTTTATTTTATTTTTTCTATGTCATCTATTTTTAACTATATTTTATTACTTTATTGTCTGGTTTTATGCTTTATCCTTATTTTTATTTTCATCCTCATTATCTTTATCAAGTGGGTTTTGTTCTCCGTCCTTTTTTACATTCATATTTTCATCCTGTTTTTTAAGTCCATTCTGTGTTTTCTATGTGGAACACTCACTTGGTTTATGTCATTTCTTTGTTGTAAAGCACTTCCTGTATGAAAGGTGCTATACAGCACAAGTTAATTATTATTATTGTTATTATCAGCAGAGCAGCAGCACTCGTCAGTGCTGTTAGACCATAAATTCATCCTATGGTGGTTTCTTGTCTGCCACATCAGTGATGAAGGCTTTGTTGAATTTAGGGACACAACTACTTGGTTCCTTTACTCTGACAACAATCGTCACCTCACCTTAACCAACATGTTAGTAAAAAACAAGATGCAAAGTTAATGCAGCTCTACAACATCGGAGCACTTCTGCTTCAGCGTCTGACAGACAGACTCACACAGGAAACTCATTCAGATGTCGATTCTTTAACCCTCCTGTTGTCTTCGGGTCAATTTTGACCCGTTTTCAAGTGTTTGCATATCATAGCTATGGTTTTTTCTCTCATATAATTGCTTGAAAATGACATGCATGGTTCCATACTATGCTCTTTGCAAGTAAAATTAATTATGACGATATTCTTTGAATTATGTGTGTTTTATTAAAATTTATAGCATCTGTGGTCTTCCCGGTCAAATTTGACCCGGCCACAATAAGTGGTATAATGGATCAAACTATTGTGCTTTCCAGTACAATAAACACACACACACACACACACACACACACACACATTTATACTTCATGCTTTATAAACAGTCAAGCCATTAAAAAATTTTACATTATTTCAAAACAGTGTCCTGACTAAACTTTGACATGTGCCAGTCTGTGATAATACATCAATTTATGTGCCTCAGATCATAACCATAGTCAAAATAATCAGAATTTCTGTTTTTTTTTTAATAAAAAATGCAGTGTAATGTTTTATAATTTACATCTATTATATCATACATTACAAAAATAAGTGTAAAATATATGTTGATGTGTTGGAAACAAGTTGACTAAAAAGGTTCAACACAGAATTTGATGATTATTTTATACTTCATGCTTTACAAGCAGTCAAACCAGACCGGGTCAATTTTGACGACAAAAGGTGCAGAGTAGATGGGAAGACAATACGAGGGTTAAGGTCTTCTCCTGCTCCAGGTTCATTGGAGCTCATGAAGGCCATGTGCTGTGGTCAAAAGCTCCAACAGTCACTGCTTCCATGGCAGTTATTTTAGTAACAGAGTATGCATCATGCTTTTCTGATTACATCCACTCTGTGTGTGTGACGTTTGTCCTGCTGTGGCCTCTGCACACATTAGCATGGTCAATGCTCAGTTCAACCCACCAATGACTCACGTGCACGTTTCGTTTTTTTGGACGACGTGTCGTCAACTACAAAACCTGCTTCTCCTGATGAAAACAGAAGCTGCTCACGGTGCAAAAACATAACGTTGCATTCTATCGATTAGGCTTCTTCACGCTATAGCAAAGCTCGGGCGAAATCTAGTCACCTTAACTAAAGCTAAAGTTAACTAAAAATGATCAAACATATACAATACACATGTAGAATATAAAAAAGCAACATGCCAGCAAGAAAAGTGCCACTCAACTGAGATGAACTGTTCACAGATCATACATACACCAAAAAAAAAGAAAATAAATAAAATACCCATATTCAGGGCAAGAAGCTATGGTAAAAAAAAAATAATAATAATTGGTGAGTTTGTTCAATTTTCTGGAGCACATACAACAGATATAAATGTAGGTAGGTTCACAAACTAGAATAGGCTTCAAATAGAGAGTATATGTCCACTTTTTTCTTTTTTGTGTATTAAAAATTAATTTATTTTATCAAAACAGCCACAGAATTGGCTTACAACCATTACATTGTAACAACAATTAGAACAGGGGTTCTTTCACTTTAACCGGTCCGACGAGAAACCAGTGCTTGCAAAGGTTCCTAGGTGTGTGTTGAATATGCACAAACCGGCATCAGAGGAATGCAGCGCGATTCGGCTGCAATGTGGATTAAAGCGGTGTGATGTTAATATGCGACAATCGGCATTAAGGGGTTAAAAATCACTTCTTTCCTTTTATGGCCAAAAATTGTTTCAGTAGTTGTGTCAAGAAAGTAATTTAACAGCTTTAATCATGATGCAAATATTAATGTGTTTGAACTACCAGCAAATTACTGCAAAATGTTGTTAAAGTGCTCGTTTGATGTGCACGTCGCTGCTCTCCACCGCTGTTGGTTTTAAACATCATGGCCGTGTCAGATACGTGGCTCCTCAGAAGAGACCGAAGACGGACAGCAAGCCACTTTCGTTACTGAGTCACTCACTTACTTTCCTTAAAACCAAGTAACAATCAAGCCGATTCGATTTGCGCTCATTTGTGATATTAAGTCGTGAAAATCAGGTGCCGATTTAAATGTAGTGCAATTCCACTTAGAGTGAAAGCCTTCATTTACTTTGCCCCCGCCACATTAAAGCCTGCATACATTAGTGAAGTGCATCGGTCTGCGCGGCCCCTGGCCCGTCAAAATGTCGCAGTTCCCTCAGAAATTAAGCTGTTTGCCTTTTCGCCCGGACCTGCTCATTTTCAGGGTGTCAGCCCCTGACAGCTCTGCAGGGCCGTGCCTGACAGCTCATCAATTCCACGGTGCCGTAATTTGAGGTTTCAGTGACGAGCTGACAGGAAATGAGGGACGCCTCGCCCTCTGTTCGTATGCACAGGGCTTAAAGATGGCAAGCAAGGACGAATACGTCCCCTCCCCGAGACGTCAGCTGACTGCGTGTCAAGGCTGCAGTCCCTGCACGGGCCGTGCCCCGCGGCTAGCTGCAGAGCTAAAATAGGCCTTACCTTGAATAATGGAGGGAGACATGGGAAGGTTTTTATTCTCATCATTCGTCTCCACTGGAGGTCACAACCTGCCAGGAGCAGGACGTCGCCTCTACTTCACTTTCTTTCTTTCTGTCTTGAGGTTTTATGTAGTTGTTCTCACAGCTCATGTGTGCATGAATCGTGGATAGGCCCACAGCAGCACAGCAGACTCATTCATCATCTCAAAAACACACAACAGTTGGGCGTAAAGTTTTGCCACGTTTAGTGGTGGAACGAGAACTTAATACTTTTCTATGTGAAGCACCAGGTGCATGGGACTATGCAAATAAAGTTTAATATTATTATTAAAAGTAGCAAAATGATGTACTCAGGAGTCAAAAGTAAAAGTACTTCTATCTCTTGTTTTGAGAATTAAAAATTAAAGACAGAAGGAAAGAATCAAGAAAGAAAGCAAAGAAGGAAATGAGGATGTAAAGGAAAGAACGAAAGTCTTACACCTAAAACTAAACATCAGAGCATCACCAAGCAGAAAAGTCACAGATTTTTTGTAACTTGTTGGAGATATTTTAGTTTTACCAATATTTGAAATTTGAAAATGGGACTCTTCAAAGTAGCCAATAACTCCAGCTGTTAAATAAATGTGATCTTATAAAGTCCAACACTTCCCTCTGAAAGAACGCAGCTCTGCTAGAAAAGTGGTTTCAGAAGCACCAGCTGCTCCGTCTGAATCCAGAACTATCAAATACGAACAAAGTTACCCAAAATAATGCCAGACAGAGGAATCAAAAGCAAAGAAGAGGAAGGTGTAATGTGATATTTCTATATTACTCGCTCAGCTGAACAGCAGACAAACGCACCGGAGCGATGGCGTCATCCGGAGCAGCTCCACGGACGATGAATAATGAACAACTGCTGCTCCGAGATCAGCCGCGGTTATTTTATTGGGATGATTCACCACCAGGAGCTCTGCCATTGAATCAAACTCATTAGGACAGAACACATCCGACAAAAACTCCATAAGTCAGCCGCTAATTAATCAGTTAATTATTCATTACAGTGGGAATAAAACTTCACCTGATGACAGGATAGAACATGCAGATGTTCGTTTCCTTTCCCCGTTGATAGCTGCTGCACACAGGATCCAGCTCTTTGTGTTGCTGTTCTCAGGCATGTTTTCCTGTTTCGTTGTAAGATAAGTGAACCAGTATGAAATTTGATTGCAGCTCATTACCAAGCTGCTTGACTGCAAGATGAAATCATTATTTAATGACGGCGACATCCACAGACAAAACAAACACAAATACAGTTTAATGGCTGCAGCTGAGATCAGCGCCTGACGTCTGGAATGAGTGAGTGAGTGAAGGCTAGACGTGACAAAAGGTCGTCATCTTCATGGCAAATCCAAACGGCATCTGTTACGACAAAATGAGCAACAAATACCGAAGCCGAACCACAACCGGACCACAACCAGACCACAACCGGACCACAGCCTGGTCACAACCAGAGCACAACCAGACCACAGCCTGGTCACAACCAGAGCACAACCAGACCACAACCAGACCACAACCAGACCACAACCGGACCACATCCGGACCACAACCAGACCACAGCCTGGTCACGACCGGACCACAACCAGACCACAACCGGACCACAACCGGACCACAACCAGACCACAACCGAACCACAACCAGACCACAGCCTGGTCACAACCGGACCACAACCGGACCACAACCAGACCACAACCGAACCACAACCAGACCACAACCAAACCACAACCGAACCACAACCAGACCACAACCGGACCACAACCGGACCACAACCAGACCACAGCCTGGTCACAACCGGACCACAACCAGACCACAGCCTGGTCACAACCGAACCACAACCGAACCACAACCGAACCACAACCGGACCACAACCGAACCACAACCAGACCACAGCCTGGTCACAACCAGAGCACAACCAGACCACAACCAGACCACAACCGGACCACAACCAGACCACAACCAGACCACAACCGGACCACAACCAGACCACAACCGGACCACATCCGGACCACAACCGGACCACAACCGGACCACAACCGGACCACAGCCTGGTCACGACCGGACCACAACCGGACCACAACCGGACCACAACCAGACCACAACCGGACCACAACCGGACCACAGCCTGGTCACAACCGAACCACAACCGGACCACAACCGGACCACAACCAGACCACAACCGAACCACAACCGGACCACAACCGAACCACAACCGAACCACAACCAGACCACAACCGGACCACAACCGGACCACAACCAGACCACAGCCTGGTCACAACCGGACCACAGCCTGGTCACAACCGAAACACAACCGAACCACAACCGAACCACAACCAGACCACAACCGAACCACAACCAGACCACAGCCTGGTCACAACCGAACCACAACCAGACCACAACCAGACCACAGCCGGACCACAACCAGACCACAACCGGACCACAACCGAACCACAACCAGACCACAACCAGACCACAACCGAACCACAACCAGACCACAACCAGACCACAGCCTGGTCATAACCGGAGCACAGCTGGAACACAGCTGGACGCTATGAAACTTGTAGCATTCTGTTGGATGTGTCTTAACAAGATAATGAGCAGGTCTCAGAGGAAGAACTAACAGTTTTTCTCAGTCGCTTTGGTGCTTTTCTCACATCACTCTTAAAAGTTACAGTTAGTGAACTTCTCAAAACAATTAGTGCAAACTGCAAAACCTGGTGGCTAACCTGCAAAAGCACATCACTTGCTAAAAAATGGATAGTCCATCCCTCAAAGCAAGTATTTATGTCAATGAAACTGCCAGTGTCATCAAAATGAGAAGTCTTGACACCATCGTGTATGAACAAGACAGTCAAATGGCTTCGTCATGTTTTCATTATGACAGTTTATTCTCTCAGTGTTTTCCAGAAACGGTCAGAACTCAGTGACACTACCTGAAAATACTCAGACAGCACTGTACACTACCTGTACCACCACTGAAAACAACAGTACAGTTACACATTGCTGTAGTTAGAGGAGTCAGTGAGTACAAGACGTTTCACATTTTTACTGTATATGTGCTTTGCAGTTCTACAACATTGTGCAAAAGAAAAATACCCTGCAGTCACTTATTTAGAACAAACATGAGAAACACTCTTTTGGTTGAGCTGTGCACAAAGTGAACAATATAACAGCTCATATTGTAACTGAACAAAGGTAAATCATTCTGGCACATCCAGACGTTCCCGTCTGTCTGGACTCATAATTGTTCATTTAGGAGACATTTCCAGGAAAAAATGATAAAGAAAGGTTCAAATTTGCTTCAGAAATTTGATAACTAGTTCAACAATTTTGTATGTGATGACTCAACAATAAAATGAGGACTATTAGTTTTACTGGGAACGACTATTCAGCATCCATGAGTGTAGTTCATTTTGACTGATGTGACATCAGCAACTGATAATGTTTAAAACAGCAGAGAGTTGTATGAAAGCAGCTGAAACATGTCCAAAAACATTTGCAATTGTTTCAGAGGAAAGAGAAATTACTACTATGATGTGCTCAAATGACTAAATGTTAAGAGAATTTTCATTCAGATCTGAGAAAACCTGTAATACAGAATCAACACAGAGGCCTGAACACAGGTTTTGTCAGCTGGTTGATGAGGTCAAAACCGATCAAAGTCAAGCCCCAAATGTTGTTTAGACACTTCAGGCTGCTCTCATTAGGGATTTTAATGACTGAATTTAAGCTTTATTGTTGCTAATCGCTTAGTTTAGAAAATTAAGGGAATTTTGAGGCGTTAAATGAATATATATCTAAAAGGGATCCTGACTTTGTACAGACTGAGGGATGACCAGTATTTACACCTTTAGAGCTGATCTCCTCTTTGTGTTACTGTCCCTTCACTGTGGGTCAGTCAGGAAACACAGTCTATGAACACATGAAGAGAGAATTTTTGGATTGTCGATTTAGCCATGCTCACAGAGAATACTTGATTCTGATTCGCTGGCAGGTGGACGTGTCCAGAGGCTTTGTTCTTCGCCTCTGTGTTATCCCTCACATGATCCAAATGCATATCAAAGAATTTATACGATATAAATATCATATACACTACGGAAGGTTGTGGTGATACACATAATACATTTAAACGGTGTGCACTTGGTGTGAAGACGTCAATCACCTTGAAACAGTCAAAGCCAAGTTATGAGCCTAGTCATTCATAAAAATGACGAGCTGTAATTAAAGGACATCATTAGAAGCCATGGCTTCAGACAGTCTTCTCATTAACATCCTAATAACAGCGAAACAATGAGCATCATCTTAAACACTGAGCAACAGTTTCTCTTTGTGGTTCACGGGCTCATTTCTGCACAAAGCATTATGGTCCATATGTCTCCATATGAGTGTCCTCAGGGGAGTCTGAACCCTTGACCCTGCTTGTTATCTGCAGACACATGTTCTGTTCCTCCCCCTCAGACTGCCGCCGCCTGCTGTGAAGGTCGTTTTCCACTTCATCCATCAAGCTGCTTCAGCTACCTGTGTTTCATACTTCACCACTTACAATTTCCTTCCGGCATAATGATTTACATCACGTAACTTATTTGTGTTTGTCCAGGCTGTGTCGTTGTTTACGTCGCGTGAGTTATAACCTTATTAACTCTTCTGGCAGGCTGGTTTCTGGTCCATTTCCCCCACAGAAGACAAGGTCTCAGAGGAGTCCTCTAGCACAGGCTGTGAGTCTGATGCTTCATGTGTTTCTGAGTAGAAACATGTCAGCTGATTATACATCTTAATTGTGTCATGCACATATTTATTAAATGCACGTCTCTCAGAGTGGATGCAGGTGATTGGTTTAGAAGGAGAAGCTGCTGACAGTCAATTTCTTTCAAAGATGAACCGAGCACTTTTACATTGATTTTAGCTGAACGTAACGGCACCGAGGAGGTAGTTTCTTAACCCTCCTGTTGTCTTCGGGTCAACTTTGACCCGTTTTCAAGTGTTTGCATATCATAACTCTGTTTTTCCCTCATATAATTGCTTGAAAATGACATGCATGGTTCCATACTATGCTCTTTGCAAGTAAAATTAATTATGACTATATTCTTTTAATTATGTGTGTTTTATTAAAATTTATAGCATCTGTGGTCTTCCCGGTCAAATTTGACCCGGCCACAATAAGTGGTATAATGGATCAAACTATTGTGCTTTCCAGTACAATAAACACACACACACACACACACACATTTATACTTCATGCTTTATAAACAGTCAAAACAGTGTCCTGACTAAACTTTGACATGTGCCAGTCTGTGATAATACATCAATTTATGTGCCTCAGATCATAACCACAGTCAAAATAATCAGAATTTCTGTTTTTTTAAATAAAAAATGAAGTGTAATGATTTATAAATCACATCTATTATATCATACATTACAAAAATAAGTGTAAAATATATGTTGATGTGTTGGAAACAAGTTGACTAAAAAGGTTCAACACAGAATTTGATGATTATTTTATACTTCATGCTTTACAAGCAGTCAAACCAGACCGGGTCAATTTTGACGACAAAAGGTGCAGAGTAGATGGGAAGACAATACGAGGGTTAAAGTTTTCTGTTGTCCTTCGTGGTCTTCTTGCTAATTTGATGCACTAACTATGATGATGCACTAACTGTGATGCACCAATCAGGATTCAGCAACATCAGAATCCACAGTTGGTGAGACCGTTCACACCGAGCTGTTCTTTGAAGGCACTTGTCAGACTGCCTAGAAAGGAGGAAACTAGATAGATAGATAGATAGATAGATAGATAGATAGATAGATAGATAGATAGATAAACAGTTTGTGACATATGTGAGATGGTCCTCATCCAGCCTGATTTGAGTTTTTCCTTTCCATAAATAATAATTCTGACTACTTCTGGCATTTCTCTGTGTTTCCAACCTTCTCCAGTTCACTCACTCCGATTCAGCTCCAGTGAAAACAAACTGTACCGACCTGCTGCCAAATGTTAATGTGCGACTGAAGGAGGGAGCGGGTGGAAAAAGAGAGTGTGAAAGCTCAGCCACCTCTCTCCGGTTAAATAAAGGTTAATAATTACACAGATAAACGTTTGCCTCTGCACTGAGTCGGTGTTCTGGAGCCATCGGGGTTAAAACCGAGGCAACAACACAGATAATCAAGTGTGTGGAAACTGAGTCTGGCGAGGAACTGCAGACAGACTCTCTTCATTCCCCGTAGGATTACGGCTCATCAGTGGATGGAACAAAGACAGGCAGCAAAAGAATAAAGGTCTTGTGTTATTTGTCTCGCTGCAGCGTTGACTGGGTTTAAACGTGGGTCAGACATGATCCGAGACGAAGACTCCTTATTAGCCTGACGGGAAGCTTGGTTTGTAGCAAAAGTGGACTAAAAAAACTTCAGCTTAAGAACACAGTAGCTCACTGAGGAAGAAACATCCAGACAAACATCAGCGGACTGAGAATCAATGCATTCATGCAGTGAGTGGAACCTGAATGTAGTTCCTGTTTGTAGTGCTATCCTGCATCCAGACCTCAGAGACCGCCACGCTGAGCAGAGGCTTCGTGGGTTGTGCTGAATGCTGCTGATGTTATCAAGCTGTGAGGAAATCAGATACAACCGAACATCTTAAAAAAAACTTCTTTTCTCACATGAGAGATTTGATGATGTCACCTACTTCCATGCACCAATCACAATTAAGCAGTGCAACCGTATGGTGAATCTTTGTGATGCTGCTCTGAATCAAACTGTGGTGACATTTGTGGGGTTCCTCACTTGAGCTGGTAAATTGCATGTACAGTCGCTTTATTACACGCTCATTTGATCCCATTTCACTGTGCTCATTGCAGCAGAAGCTGGTTTCTCTTTTCCAGGGAAAATCCAGGAATTCAGTCCTCAAGCATCTGGAAAATCTGACTTACCTGAACTGTGAGGCAGGTGTGTCTTTTTTAAACACTTTGTCCTTCATTATTTGCTCATTCAGTTCATAATCGTTATTATTTGAGGGAAGCGTTGAAACAAAGCTCTCAGAAGCTTTAAATATAACAACCTGAAGGCGGTGAGTCATGCAACAGACACAAGCCACTGAAGACAGCCTGCTCGGCTCGTGTGCTAACATTTGCTATTAGGCTGTTTGCTAACACAAGTTCCTTGTGAAGCGTGAAAAAAAACAACCATCTCAGGGTTAACACTGCTGGTCTGCGAGCAGCTAGCAAGCTTGCAAACATCAGCCAGCTCGTTCTTTCTGTTCAAGCGCCTCGGCCTTCAGTAACTCTCATTGATTCCTTGCAGGTCATGTCTTTCAGCACAGAGCGTGGCTGACCCTTTAACGTCCAGATACAATGACGATGATGAACTCGCTGTATAGAAATCTTGTCAAATTGTCTCCACATAAACAACATTATGGATCAGTGTTAATCGACAGGCTCAAGGTGAGACAAGTATAGATGCGTGGCTGCATTTCTTTTCCCGGCTGCTATCATTGCTGACCTTCTAAGTGAGCTGAAAATGTATTTTACTGTGCAGTGGGAGAGCAGCTCCTGTAAAGCTCCTGGAAACAACATTCTAGCATTTCCACAGTTTGATTTCTGTTTATTTTTGACGACAGCAGCTCATTTCTGTGACTCACACGTCTGCCGTGTGGACGTGGCGAGAGGCTCAGACCGTCGATGTGAGGACTCCTGGACGTCACTCTGACCTCAGCTCTGCGTCGTCGCTCTCTGTGCGATGACACCATGCACATTCTGTTGATGCTGAAGTTTTAACTCTGCTGTAGTTTATCTGACAGATCAGAGGCAGGCTGGGAAATGAGAGAGGCTGTGGGAGTCTTATCAGCACACACACACACACATACACACACATACTGCACCCCCGCCTCCTCCCGCCACGCTCACCTGCACTCCTCAAGCCACCACCGACGAGCTTCAGCCTGCCTGCGGTCCGTTACGAGCGTGAGTGTGTGTGAGCGTATTAGTGTTACGGGCATGTTTATGTATAGTGTGTGTGTGTGTGTGTGTGTATGTGCACCTGTATGTGTATGTGGATGCATGCATGACTTTCAGCACACGTGTTCATAGATATGTCGGTGTCGGATTACGGCTGGAAAGATGCACTGATGTTGCACATGATCTGCCTGCAGCAGTGATGAATATGTTCAAACACATGTGAAACAGAAAGGTCATTATGCGATGGAAACACACCAGTTTAAATGTTTTCACTCATGAAAATCAGATGATGGCTGATGTGTGTGTCCGATTCTTTGGTCGGGACATTTTTGGTCCCCAGAGGGTGAATCCTGATCCCATGACTTTTCCTATAGTGTCACCACCAGTGAATGGACGATGGATGGACTACCACATGTTATTGATCTTCTGACTGTTCATAGAATTACGACTGTGCTTCTTGTTTAGAGCTAGTTAGCAAATGCAAGCATGCTAGCACACTCAAATAGAATGATAAACATTATACCTGGTAAACGTCAGCATGTTAGCAGTGTCATTGTGAGCATGCTAGCATTAGCGTTAGCTCAAAGCACCTCTGTGCTGAAGTACAGCCGAGCTCCCATCTGAATGATAACATAGGGTGTTTATCCACAAACTTACAGCAACATAAGGTTTGCTTCTTTTTGGTTGAGGTTAGAGAAAGATGGTGGTTAATGGTGAAAGAAACCAACACTGACTCTTGGTAGTATGGGACTCAGGTAGTGGATTAATCTAGGCCTGCTTCTGGTTCTCAATAAATGCAGTTTTGTTTAAAGTTTCTTGACTGAATGGATTTGAACAGTCTGTCCTCACACCGCTGTGCTCTGATTGGCTGACTGCTGCAGCTCCTTTAATTCAAACCTGCTGAGTTGAGGTTTTCCAGATCCAACTCAGCCAAAATGCAATCAGATTTAATTAAGGGGGAGCAACCAAATCAAATTTCAGCAAAGCCTTAATTAAACATCTTGGATCATATGAACGTACATAAAGGAAAGTCTCTGTGAGAGACTGAAGCCAGTCTGTTGAATGATGCATGATGTGTAGTCACTTTTTTCAACATGATCTTTATTGAAAATGCCAAATAACTGTTTTGTTACAATGTGGAAAAAAAATCTGTCGTCTGACTGTCTAATTATATTTTCTGCAAGATTCATTAAAATTGAGCAGTTCTTTCAAAGAAAGTCCTCTGCAAATCACCAGAAATATAAGTCGTCTGTGCAAGCGGCATTGTTCGGTGGCGACCTCTAGTGGCCGTAGTAATTCAGACGGAAACAAAGGAGGAAATCAGGTGAAGCAGAATAAAGAGCAAGAAACCCTGCGTGTGGAGGAAGGTGGAGTGGACAGATGGGTCAAACAAACACTGGACTTTGACCCCACAGACCGCTGTCCCGTGTGCAACCACATCGCATGAGGAAGAGAGAAAACACTGAACAGAACTACCTGAAATGAGTAGTATGACCAAAACAAGTACAGTATACCCTTGTTTTTCGCGGGGGTTACGTTCCAAAAAGAACCTGTGATAGGCAAAATCCGTGAAGTAGAAACCTTTATTTATTTTTTTACAATTATTATACAATTAAATACTCTATTATACATTGAAAAGAAAGAACAAACCATTTTACAGGCTCAAGCATTTGTTTCACAAATAAAAGTACTTTAGAAACGTTTTTTTAACAAATAACTTCTGTACTGTGCTGTCAAATAATAATTTTAATCATCGATGTGAACAGAAGGCTTCAAATTGCGGAGATTAGCACCGCCCACCGCGACCCGAGTAATTGGATTAAACGGGAGAAAATTAAAAATGATTATGAAAAAAATACAAAGTACAGTCGGACAAATAGTGACTCAGGTGTATTTCACTGCTCTTCAAACTGAGCTGCTGCATCCTGACTCCGCTCTGCAGTGTTTTCTTCCTTTGAAGCCCGCGGTGCAGATGAACACAGTGATAGGCAAAACTCGAAATTGCAAGAGAATTTGCACGTACGTAATGTAAATTTGGCGAGCTGTTTTATGTACGTGTTCATTTTAAACTGCAACCTTATTGACGCGCAGGTAGAGAAGAAGCGGAGTGACCTGTTAGCCAATCAGAATGCAGAACACAATGCACGATGCAAATCCGCGAAGTAGCGAAACCGTGAAAAGTAAACCGCGTTATAGCGAGGGATCACTGTGTCTCTATTTTCCTGTGATTGCAGTTCTTTCCAGGAAACTAGTAGAAATTCTAGGCGAATAAAATCAAGCATCAAAGTCGTCTCCACACTATCAGGAATACATTTTAGAATTTATTCATCTTGATAAAAGTAATCTAGCTGAAAATATACCTGAAGTTTAAAAAAAAAAAAAACTGACATGACCTTAAACCACCTGAGTGTCCTCAGTGTTAAAGCTGCTGGTGTGGCCCTTTAAATAGATGTGCAAAGAAAAATCAATTCCCACAGAAATATGCCCTCAATTTACGTCATCACCAGAGCTCTGTATCTTTGCAGAACAGGATGCTAGTTTGGAAGTTTGAGAAGCACAAAATATGTCCATAGTAATCCTCCACTTGTGCTAGTATGAAAATTACATAACTAATCAAGAAGAAGTCTTAAAACAAGCTGATCTGCAGTGAAAACACACAGAAATCACCCTCATGCGCTCCAAGTGATATAAGTTTTTAATCCTCTGTACGAGATTAAAGAACTGGTTGAGATGTTTTTGCACTCGGATGATGTCGGGCAGTCACGGAGGCTGAGGCTGGCTCTGGAAATGATCATGTTTGAGGGTAACGCGGCGGTTTGAGCCTGCTGCAAATAACCAACTGTGCTGGCATCATATCTGAGAGGCAGCCTGAGGGGATGAGTCATCCAGAGGACTTTCTTTCTCTTTTTTCCCTCCTCCTCCTCATTCCTCCAGTCCCTCGCTTGTAATCTGCTGCGCTCAGCTCGTCGTCCATTTGGCTGCCGGTTCTCGTTGTTTGGCTTCGAGCTTCGGCATTAATCATCCGTAATCACGCTGGTAATCAGAGAATGTTGGAATCGGATCAATACAGAAACATTTCTCTCTTGCTGATTGGGCTGAGGACAGTCAAGATGCTGATGTTTAATGTTTAGGTCCATGATTAGAACTGACAGTCATTTGCGTCATCACATCATTCAGAGCCTAAATGTGGAGTTTAATTTGTCTTAATTTGTCTCTTTTGTCCTTTTGTTTTCTTTGCTGTTGGCTGATGATAGATAGCTCACTTTAAATTGATAATGAGATTTTTCAGTAATGCAGGTGATTGCGATTGTTTATGCTGAAGATTAAATCACTTCCTCCAGTTTTTTCATACTCAATGAGAGTCATCATTCCTGTGGTAGACACTTTCTATAAAAGGCTGAAATCTGTCTCACAAACTAAATGAAAGTGTTACAGCGGGTTGCTGCCACCGAACGGCACAGTGTGTGGACTTTAGTGGCATCTAGTGGTGAGATTGCAGATTGCAACCACCTGGACACGCCTCCTCTCACCCGCTCATACGATGGCCGTTAAAAACGTGAAAGGCTCTCTCTGGCGTGGTTTGTCCGCTCTGGGCTACTGAAGAAACATGGCGGAGCAACGCGGTGGACTCTGTGGAGGAGCTGCAGGTCACCAAACGCTTTTTTCCAGGCTTCTGATTGGCCAACATGGCTTTCGGTTTCGGGCTATATCGCAACCCGTTGGTTTGGCATATTCTTGACAGCGGTTCAATAGTTGTTTTGTGTTTTCATTGGAGGAGGATTTTTTAAGAAAATGTTGCACGACGGCAGCCCAGCCTGAACTGAAGGTTTGATGTCCAAACACGTCAGTGCATCTATTTATGGATGAGTGCGAGAGATTTCCACCAGTATGACATTGTTTTAGTTCAGTCGAAGTATTGTAATCATCTGCATTCACAGTGAAGCGTCTTCTTTTTTCCACTTAGCTGCTGTTCTCTGGTCAGCAACATTTTAGACACTGAGTTGGACCACGTGTTGCATGTTGTCTAATAATAATAATAATACAATACTTCTTACCACTACTGTTTGCTTTTGATATTTTATTATTATGTATATAATTTTTTACTGCTTGCTATTTCAATATTTTATTATATATAGTTTGTTCTTACAGTCACGGTACACTTTATTTTCACTGCCATTTGCTTTTGATATTCTTTTTTGTGCAATACTTTTACTACTGTTTACTATTTGGCTATTTTATTATTTTGTTATGTATATAATCTTTTTACTGCTCGCTATTTTTATATTTTTATTATGTATAGTTTGTTCTTTATAGTCTTATTTTCACTTATTTCACTGTGTGTAATGCTGCTGCTGCACTGCAATTTCCCAGCTTGGGATAAATAAAGTCTATCTATCTATCTATATATATATATATATATATATATATATATATATATATATATACAGGAGACCTGCAGCTCTGCCTTAACGTTCATGAAAAAAGTTTAGGTTCAGCTCTTTCGCTGATGATCCTGTCTTTTCCATCAGCCATATTGCAGATTGGGAATTTTGGGATGGTTCACACTGGAGGCATTTTGGATGATGGCTGGATGTTTTCCAGGTTTGCTGTTAGTAGATTTGCTTTGTTTAAACTTTTGCTTTTTGTTTTATATGTTTGTTTTATGGATTGTGGGCAGTTGTACGTGTATGTGCGTTCTGTGTTTCTCCTGGCTGCATGTTTTCTCTTTGGGGACAATAAAGTCAGTCAATAAAGTTTAAAGGGGAAAAAGGACGTCGCTGCCTTTTCTTCATATAGACTGGAAGCAGCGTTGACTGTTGCTCGATAGCTATTGTTCATCCAGGAGCAAAGATTTCCCAGTGTGCCTCTCAGAGCAGATTCATTCAGTCACTGAGTGATTTATTACAACGAGGCTGCTGCTCGTCGGCTGTGTAATGATGTCGATCGGCACCACCTTCACCTCTGTTTCCCATGGGTCACTGCACTTTACAAGCCACACAAATTACCTCAACACTCAGCTCATCAGCGCTGGTCGTGTCCACGCTGCCTGTGGTGGCGTTTCCGTTCCTGCAGGACAGTCAGGTTTGCCATCAGGTGGTTTAATTCAGCTCAGACTGACTCAGTTCAAATCATCTTCTCAAGCTGCAGTTCCTCTCATGGCCACTACACAACTCTGTATTGACTCTAGTGAGGAAAAAAAACACAACTTCGACGCAATCTTCATCACAATACCAAATAAATAAATTGTTTTAACAAAATATTCTGCATACATCACAGCGTTTGTTTCATTGATCTTCTTTTAATGTCTGTGTTACAAATTATTATTACATTGAACCACTATAAGACGTAAAGATGGAATCATCCGGTCACTCAAATGGTCTCAGGAAATGCTAATTAATGCATTTTATCACTGTAAAATGAATCATCCTGCTACAATACAAAGAAAACTCATGAGCTAATGATTAGATGACTGTGATTAGGAAGCAACAACCTGCTAAGAAAAGAGCTCATCTATCTCATCTGCAACATGCTGCTGAATTCTCTCTTCCTGTGTTTGCTGTCGTGACTCAGTTTGAGCTCATCAGCTCTGACTCAATAAGATAAGCTCTGCTTTTCTGAGCCTCGTTTTTTGGGACAAACGTGCACCTGGTTCTGTACATCTGCACCCAGAACATAATGTGAGTCCCTCTGGGCCTCTCTCTCTCTGTTTGATCACAGGTGTGCCTGAGCAGATCCTCTCCGGCCGTCCTGCAGTCAGGACTCGTCTCATCCGCCCCGCTCCCGTCCCTCGGACTCCCAGCAGCTTCCTGGATTCTGCCGTGGACCTGCTCAGCTCTGCCCCCCGTTCGCTGGTCCGGCCCCGGCTCATATCCCACTCCCTCTGCAGTGCATTCAATCTCATACTGGACTGCGTCTGCACCTGGTTTCACCACTTTAGCCCCAACAGTTACAGTAAATGATTGGAAATGCGCCACAATTACAAGCTTAACGGAGATCTTGAATGAAGACTTTGAGGTATTGATGTGTTTTGGCGCAGTGAATGCAGTCGACAGTGAGCAGAGAACAGATAAACTGTATCCTCAGGGTGCAACAACGCTGTGTAAAGTGCTTTCAAAATTAAATCAGATTGTTTGTATTGTTAGAAAATTGCCTTTTTATTTGAAAATGATTTGAACACATGTTGTTTTCACGTTGTCTTCTGTGTGTTTCCCCAGCGATCGGTGCTTCTCGTCTTTACAGACACCACCTCCATTGGTCCAGTTACTGCTGATGATTCCACCCACCACGTACCCGTCATGTGGTCCCTCTGACCAGCACAACATGAAAATCCTTCTCAGCTCCACCCTCCAAATACAACCCTGATTCCAAAACAGCTGGGACGCTGTGTAAAACATCAGTATAACAGAAAGTGATCACCTGCTGATCCTTTCTGACTTCAACCGCACTGAAAACAGCACAAAGTCAATATATTTAATGTTTGAGCTCATCAGCTTCTTTGATTTCTGTAAATATCTGCTGATTCTGAATCTGATGCAGCAACAAGTTGTGACAGGAGCAACTAAAGACTGGGAAAGATGTGGAACGCTCCAAAAACACCTGTTTGGATCATTCCACAGGTAAACAGGCTGATTGGTAACAGGTGATAGCATCATGATTGAAAGGCTCAGTGGTTCACAGCGAGGATGGAGCGAGGTTCAACACTTTGTCAACACATGATTGGATAAAGAGATTAATACCTGGACTCAGGAACACTTCAGGAAACTGTTGTCACAGTTTGTTTGCAGATGATTTAATTCTGTTTTTAGTTGTTTTATACAACGTTTTTGAGAATCAGGGTTGTGCATTTTCATGAAATCTGCGCATCTTGACTGACTACTGCTGCCTCACACTATATAACATCAGGAAGATGAGGCTGACTGCCGTAACGCCGAGCTGCCAGCCTGCGCAGTAAAAGTGTGCAGCCACACGTCTGCTCTTCAACCAGCCACCTCGTCTATTGAGTCGCCACCAGCCGGGCGTCCATCTCCCTGAACACCGTCAGTCAGGTTTCTGAGCAACGATCTGCAAACAACAGCAACTGGTCACAGAGAGACTGAGTTACTTCAACCTCTTGTTGCGGCTCGAGGCTTGGATTGTACCTCATTTGTACTTCAAATGCATGAATGTAGATATAAATGTAAAGTATTTTATAGACTTTTACGGACCTGCCTGCTTTTATCATAATGTTTTACGGCTCATTCTTTCCTCTGTATGCATCTGTCCTGGGGCTTGTTCTTTCATCTCATCCTGACATACTTCACACTTCTGTTCACTTTCTAAATGTTCACATAACCACATTGAAATACAGGTTTTGCGGTAATGAAGTAATGTTTCTCTGGTTTGTGTGCAGTGTGTTTCAGTCTGGTGTGTCTGATCACAGCAGCAGCAGCAGCAGACGTCAGGGTCCCAGGCTGCACGCTGTCAGGTTGATGCATGGAGTCACCGAGCGTTCACACAGTGTGTCACATGTCGCGTGTCTGGAGCGTCGCCAAACGCTGACGACGCCGACGTTTCCTCCCCCCAGACCCCCGCAGCTGACAAAACATGTCGGCTCCCAAAACGACGCCAGTCTCCCCGTCTGTTGCTGCGTTTCGCCGCTGGTCTGCAGCTTCCTGCTGCCAAACCCATGAATAAAGATTTACTCCAAAACAGAAGACTCAGCGACTCGACAAAACATCTGTTCAAACATATAAAAAAGAAGCAAGATGTTTTTAAAAACTGTGCGCTCACTCGGTTGCTTACCTTGTTGGCTATGAAAGGGTTTCTGAAGTCACACAGCAGGGCTGGAGAAGCTTGTTTTGGTTTATTTTGTGGTAGTTTCTGTCTTGGAGAGCCAAAAAGCTGCTTCTTGTCCCAGAAGGACCTTGTTCACTGTCAACTGTGGTCGGCAGCGTCCTCTAAAACAGAAAACACTACTTTTTATGGGATGTTCAGGGATATAAACCAACACTGTGAGTTACAGAACTACATGCTGTGTGCCCTGGGTTTGTCTGTCAGGCAACTAACAAACTAACAAAGAGTTTTTTTATGTTTCATTCGTTTTTATTTCTCATTTCAGTTTAGTTTTTGTTGTTTAAAAAGTTTTGGTTTAGTTTTCAGATTGAAGAAGTTGAAGAAGTTGAGAACAGGTGTTACAATACGAACACGTCCTCATGCTTGTTGTGTTGTAACTAAAGACATTTCCTGCATATTCTTAGTTTCTTTTGGTCAATTTTGTCACAGCAAGCTTTAGTTTCTAGTTAAATTTTAGTTAATTGTGATAACGTCGCATACAGGCTACAGCCCCACCTGCTGGTAGGTGGAGGTTACCTGCAGCCTGAGAGGAGGACTGCTGAAAGAACTGAACATCGGGCAAAAGCTAAACGCTGGATATGTGCCCAGCCCAGCGTCACACCGAAGCATGCTCTTTACTTTACTACTTTACTACTCGACCCCGAGGTAGATTAGGTGATTTAGTTTCACAGCTGAATAAAACTTCGTAGCTGTCGCCGTGCTAACGTTAGCAAACTGAATCACGAACCGTAGCAGCAGAAGGATGTGATCTCACACATGAAACTGCCACTTCGACCAAAGCAGAGCAGACGCCGAAGGTCGAAGTCACGTCATCGAGTCAAGCAGACGGCGTCTCCGAGTCTGCGGGGGGAGCCAGCGGCTGATTCGCTTCTTCCTGTCATGTGTTATCATCTGCTGTTTGACACCTCCAGTTCGGCCTGCTGACCCTCTGCTGGTGCGACTCACCTCGCTCAATGATCCGCAGGAAGCTGAATTTCCTTCATCACGTGAACCGTCCGTCTTCTTCTCACGTCCAAAATACAACCTCTTCACTCAGCACAGGTGTGACTGTAACCTGGAGTGTGTGCGTGTGTGTGTGTCTGTGTGTGTGTGTGTGTTTGTGTGTGTGCAGTTAAAGTCAAAGCTCCAGTGAATCATCTGCGTGGAGACAAATTGTTGGGGTGTGTTCATGAATCCCTGTGAATGTGTGTGTAGAAAAAAAAATCTTCATGTGGGTCTGTGTGTGGACGGCTTACTTTGTCTATGTGTGTGTGTGTGTGTGTGCGTGTGTGCGTGTGTGTGTGTGGAGGAGAAGCCAGTTAATGAGCAGCTATTTTCGACCCTCTCCAGGACAGGATGTCGTATTTACATGGCGGCGGGTGGCACACATCATATCAGCGCAGACAGAAATGGACCATTAATAAGCCTTCAAAATTCAGACAGCACTTCTGACGCGCTACTGGCCGTGTTCGCTGTGTGTGTGTGTGTGTGTGTGTGTGTGTGTGTGTGTGTGTGTGTGTGTGGCTAAGACAGCCTTGTTGTAAAACCCTCCTGGACCAGCGAGCAGTCTTTGAACACCAACAGTAATTTAGAAAAGCAAACAGGATTCGCTGCAAAGTAAGAGCCGCGGTTTGATTTCCAGCAATGTCCTGAGCTTATTTTAGTAGCTTTACTCACAGCTTGACCTCAGGTGGCAGAGCAGGAGAAGAAAAACAATTCTATATACTGTAGAGTCAGCTGCTCAGAAAACAACACCCGTACTCTCTGTTATACTTCAGCTTAGTACACGTTGTCTTATTTCACTAGTTTTAACCTGTTGCTGTTAACCTGGCTGCTACAATAAGACCCAAGATGTTTATATGAAAACTGAATTCAAGCAAAGAATTAATGAAGCAATTTTGAAGAAAATGCTTTAAAAACTTGTTTTAATTTCACTTCTTCCACATGCTTCCTCGCTGCTCGTGCAACTGTGGGACAGGAATCATGAACAGGAACCGATGATAACTGGCTCCAAAGCCAAGCTCGTCAGTTTCTTCTGTTAATGCCGCCATGTCTTTCTGACACACGCTGTAAAACAATTGCGTCAAACTTATGCGTCTACGCTGCTGGAAACTCGCAGAAAGGAGTCACGGGCTTCAATTCCAGTAATGCCGTATATTTGATGCATGACTGCTTCTGTTTCCCAACCGAGCAGCACGTCCGTAAATATCCTGAGATATAAAAACGCCAGCACCGCGCAGGAAGGCGGGCTTAGCAGATCTTTTCTTGGAGCAAAAAGCCCTAAATTAAAATGAATGCTGCACAAATGTTCTCTCATTTCGTCTGTTTTAGATGATGACAGGCAGGCTGTTGCTACGACTAGCTCTCAGGCTGCAGCCAGCTCGACTGGCATGGATCAATAATGGAGCCGATCATCAGAACTGATAAAGGAAGTGGTGTCAGTAAAATCAACGTGGAACGCTTTGTGGTAAATGCTAACATTAGCATGTTAGCATGCTGATGTTATAAGGTGATATTTGTCATGTTAACCAACTGGGAGATATTATTCGTATTAGGAAAATTGATTTTTTTACCTCATGATGGCACGAGATGGTTATTTGAGTTAATTGATGGGTGAGATGAATGTCATAGATAGAACAAGAACATACTGAACTTCATGGCTGATATTTCAGTTTGAAACAAAGCGGTGGACCAGCCGGCTAACGTGGCTAAAAATGGCCGTTTGTTTTAGACATCGAGGATGAACACACTGCTTCATACTGAAATCTAAGTCAATGAAAGAGCTGCACATACATGCAACAGCTACATGCAACTTACACATGTACAAACCTTCAGCTCTGCTTTAACCGACGTGCAATTTTTAAGCTGCAATTCGCTAAATCAGCGCTGACCGGGATTATAAAATCAGGATTTAATGTGCAACATGAATCACATTTCCCAACGTTATCAGGCAGCTGCGGTGCTTATTGATGTGAAGCTGTATCATTTCTGTCTGTTTGAGGTTTGCTCGTATGAATCGGGTTGCACTTTGTGTCGTGCCGTCTGTTTGTTTTTGGAAACCACGAACCATGAAGGTTGAACACCACCGGATGAAACGACTCGCCGGCTCCCGGGCCGATCCTCCTCCACACTGCAGCAAGAGTCACATTCAGCCAGTGATCTTAACTCAACATGTGACCATTTCTGGTTAATGTACCCGAACTGCCCAAAAACGTCTTCGAGCAAATCCTCATTTTCTTTCTTTCTCTGTAATTAATTAATTAATAATTAATGTTTACCTAAGACAGGTGAAGAGAAGTGGCTGGTGCTGTAAGAAGTTCAGTTTCATCTTGTGCACCATGACACCATGAAATGTAGAAAAATGAGGATGTTTCAGACGGAAATCATTTAATAAAATGCAGGTTTATGACCTGCAGAGCATGATATAATAAACAAAATGCATGAAAATGATCCAGAGTTTGTTCTTCTTAAACATCTGGCAGCTTTCTGTGCCGTCTTAAAGCCGTGAGTGGAAAAGGTCGAGCAGCAGCGGGTGCAGTGGCTTTTGGTGACAGACATTTTTTGCAGCGTGGGATGAGGCGAGGCAGAGCCAGCCCGGCGCGGTCGGTGTCGTCGACCCCGCTCTATGATTAAACTGACAGTTGGGATGTCGCAGAGCGCCAAAGCACTGCTATCGAAACTGTGAACTGGCTGCAATAATTAACGGCTTGGACTGCAAGAGGAACAATGTGCCAGAGCAGCTGAGAGAGAGTCAGACAGTCAGCGGCCGGATGTCTCCCCAGAGTAAACTGAGGACACTCTGCTGCTGTTTGAACTCTCTGATCTGCATCAGGAACACATGTCTGGGACTACATGTGCAGTTATGCCACCTTGAGTTCCTGCAGATGCTCATTAAGAACTTCTGGAAATCCAGTTGTCCGACTGACGGGAGCTCTTTGAAGGCATGTTGAATAAAGCAAAACAGCAGAGAGGAGTCCATTTAAAGAGCTGGAGAAATGAATAGATGATGAATAAAACAGGATAAACACTGAGAAATTCAACAAAAACGACTTAAAGCGAGAGAAAACCAGTGAATGAATAGGCTGCTCGTCTGTTTTTACAGCTGATCTGCACCAACACCATCAGATTAACACGAGGAGACCTGCATCACCACTGTGAAGCAACACACCACACCTAAACACAGTGCATCACACCTGAACACCACTCTTTAATCAAGCGTGTGTCGTACGGTTCGCAGGATGTGAGGGATAATGAAGTGGTAAACGCTGCTCTGACATTAAAGCTGCTCGTTTGAAACATCGCTCAGTGAAAAGGACAGACAGCGTTTTTATTAGATTTTTCTTCAGTATTACCTGAGGCTGTTTCGCTTCGGCTTAATTCCTGGTTCGGGTGAAGTGGGTTATGTGTATGAAATACATCATTGCTGTTTATCTATTTAAGATTTATCTCCACAAGCATTTCTTTGAGGCAGAACTGGAGAACTCATGAATTTCAACTCTAGCTGTGATTGTGTTAGCGTGCTAATGGAACATGCACACTTTCGGTATGAGGTAGTTTACTGTCCGACGCTCTCACGCCGCCTGAACAAACATCGTGACAAGTCAGAGGAAGTGACCCGGCCACACACTCTGCACCACTAATCTGTCTGCCCGGTCTGTCCTCCTGGCTTTTGGAAATTTTGAGAGAGAGGAGGAGACAAAAACGTTCAGCGTAGGACTCTTGATGAAGAGTCACTAAACCACATGCTAATATTAGCATGCTAGCATTGATCTGACTGGATTTCTGTCTTTAGCTTTAAAGGCGTCATGAACCTGCTGGTGACACCAGCCGAGGAGGATCAGCACCATCAGCAGGATTCATCCTCTGGGGATCATGAACGTCTGCATGAGGTTGAAAACTCATTCATTTAGTATTTGTTGAGATGTTTTAACCTGGACATTACCAGCCAAACAGAACTTTTACATATTTATGTCAGGAACTGACCGATATGTCTAATTTTTTGTTCTTATTTTTAAAGAAATGACTTGATTATCTTACGTGAGGTCTCTTGAGCCATGCAGGAAATGAAACCCCTACCCCGGTCATTGTTAGTGCGTCGCTTCAGCCACTGATCCACATAGATCAGTATGTGGGTATGAGTTGTGTCTCGTTATGCAGCACACACACAGTCTGTCCTCTGCTGAGTAAATCTACAAACACCAAGGTCGCACCTGTAAATACTGTCTCTGGTCCCGGACAGGTTTCCCAGCCAGCTGTCACTGCAGGATGTTTATTACTGCCTCGCCTCACGGCTAAACCGCAGACAGGAAGAAGGAAAAATACACATTGTGTTCAGTGCCGGGACACATCACAAATGTCTCGAATGTGCTCTCTTAAAGCAGAGCTGTCCTGCCGTCCAGGTGTGATGACAGACAGGTGCTGAGAGCTGCCGACTGAAGTCACTTCACAGGATTTCTGAGGAGCAGCCGACCGGTCCTAATACAGATTTAATCATCAGTTTAATGAATTAAAATGTGATCTGTCTGCCTCACTGGTTCATCGCCGGCCCTCATTTCCTGTATGGAGAAAAACTGTCGTGTCAAAAGTTCAGTGATGGTTCAGTTCAGGTGTGAAGAAGAGGAAAGTGAAAACAGGTGCAAGCCGGCACCTCGACACCTTCTGCTAAAAACATGGTGCAACATGCTTTCATACGCAGCTTGATGTATGAATTAGAAAAGGTGGATGGACACACCTGAAATGTTTTTTCCCTCTTGAAAGGAGACGGAAACTCCTTTTCAAATTAAGTTCTGACGTAGCAAACATTAAAACTCACATGACTGATCAGTTGTTTGTACCCCAAGAGAAGAAGAAGAAGAAACTGTTTCCCCCTGTCAAAACATTCCTGAATACTTCTCTCTTGTCTTCTTCTTCCTCAATCAAGAATACAAGTGGTCATACCAGAGTTAAAAATTGACCAATTGCATATTAGTGATAGGAAATGTAACAACCAATTTATTAGAAAAGCTTTCAAGTGTAAATTTTTTCATGATTATACTAAAACTGCCAAAATTAGAATAAGCAACGTTTTATGTAGCACAGATAAGTACTTCAAATATTTAAAATGGCCAATTCCACTAAAAGTAAAAGAAGTACAATATAAAATTATTAATAGATATTACCCTGCAGCAGAAACTCTTAAAAAAAGATTTGGATTTGAGGTCGAAGCCTGCGTTTTCTGTCTGGAGAAACCTGAAACTATTGAACATCTCTTCTATTTATGTAGAGTCACAAGGCAATTTTGGCAGAACCTGCATACCTGGTCAAGTTCTACAATATAGAACATCACACCTTTGATATGAATGAAATCCTAATATACAAAAATGACACCGCTAAAGAAATATCTGATATGATCAATATTATCATAATTATGGGAAAATATCATTTACATACATTTAAATTGAAAAATCAAAGACCTTCACTAATATCTTTAAAAAATGAACTAAAAATCTTGTTATCCTCTCTAGTACTTTTAGCTGAAAAATATGGACCAATACAAGAACTTTGCAACAACCTGTCACAACTTTTAATGACTGTAATGGAAATGTCTTCATGTGTTAAAGTGTCCTTAAGCACCACTTTCATGTGTTTGAACTGTGAATGTAATGGGAAGAAGGTCTGTCTCATGGCAAAAGATGGACTGCCTGCTTTATTTAGTTATTTAGTTTATTTTCTATATTATGTTATTTTCTAATATGTCTTGGTTAATATATAGAATTTTATTTGCCTTGCACTTGTTTATGTTTCTGTAAGAAGTCATAGTGGAGATACGTACTGGAATTTATAATTATTGTCAAGTTCAATAAAGTTTGGAAAAAAAAGTCTACTTCTTTTTCTTCTTCTTCACTGAGTTTTTTGGGCCGCTGGCAAACAACTTCTTCTGCTCTGTTTATTACAGCCATGCACAACATAGCCTGTACCTCCAGCTTCTTCTTCTAGTTTATTCACTTTAAACCAGCTGATGGAAACATTCCTAATTATCATCTTTTTTTTCTAATTGCTTTCACTTCAAATTCGCCTCAACAATTAAATGGAAAAACGAATGTTTGCTCTCATTCCTGAAGCCTTTTGTAAGTGTGTGTGTGTGTGTGTGTCTGTGTGTGTCTCACAAACCAGTAAAATTTGTTCATCTGATGTTATTGATCCGCTGTTGTAGAAAGAAGAAAGTAGTGCAGCAGTTTGTCATTGATTATCTCAAATGTACAAATAAAGTTACAGTTGAAGCGTCATGAATTTGTCAAACAGGAAGTTCTGTCGGGTTGAGCTCGTCAGCTGGTTTGAATTCATGTTCGAAAACACTGAGACAGTCAATCATTATTTCCAGAAAGTTTTTTGGGATATGAATTAGAAAGAAGTAAAGGTTTCTCTGGACTGAAATCTGGTAATATTTGAGTTTTGTGCAGGAACAGGGGAGACGGAGCTGGGTCAGTGGACTGTCTAGACTGCCAGTTCTGGTCCTGAGACAGAAATAGACAGTGACCTGGTATATTCCTGTCCAGATAACACACAGACTGCAGCATCGGGGATTTGGCTCACACTCATCTTATTAAACTAGTCAGCAGTACAGTGTGTTACATGTCAGATGTGCAAAGTGTCATAAAATCTGGCTCTTATCGCTTCTAATCTTTACAAAAATATTTTCTTTAAGTAACTGTGATGTAAAGGTTAGTACATGTCTAGGTAAAGGTTTGATTTCGCATGAATAATAGTGATAATCGTCAATAACGAGCTGGGTTTTTATTTGAGACAGGCTTTTATTTCATGAAGAAGATTTCTGGTCTGTTCCTGTTTGTCATGATAATAATGTGTTGCATCTTTTTAACGTGAAGGCACTTCCAGTGGTTGAGGGGGCGACATCGCTTCACCCCCCTGGAATGCTTTTATTGTATAGAATAAAGGTAAAGAATATATTTATATATATGCAATAACTTATAGTAATGTGTATTTACAGTGTGTACAGTGAATTTAGTAAGATATTAATGTACACAAAGGATTTGCGACAGATTTCTTCTGTATTTCATGAAGAAAAGAACACGTCAAGCTTAAATCTGCTCTTCGTTATGTACAGAGGAGTCAAACAGACTCAGGTGTGTCATTAAAGAAACAGTGTAGTGAAAATTGTCTGAAAGCACTCAAATACTAAGAACTATCCGAAATCTACTGAATTCAGCCAAATCCAAATCTCTCTGATTACAACAAAAAACGAAAACATTTCTACAAAAAGTCATGTTGGTGACCCAACATCTAAACCAATCAGCTCTCTAACGGAGAGCCAGGCGTCGCAGCCGCCTTAATGTCGCGAGGTCAGCGTTGTTGATGGGACGTCAGAGGAAGCCGGACAGAAATCTGACTGATCGCCTGACTGATCGAGACCTGGCTCATCTCCAACAAGCTTACAGTCACAGTATTGGATGGAGTCAGAGGACAAATGACACGAATCTCTGACCTCCCCAGGAAATGAAGCCTGTGGTGAGCGACCACAGTTTCTTCACGGTCAGGTGACGTTATTTTCCTTCACGAACACCAAAAACTCACTTCTGAGGGAAACTTTTTTATCTGGTAAACCTGCCAAACTCATTTATTCTGATTGATGCATTAACAGAACTGATCCTGTAATTCTGTTTCACACCCCAGTTACTTTTCAGAGTCCTCCGCCCACATCCTCCCCCGTCACCTCCTACTTCACCAGAATAAACTCCTCATCCTCATCTCAACACCTTCATTATCGTGTGTGTGTGTGTGTGCAATGTCACAAACCTTTTATAATAAAAAAGGAAGACATCATCAGTATACTGCTCACGAACCACAGATAAGCTGTAATTTGTCCAACAGAGCATAACGGCGCCAAAATAAAAGAAGACTGACGTGAAATCATATGCAGCTACTTTAAAAGAGAGACAAGAGAAACCTCGATCCTTCATCCTCACTGTCACTGACTCTGTTGTCGGATAACAAGTATGAAATGTGACTGAAGCTCATGCATGCTGTTGACCAGCAGATATCACCAAGCTGCAGATAAAAATCATCATTTTATGATCAGGTCATCATCAGGTAGACGCAACAACAGTACAGGTTAATGCAGCAGCTGACACTGACATTTAAAAAAGGTTTGAGGCAATAAAATGTTATTACATGCAGCCAAATCGCGTCAAAATGAGCCGGAGAAGTGAAGTCATACCTGTAAAACATGCACAAGATCAGCAGAACAACTGTCAGTGATATTAAGAACGGAGGCTCTGCTGCTGACATGTCCTCAGTGGACAGTGAAGCTGCGACTGAGGCGTGAGCACCACGTGCACAATGCAAAGAGCGCCACATGAGGCTGGTGCAGCAAGCCGGTCTGGAAACATGATGCTGATGCTGGATACTGAGGTCGTCTGTTTCAGGGCTCGGCCGAGCGTCGTTGCAGGAAAACCTTCACACGCTGATAAAGCTGTTTAATGTGAAGTGAATGTGGAAACGGCGGCGAGGGCGCAGATGAGTCACTCTGTCGCTGCTCTGCCGCCTCGCCCATTAACATGAATGCTATGTTTGGATAAAACAGTCACAGAGTATCAGGATGATGATGATTATTATTATTAATGGCTTCATGCAGAACAATTCCACTTTCTTTAATATTTTGAACATGACTTTAGTTGAATCTGTCTCTTCAGTCTCTAGAAATGACATTTTTATATACAAGCAAACACGTGACAGCGAACAGCATCCAGGTGGTTCTTAATACTACAATTCCCATGAGCCTCAGCCACTGCTGCAATGACGGAAAGGTTGGTCAAAGGTGAGAATCAGAGCATCAGAACAATTTATTGTTGCATTTGTGAACAAAATCCAAAAATGTTGAATGTTTTATCTTTGTTCTCTTTTTTTCAGGGTTTTTCTGGCCTGTGATTGGATGTTTCTTACAGAAATGCATCTTGGGAGCTGTAGTCAACTCTCTCCTGTAGCATCTGTGCACTCGTAAAACAGCACACATGATCACCTCTTTTTGTGCATTTTTCAAAGAACAAAAATACGATCTTCGAAAAGATGCATCTCAGTGCAAACATTTGTTGGCTCCACTGTTCCTTAAACAGGAGAGAGGCTCCACCTCTATGCAACTGATCCCTCCTCTAGTTTTCTCGGGTTGATGCATTCATGGTATAAAAGCCGTAAATATTCCCTTTCTGTGCAGAATAACATGGTTGATGTGATTCTGATGCTACAAACAAAAGAGGAACAAAAAGAAAAACATCAAACATGACAGAAGTCATTTGCCGCTCCTCAGGATGTAGAAATAGCGTTTCCTCGTCTCTCCCTGTTAGGCTGTTGAACATCTCGGCAGTTCTGAGAGGAAAACCTCTTTGATTCAGGACTGAGGCCTGATCCTGATGCTTCAGGTCGCAGCTGTAAACTGAAGCTGTGAATGTTTGGCTGTGAGGTCGCCTCTTTCTTCAAAGAGCTGAGTGTTCATCCCGAGTCCTCCTGAATCAGCTGCAGAAGAAGGAGGAGGAGGAGAAGGCTCGGCGCTGACAGGACGGAGGAGAGGCAGTATGAAGAGAAAAGAGCGCAGAGTCACGGGTCGGTCTGATGAAGAGGTAAGAGGAGCTCTCGTCATCATCGATCAGAGCGAACAGGGAAAACATCTCTGCTTGTTTCTGTCCTGCTGGTCTCTAACTCGGCCTCTTTCTCGACTCGCAGGTTCTTTCTCTTCTCCTGCATCTCGTTTCTTCTTCCTGTGTTTGTGTTGCATCTCTGCATCTGTCCCCCGCAGTTTGAAGTAGAGAGAGGCTTTTAAATATGACGCCATCTGTTGTCGAAACGTTATTTTTACTTATCATTCAGCAGCAGGATGTGTTCATTATCCCATTTGTGAGTCAAAATCCAGCATCTCCACAGACCGACCTCTGGAGAGGACTGAACAGACCAGGAAATACTGGATTTATTCGTTCATCATGCTGCAGATAAAGATTTATCATTTGGGTCGGACTGTAAACATCTGCATGATCACAAAAACAGCTTTAAAGACGCAGCCTGCTGCTGAATGACGGCTGAAGAATGAATGTTTTGACTTCAGCTTGAACAAAAGAGCCAAAGCATGACTTCACTCCTCAGGTCAACAGTGCTTTCACCCCACATTTCCTCTTTACTTTATTGTCAAATGAAGGTAAAAATACGAGATGTCGTCAAACAAAGGCTGCTGTGTTTTCTGGCTGATGTAGTAAAAGTCTTTCTGCCTGTTACATGAAGTGTTTCCAGGCTGCAGCTCTGATCTGAGTTTGGATTTGTCAGATTTGGATTTCTCTGCAGGCTGCATTTATTTGCATTGACAAGCAGTTTTTAGCGGCTGTGATTTATTTGGAAAGCTGCCTCTGTGCTGAATTTGCTAAATTTCCCTGATTTGTCTAACAGTGTTTTGTTTTGCCCCGTACCGACTGACTGCATCATCTTCACATCTTTGCTTCGACTCTGCTGTTCAGTCTTTGTTTCCTCTGTGTAGACGGAGTCGAGTGAAGCTGACCTGAGCGAGCTGACAGCAGGGCTGACTGAGGATGATGTGTTTACTGACACTGGCCATGGGTCAGTAACCACACTGAGGAGGGACAACTCCTGAATGCCTCCCAGCCTCCTGCTGGTTTTCATTCCATTAAAGGACAGAAGAAGAAAAAATTGCTTGACAAAGGAGTTTCAAAGGAGTGTTTGCTTTTGATGTTCCACTTTTTTTGTCTCTCTTCCCACATTAAAAACAAACACTCTGTCGTCTGGTCTCTCCTGGGTCAAGAATCAAGCTGCCCCACTGAGCGCTCCCCCTAGAGGCCTGGAGGACTTCCGTTGTGTCGTCTGGAAATGCAGCGTTTTTCTATCGCATTTGTTTTCAGAGTTTGTGTTTCAGACTTTGCATTGTTTCTGTAGCATCTGTGTTTGCAGCACGGTTGCTTTTAATGTATTTGTTTTGGCTTTCTGCGACATGTGCTTTCTTTTGCAGCATGTTTATTTATTTTGGATTTTTGTCTTTGAATCTGCATCGTTTCTGAAGCTGCAGTATCCAAACTGGACACAGCTAGGCATCATGTAAAGTGGTGTAAAACTGAATTTACTGGAGAAGACGCCCCCAGTATGCCCCCCTTACCATCAATGGTGCTACGGTGGAGAGGGTAAGCAGCACCAAATTCCTGGGTGTGCACGTCACTGAGGACTTCTCCTGGACCACCAACACCACATCGCTGGCCAAGAAAGCGAACCAGCACCTCTACTTCCTCCGCAAACTGAGGAAAGCTAGAGCCCCGGCCCCCATCATGCACACCTTCTACAGAGGCACCATCGAGAGCATCCTGACCAGCAGCATCACCGTGTGGTATGGCGCCTGCTCCACGTCCTGCAGGAAGAACCTCCAGCGCATCGTGAGAGCAGCTGAGAAGATCGTCGGTGCTTCTCTCCCCTCCCTCCATGACCTCTTCACCTCCCGCCTCACTCGCAAAGCCCTCTGCATTGTGAGAGACCCCACCCACCCGTCACACAGCCTCTTCAGCCTGCTGCCATCAGGGAGGAGACTGCAGAGTCTGCGGGCCAAGACCAGCAGACTGCGGGACAGCTTCGTCCACCAGGCTGTCAGGATGCTGAACTCTCTCTGCCCTCCCCCTCCTCCACACAAACACTCAACCTGGACTATAACTCCCTGCTGCCCCCCCAAACACACACACACACACACCCTGGACTCTGAAATGCCCCCACCACACACACACACACACACATGTATACACCCTGGACCCTACAAACTCTCACTGATGTGAACCCCTCCCCTCAGGAAAACAACACACAGTCACTTTATTCACCTCCAGTTGTTAAGCTAATTCTTTTTGCACTACCGTTTGCATTTGCACTATTACATTCTCAATGTTTCATTGTTTAGATTGCACAGTTTTTACTTAGTTTGTACAGTTTTTTATTTAGATTGTACAGTTTTTATTTATCTCTCTTTTTTAATATATGTCCTGTCACAAAGGGTTGAAGAGTAAAGCAATTTCGATTCTCTGTTTGTCCTGTACATACTGCAGAATTGACAATAAAGCTGACTTTGACTTTGATTTTAGGCATTTTAGAGAGTGATGGAGATGGAAACCAGCCAAACTGCACATACATTCATCTTTGTGGATGAAGATGGATTCGACCTGACAAAAGCACGCTGTGGGGGAAGGAATGTGATGAGGAGCTGTCCACCGATGGTCTGCTGTTACACAAACTGCTCGTCGGCCCGTAGAAACAGAAAGGCTGATTTATTTCTGGATGATCTGTATAATCGGCTCGTGCCGCTGGAGAAGAGGAGTCAAGGGGCGAGTAACCCCACATTCCACCTCTCTGCTGCAGCCCCGTATCCCAGGATGTCAGCACTGCTCCAACCTTCACACTCCACCTTCCAGTTTTCCTCTGTGTGAGGGCGAAGGTTTATAACCACCATCCACAGGCCGGATGTCTTTAAGGGATGCCATGAATGAAGACTGCCAGGGCTGGATTAGACGTTGTAGAAGATGCTTTCAAAGATACATGAGGACAGAGCGAGGACCTGGACCCTCACAGCACTGCACAGTATGATTATAACATACATGCTGATGATGATGCCAGCCTGGAATTTCAGGAATTACCGTTTTGTTTAATTTTGTACAAAACAGAGAACATGAAAGCAGCGCAGTAAGTGAGTGAAAAGGTGTTACTCTATGATGAAACACGGATTGATGAAAGCTGTGATGCTTCCTGCTGTTTGTGTTTGTGTGAGTTTGCTGTCTGATTGGCAGCGTCACGGTCCAACGAGCGTATTTAGAGTTTTTGGATGTGAGATTCTGTTCTGCCATGATGCACCCTGGTCATTCAGACCATATGAAGAGCTCAGTATTGACCGATGTCTGCTAGCCATTGAGAAAAACTGTGATTGCATTTTTGTTTTCATCCTTTATTTATCCAGAGAGACGTTTCTGCGAGCAGTGAGCAGATTTTTAGGAACACGGTGTTCACACTTGGCTGTGGCTCAGGAGGTAAAGTGTTGTCCTGCAGTATACATGTCCAAGTGTCCTTCGGCAAGATACTGAATGCCAAATTGCTGTGCCATCAATGCAAGAGTGTGCGTGAGACGCCTAGCATGGTAGCCTCTGCCAACAGTGTATGAATGTGCATGTGAATGGGTGAATGCTGGCTGGTGTTGTAAAGCACTTGGAGTGGCCGGTAAGACTGAAAAGCGCTCTATAAATGCGGTCCATTAACCCCATTTGCACTCACTGGCACCTGGAAGCTGTGCACTCTCATCTGCTGGACACTGAGCAGCTTTACTGGAGCAGTTAAAGGGTTCAGGAGCTCACGGCGGTGACGTGAGGACATGCATAAAAACAGTATGTCAGCACTGCAGGATTACAGCAAAACATCAGTACCGAGATGCTACAAAATGCCACAGACCTGAGATCAATGCATTAACACCAGACATGATAGTTAACACTGCAAATCATCTGTGTGCAAATGACTTTTCATCATGCCATAACGCCAGATTCTAGTGTTTTTATTGATTTCTTGTGCAGTTCTTACTTCAATCATGACTAGAAATACTGACAATTTTCTGTTTTCATTACAACTGACAATAAAATGCAGAAAAAAAAGCTGCAAAAGGCCGACAGTTCTCATTACTTTATGGTGAGTTATAATGTGGTGATATTTTTTTTTTGTTGTGCAGCTAAAGCAAACGCATCTGCTTGGCTGTTTGTCGATGCAGCTTAAAAGTTCAGCTTGTAGTTGCATTTTTCATGGGGACAAATGACAGAGAGGTCAACGTCAGCCAGTACGTCTGTTGACACGACGAATGAATCGGTGCAGCTGATAAAAAGGTCGTGTGGAGAGAAGGACGTGGAGCTCAATTATCTGAACAGAGCCGTTCATCAGCCAAAGCACAGCGCTAACATTTCCCACCGCAGATCCTTCACCTTGATGCTCTGTTGTGGAGCCGAGTGTCAGCTCCTGCCGGGATACAGCATCCATCAGCTGGATCCGGCACAGAAGTTCATATCTCACACCTGAGGCAGCACCGCCTGAAAAATAGGACCGATGAAATTTAAATGTCTGCCAGTCTCTCACTTCCTGTAAATGGACTCTTAAAGCTCCTGTGCTGTTTCTTCTTCTTCTTCAGAGTTATTTTCACTCTGCAAACTTTATGTCAGATCACTTTTCAAGCTCTCAACAGGGAAGAAATGCACTAAAGTAGCATTTAAGTATAGACAATTAAATTGATGTCTTAATAAATTGAACCAAAGTAATATTAAACACATATTAATCATTAAATCACATTAAGTTAAAACAGAACATCTGTGTATTTTACTGACAGCCAGGTTTTCTTAGCTTCTATTGCTGCTTTCCTTTAAGTGTGTGTGTGTGTGTGTGCAGGGAGCTTGGACACACACACACACACACACACACACACACACACACACACAAATACACACAGCCAATCCAGTGAGTCACTGACAGGAGGTTAAATCAGATGGCTCTGACCTTTCACTTTTGAATTACACTGGGCAGGAAACAAACCTGTTGGCAGAACGTGATGCTCTGCTCGCTGCGAGCTTCCACACAGCGGACACAGCAGAGCGCTGTTTGAGCTGAATAAAAACGAACGTGGCGCTGCGACGACTGGACAGCTGGAGCTGAACAACTAGAATAAAACAGCTAAATACATCTACTGCAGTTCATGCACAAGTTCATCTGTTTTTATTTTACAGAGTAAGTATGAATTTGTTGTCTTTCTTAATTAAATCACATGGTGTGATGGATGTCAGGGCTCAGGCTCAGAGGAGGAGACACCTCCGTCACCCTCCGATGAAGAGGATGGCGCGTTGAGAGGCTGTGAAGGCGCTACAAACACGAGAGCGGTAGGCTCCTCCTACCGGCCGTCGATCACGCAATCAATGATACATTATCCTCTCGTGACCCGAGCTCATTGGGGAGGCGCGTACACATCGACTGGCACAATAACAACTCATTACCAGACCGTCTGACATTCACCGCTGGGCCGCCGCCAAAGACCGAGGGAGGCCCGGAGGCGGGGGGCAGTGATTGATACAGACTGTCGGTGTCGGTGGCCACATGGAGGAAGAAGGGCCAGGAGGACGAGGAGGAGAAGGAGAAGGAGAGTCTTAGTTCTCCAGCGACCCCAGGCTGTTTCAAATGTCACGTCTTTAATTAGAGACGCCAAAACAATGCGGCGAGGATGAAGAGGAGGAAGGGCCTGATGTAATCAGGACAGCCGCCTGCAGTGACCTGCTGCCTGCGTGCCGCTCTCCAGCGTTTTGTTCGCCGTCGGGCAACTCGTCAGGATTTGAAACTGGGTGTTCCGACCTCCCTGACGAGTAGTTAAATGTCACAGGCAATTATTGTTCAGCCGGGGTCTTCCTCTCCATCTTCATCAGAACGCACCGCACTGTTGACAGGGGAAGGGAAGATGTCATACACAGAAGCGACTGATGAGGGTCCAACTGCCCGTTATCCCGAAAACAAACGGACAAACCAACTCTCCCTGGAGGTTTCTATCTCTTAATGGCTTAATCTATTCAGACATGCAGGAAAAGATGAAGTCAGGTGACCTTTGTTGTCATGGGAACAGTAATAACCACCTGGTTAACATAGTGAAACTGTCACAGTTTGTTTTAGGCATGAAAACTACCTGGCTACAAGACATCAGGAGAATTCATTTAAATAGAGGATGACAAGGACAGGATGGTAGTGACTGTTCCAGGTGTTAGTCAAACCCTCAGGTGGTCTCATGCTTCGGCTTGTGAAACACTTTAGATTTCAATTTCAAAACGCATGAAAATATAAATGAATTGCCTTATTTTTCTTCCTTTGGTAAGCGACCGTGGTATAACCACAATAATGAACTGAGAGGTGTCCATTATCAGGAATTAATGGACGACGGGGAGGCCGTTAACCTCGTCGGGAATTAGCCCTGTCCATGTCTCATGTGTAAATGTAATGTTACTGTGTAAGTGGGCTGCATTCAGTTAGCTCGAACATGTCGGTGTCACAGAGAACAATAACTTCACAGTCATTTCATTGAACCGTCACAGAGCGATTCAGCTGCTCCGTGACGGTACAAAGCTCTCCGTCACGGGTGGTGCAGTGACCTTGTTATGGAAGTTGTGGAATTAATGTGTCGAGAGGAACAAGATTCCTGATTGACATGCATGTGATGAATGAATTATCCACCGAGGCAGCTCTCCAGAGTGACTGATTGTTTTTTCGGCTGCTGAACTAATGAACAATCTCTGCGGCTGGAATGTTGGTAAGAGATCGAGTAGTGAAGCATGATAAGAGCACAGACGAGGTTTTTGATGGTATTCATTGCAGTACGGTCTGATATATATATATAATAATAATAATATATATATATATATAAAATGCTGTGCTGGATGAGGAAAACACCCCTGAGCTCGCTAACACAGAATAAAATCACTTCAAACTTTACGTCCTGTTGGTGGTTCAGAGCATTGATCACAGGGTCGGGCTGGAAGGAGATCATTCGTATTTAAAACATGAGCTGCCAGCAGATGATGAAAGTTAAAAAACGTTGGATGCTTTTGATTTTAGGTTTTATTTGTGCTGCAATCAGGAGTTAGCATGCAGAAGTGTGCACAGGTTTCAGGGTTGAAACCTCACACCAGAGTGTCAGCGGCTGTTCCAAGGTCCCTCTGCTTCAGAGTGTATTTAAAACCACTAGTTACTGGAGACGCACCAGTCCCGCTTTCTCTCTCTCGATCCTGATCCGGATACCTCAGTTCAGGCTCTCTGCAGACACCGAGTACTGATCCAATCCAGGCTGTGTTTCTGAGGCCAGTGATGCTGTAGCTCCAGAACCGAGTCCGTGGCCCATACTCACTACTTTACTTTAGGTCTCAAAAAGAATTTCCATAGAGCTTTTTATTGTATTTAAAACTGAAAAGCATGACCTGTGTATTACTTCAGGAGGAAGGCGGTCAGTATGTAACCGGTGGATTATCGTCGTGTGCGTTGTGTTATGCAGAGAACCAGACCTAGATGCATTTGGAGGTGCTCTCCATTTATTTCTGACAATAAAAGTGAAATAACAAAAGATCCTCCGGTCAATCATCAATATACGTGAGCCCCTACACAAATCAAAGAACATAGGAATGTGTTAGCATGCCACAGCAAAGTTTTAGCTAGCGAGTAAGCGAAAAAAAAATGTGCTGCATACCTCTCCCTAACATGTCAGGTAAGGTTAAAACTAGTTACAGAATTTTGTGTAATTCTAGGGGGGTGAGTGTAACAGGGTCAATCGTACAGCAGTGCAACAGAGTCATACACCATATAATTTTAGTTATAATTACACAAACTATGTAACTAGTTTTAACCTTACCTGACATGTTAGGCCTCCAGAGTCAATGTGGAACGTCTGAGACTTTGAGTCTGTGTACCCCTACGTTTGTTTTTGTGGGTCTCCCTCTATAAAATATGCCTCCTGCCTTCACCTCTCCCCTTTTGTTTCTGTACTTCGTGGGAGAGGGGCTCACGTATATTGATGATTGACCGGAGGATCTTTTGTTATTTCACTTTTATTATCAGAAATAAATGGAGAGCACCTCCAAATGCATCCAGGTCTGGTTCTCTGCATAACACAACGCACACGACGATAATCCACCGGTTACAAGTATATAACAGACATTTGAGGAATTTTTGTGAAGAGTTTATATTGCAGATGAAAAATCAACCCAGTCGCCAGAATCAACGTTGGCTTTGTATGTTTCAGCAAACCACAGATATGTTTCAGTTTTATGTTGTGACAACGCTGTGGTGAACGTCCGGTTCGGGTTAGGTACAAAAACCACTTGGTTAAGGTTAGAAAAAGATAATGTTTTCATTCACCACAAACATGGCTCTTGCTAAGAGTACCCAGTTTCGTGGCCACGAACACGGCGTGAACAGCAGTCTGCTGCCCAGCGGTGAAGCCTCCACCTTCTCCTCCTCAGATCACATGCTTGTACTGCTAATCTGGACCACATCACCTTCATGTATATTGAATTAAATGATATGATGCACATGAAACGTTCAGATTTAACACATCTGTAGTTTGCAGAAACAACATTTTACTCTGACGACTGGGCTGGAAAAACCATCATTGGTGATATTTTTTGCTAAAGCTAAGCTAAATGTGGAGGTGACAGCTGGTTATAACGTCTGATAGGGATGATTCAGACGTGTGTTTGCAGCTGGGTCATTTGGTTTGTGTCTAAAATTAATAAAACTGCCAGAAAGACTCGAAAACTTTAAAAATGTGATGAGTCTGTGACAGAAAATGTCTGATTTGCGACAGCGGTGTGATGTATTACGGTGTGTCAGCCTGCAGGAACAGTGAAGGTCTGCTGATGTGAGATCTCAGGAAACAGCTGAGTAAGTCTGCTGGATAACAATGCTCCCTCGTTTGATCAGACCCACCAGCGTTCTTAATGAGGCGACGGCGGCGGGGGCTGCGGCGCGGTCCGCCATCTCCCGTGGATATGAGTGGCTCTAAATCAGCGAAATGAAAAAGTCTGACACCGCAGGGGGGTGGGGGGCTGTAAAATCCCGCCTCTCGCCCTCCCAGATGGCTGAATTGAATCACGGTGAACAAATTGCAAAAGTTCAAACACAGACATCTCGAGGAGTTTCTAGAGGAAGTTTCGTGCTGTAATAACGACAAAACGGATGGTTTCCTCTTCAGAGGCAACGATGAGCTGTTATTGGCTCATACATTTCTCTGTTGGACAGAGCAGCGTCAAAGCTGTTCTCTGTAATCTGAGCATAAAATACTGAGATATAAGAGGCACGTACATCAGACTGCCAGACAGCTGATTTTAACACAGCAGAGACCCGACGGCTGTGGAGCAGAAAGAACAGAAGCTGTTCTCTCAGGGTTCAGCAGAGACTGAGACCTGTTACACGCAGTCATGAAGCTGGAATCCAAAACAGAAAACTGATGCTATAAAGACAAAGTGTCAGGCTGTGTTTGGGCTGATCGGTTGTTAATGTGCACGTTCATTCAGGCAGCAGGCAGGAGGTCATGACTGCGTGAAGGATGCAGGCTCTGGCTTTGGACTGGCTTTATTTAGTCAGCACCTATTGTTAGTCCCACCCTCCAACACCTGTCACTCACATCCGTCCATCCATGCATCCATCCATCCATCCATCCATCCATCCATCCATCCCAGCTTTAGTTAAAGAGCAGGTCAACAGATCAAGTTTAACGTCTTCAGAATGAGATTCTGTCCCCCTGCTGGGACGTTGTGTCTTGTGCATCTGATGGCGCAGTTTCTCCTCTAACTGATGATTGTAGTGTTTCTGTGTACCTGCTCTCTGCCACATCCGGACTGATTTCAGATCCTGCCACTCCCTGCTGCCCTGCAGTAACGCCCACACCTGTTCCCACTTCCCATCAGCCTCTCAGTATATATACCTGCCCATTTCCATTCAGGCTCTGTGCTGCTCTCCTGCTCTTTGGGCTTCTGCCTGTTTACCTGCCTGGTCTCTGAGTCGGGTTGAGTCCAAACCTGCTCATAGTGAGCCGTTACAAAGCATATTCGTACACATTTTCAACACTCAAACACAGATGACCTACACTCAGTACTGTGCCTGAATGCATCATGCATAGATTCAGATTCACTGAACTTTGAAATGAATTTTTAATGAATTTTCCATCATTTGCATTTAATGGCTTCAAAAAGGGAAACAATCACAACGAACAAAAACTCTTTCATTGTACACGTTCCATGGGTGTGTGGGTGTGGTTTTAAGACAGATCCGAAGACATATAAACCTTTAATGGCTCCACAATGAAAATCTGAGCAGATCCTCCCTGATGATGCAGCCTTCCTCCTCCACCAAGAACCACAACCAGCGAAGCCCCAGATGTAAACGTGCTTTATATTAACAACTGATCGACTGTGTGGACGTGAAAGGTGTCGCTTCTAAAGATTCACGTAACTTTCACCAACTGCAGCTCTACAGAACAGCACATTTCCTGTCTGGTTCAGTCTGAGCTTCCAGCTGCAGCAGCTGTTTCCATCCAACACGCTCTGATGAATCCACTGTGCAAAACCTGCTCAGCAGCAGTGAACATAGAGAAGCATTTAGCAGCTAAACAGCCAAATATTTCCCTCAGGAGATAAAAGCAGAAGGAATATTACACTTAGATTCATCAGGTGGACAAACACAAACAGAGTCCACCTGCTGGCAAATGCTAGCCAACAGGTTTGCAACTTTTTAAGATGACAGAATGTCAGTGTTGTGTTTCAGCTTTAGTGTAACAGAAAACACACAACTGGTGTAAAACTAAAGGCTGATCGCTTTCAGCCATGGCTGCCCATTTCAATGATAGTAGCCCACTCATACTTGTGTTTGGTACCAGTTTCCTGGCAGCAGGTCATTGATTATACATGTTTTATCCGCTATAATTAACTGAGTAGAAACTACTTTTTCACCACACAGGCG
This sequence comes from Chelmon rostratus, assembly GCF_017976325.1. Taxonomy (NCBI): domain Eukaryota; kingdom Metazoa; phylum Chordata; class Actinopteri; order Chaetodontiformes; family Chaetodontidae; genus Chelmon; species Chelmon rostratus. The sequence goes on from NC_055669.1 coordinate 25,429,639, forward strand.
TTATATCAGCTCCATCGCTGGTTGAGGTTGTGGAACCGTCTTCCAGCCTGGTTCCTCCAGTTTTCAGGGATATTACGATGTAAACTTGTGGAACATTTCTCCCAAAAATAGAGATATAATGAAATAAATCTCTTCCATTTCCAGGCACAAAAACAATCAGAGAAGAGCTCGGAGCTTTGCTAATGACGGCAGGATTTGCAGGCTTTTAGCAGAATTGCGGCGGCTCGAGGTCGTGAAGAGCAGGAAGAGCTTCAGTTTGCTCCAGCGGTCCTCACCGCTCTGGATTCAGGTCAGGACCAAGCTGACGCCCGTCAACCATATTTCCCTCAGACTGTACGAGCTGATGAACACAATGAATCCTGGAAAACAAAGTTCTCTGACTCTGTGGAGGCCATTCGTAGACTGTTAGCATAGCATGACAATAATTTCACATTTGATGAGTGGCCAAGGCGAATGATTCAGCATCGTGGCCCACGTTGAGGCGGGGTCAACTTTTTCTCTTGGCCACCCCCAAAGACGGGTACGCCAGCAGCTTAGCAACATAACGAGCTATGTGAATCATACATAGACGAGAAGATCAACTCTGTTCCGCTCACGTGTCCGCAGCTTAAGCCTGGAGCTGGAACCAGGAGGCGATTAGCGTAGCTTAGCATAAAGACTGGAAGCGGGGGGACACATTTTGTTTGTGTATCTGTACTCGAAGAGAAATGTAAAACAGCAAGTTGAGGTGTAACAGCGTGCTGGAACTTTGAGAGCGGCGGTTGCTTGTCATCGCCACGAGGTTGCCAGGCAACCAGCAGTGAAGACAAGCAGCAAGCGAAGTCCGGCTGATAAAACCCCTGTAAAACAACCACAACAAGTCATTTTTATGCTTTGGTTTTGCACACATAAACAAAACAGAGTGTAATTTTTGAGCTCAAGCCTTTAACTTCGGATTGGACAGGCAGGTCTTGATGCTAAATTAAGCTAATCACCGTCTGCTCTGGCTCAGTACTGACCGCACAGATACCAGCTGGATCCTGATCTTCTTATCTTGGTCATAAACGCTCTCTCGCACTCTGCCGAAATCGTGACGGATGGAGCCGTAATGTCAGCTGACCAAGAAGCGAGCTCGCTGTCGTTAGTGACTTCATTGTTAGTGACTCTGCAGACTGAATTCACGTACATCTTTAAACGAATCTCTTATTTGTTGCTTCAGTTATTTTTCTGCCGGGGTGGAAGTGTGCCAGTGTTTCAGTACAATTCAGACCCTGCAGCCCTCCTCATCTTTCCCTCGCTGACATTTCCTCGAGAGCAGATTTATTGGCCCACATAATTAAAATGGCTGGTGTCACGTGCCGCAGCTCTGCCACCCGCTGTCCTGCTGTAAACGCTGTCGGAAATGTGACGGATGGGACGCCGGGACGTGACACGGAGGCCGAAAACAAAACATCCGCGCCGTAAATCTGCGAAGCGGCGACGGAGCGCCGGCAGCCAGCGCGCACACATCATGTGGCAGATCTGCATCGACGAGGCCGAGAGGGTGCAGGCGGCAGATTTACTGCAGGGAAACAGATAGACGCTGTCAGCCGCAACGTTAATCTCACTTTGCAGATAGCGTGTGTGTCTTTAATCCATCTTTAACGCTCAAGCTGCTGGAAACTACAGCGAGCATCACATTTACTCAAAGCTCGGGATCTGATGCGACCTTCCTCTGTAATGTGAGCACATGTGGTTTCCCACCATAGACTGTGTAAGAAATGGTGACGTCACCCGCTGGTTTGCCGTTAACAGGAACAACGATGAGGTTAAAGTGATGACCTCAGCAGCTAAAGCAGAGTGAATGCTGGACGTCTGGGTGTAAATGAAGGTGGCGATGTGTTCACAGCTCGCTTCAGCGGCACAAATCAGTTATTGCAGGTTTGCTTTGTGATGTTAATTCACCATTTTTCTGCATGTGATTCCAGGTTTTCCTGCTCGTCCCCGTTTGTGTGCTTTTGCTAACAACTCTGTCTCCTCCTGCGTTTGGATTCAACTGAATTGTTCTGATATTTCCTGGACGATTCGGAGACGTTTCTCTGAGCGAATGAAACGATGCGTTCATGGACCTCAGATCTCAGGGAGGCGGTTTGCTGTTAGTTGTACAGAAACATGATTTTACAGGAGACAGGATTGATGGTCATCCTGTAAGGTTCATTTCACTTCAGGTGCATCCTGAGATTCTCTTTAACTCTTGACGTGATGCGATCCATCGAGTCTTGATGGGAATGAAAAAATAATCTGTGTTGTTTTTCTGTTCTGTTTTTCTGCATGTTGTTAGAGGAACAAACAGAATTCGACACTTCCAGCTGCAGTTTGACAGTAATCCAGGGTAAAAAAAACAACCATATTAATATTCTATTTAAAAGCACCACCTTAATTCTCCATCCACCATTTTTCCTCCTACCCCTCGCCCACAGACATGCTGCCATCGATGGAGCGTGGGAGGATTTGCAGAGGATTGATGTCTTGGTAGAACTTGTTTTTGGGTACGCAGAGGCCTTAAGTATTTGCTCCAGAAGCCCTTCTTCCCTCTTCATGGCCGTGGCCATGGCAGAACAAATCACAGAAGCCGCCGGGTTCAGGACGCAGCTCTCACATGGCCGCCGCCGTGAGGACGAAAGGTTTTTAAATGTGAGGCGACAGAAGAAGACACAGTGAGTGTTTGTGACCTCACGGTTGAAGGTCTGTCCATCCATCAGGCAACACAACAGTAAATAAGCCTAAACGATATCGGTTTTCACTTAAACACCCTCTTATTGTCCTCCTGCTGCTGGAGCGGATCAATCAGGGTTTTCAGCTGCTGACCCGTCATGAATATCAGCGGCGATCAATTACCTGTGATGAGCTCTCTGGGGAGAGTATATGATGGTGCTCCTTTAATGTGGACTGATGTGTGGACGTCACACATCTCAACCAGCAGCAGAGTGCAAGAATCATATAATCAATACTGGTGTGCAGATTTATTTATTCTTACTTTTTCTGCAGCTGTTAATCCATAAATAAAAATCAAACTTTGAATGTGAACTGGTTCAGTTTCATCTGTGTGAACTGAGCTCTTGTTTAGTGTGAGGGGAATAGCACCAGCATATCAGAACAAAATATTGGAATATGAACGAGTTTCTGCAGATTATGCGTTATATAGAGGCTGCGCATGGATGCCCCGAGTACTCGCATTATACGGATATGCGCGCCGCTCCTCTGGGGCTAATTTCTTCAAAACGACTCCAAATGCCACCAAAGTTGTCTGGGTGAGTAAATGGTCGTATTTAATGCTACAAATAAGGTCCAGGTTGTAAAAAACGAAAGTTATTCTTTAAGATCTCAGAAAAATACTTTATCAGTTCAGGACAAAATGAAAAGCTGTGAAATAACTAAACTGCAGTTATTACAGGCTGAAGAGATGTTAGCAAAAATTAACTTTGTTTAATATGCAAATTCTGTTTCTGTAAATGAGGGAAAGAAGCGAGCGACAGTTGGACCCAAATGCAAACTGCAAACCAGCAGGTACTCTGGCTTAAATACAGTGGGAGGACTAATGAGGGACAGGTGAGGCAATTGAGGGACAGGTGACACAAGTGAGGGACAGGTGACACAAAGGAGGGACAGGTGACACAAGTGAGGGACAGGTGACACAAGTGAGGGACAGGTGACACAAAGGAGGGACAGGTGACACCAGTGAGGGACAGGTGACACAAAGGAGGGACAGGGTGACACAAAGGAGGGACAGATGACACAAGTGAGGGACAGGTGACACAAAGGAGGGACAGGTGACACAAGTGAGGGACAGGTGACACAAGTGAGGGACAGGTGACACAAAGGAGGGACAGGTGACACAAGTGAGGGACAGGTGACACCAGTGAGGGACAGGTGACACAAAGGAGGGACAGGGTGACACAAAGGAGGGACAGATGACACAAGTGAGGGACAGGTGACACAAAGGAGGGACAGGTGACACAAAGGAGGGACAGATGACACAAGTGAGGGACAGGTGACACAAGTGAGGGACAGGTGACACAAAGGAGGGACAGATGAAACAAAGGAGGGACAGGTGACACAAAGGAGGGACAGGTGACACAAGTGAGGGACAGGTGACACAAAGGAGGGACAGGTGACACAAAGGAGGGACAGGTGACAGAAGTGAGGGACAGGTGACACAAAGGAGGGACAGGTGACACAAGTGAGGGACTGGTGACACAAAGGAGGGACAGGTGACACAAATCAACTATTTCAAAGGCAGGAAAACACCAGAAGTAAAGGGAAAGATGGCACATGAGGAACAACATGAAACAGGAAATAACAAATTAACAGCCAAACCCCCAACAGCTGGTGCTAAAATAATTGGACAATTGATTCACTGGACAGAGAATCAATTGGCTAAAAGTGCAGTATTTTAATGATCGATTATTTCTAAAATAAAATGTGTCTGAACTTGTTTCTCTTCTCTGTTTTGTATCGTTAGAAAAATCTTTGGATTGTTGCTCAGTAATTAAAATTATTAATTAAATTCTGACATTTAACAGACTTCATAATAAAATAAAAAATGATTGATGTGTGAGCATGTTCAGGTGAGTCAGGTCACCTGGCTGAGGTACGATAGACTGACCTGCTCCACTTCTGTCTCTGCCCCCCTTTGGCTTCACTAGCAGACTGCTGACACCCTGAACGACTGGACACATGAGCCGCCAATCAAACCAGCAGGACGCAGGAAGAACGAGGTGGACGCAGGAAAAGAGCTTTCAGATGTTAGCAGCTTTGGAAGTTTGATAATGGCTGTTTGGTGTAAGGCAGACGAGGTGCAGGCAGAGCGCCGGCTTTCACGATCACTTCACCAAAATAGAATCAAAGGTGCTTTTTCCATTTCCCTGCGACGTGTCCCGCTGCTCCACTTAAATTGTCAGCCTGGAGGAGATGCTGACGCATCGTCGGCCCCTTCGCTGGAGACGCTCTCTTTAAAAGAAGAAGATCAACACCCACGCATGGCGGCGTCGAGCCGAGGGGGCCCGGGCCTCGGCGCCGCTGAGTCGAGCTCTTCCCGCTCTGTTTTTGAGGAAGGAGACGATGAATTAACGTCCTCTTCGTCGAGCTTTCTGAACCTGGATTTCGACTGAGGGATTCTGGGTTTTTTAAGGAGCACTTCAGGAGCACAGCTTTGAAAATGACACGGATGCTGTGATGGATAAAATGTCACACAAAGCAGATGAAGTGTGACTGAGCAGAACAGTGATGGAGTTTTCTGGGGATTTCTCATAACTAAACATAAATTAGCTTTAAACAATTTCAGCACATGTAATCATTTCAACATGCGATAACTCTGTCCTCCTCTTTAATGTCATTCAGTGAATGAACCCAAAATTATCTGGAGATTATTCACTTTTTTCTTTGTCTGTGCTGTTTCGATACGTCACAAGCAGTGATGCATGCTCTCGTGGGGTTTGGGGGAAAGGTTGCCTAGCAACAGGATCTCCCTACCTGTACCTGTAGTTCAGTGAGTTGTCCAATCAGTCGTTTGGTATGCTCCTTCCTGCCTGCTGAGGCCATGATACCTGTATCTGTATATGATCTGCTCAGCTTCAGGATGTGACCTTTGAACCTCGTGGAGCTTTTCCTTCTGTCACTTTTATGGATTTTATGTCTGTATTATTTCACTCAAAGTGTTTCCTGTGCTGTTTTCAACCCTGCACGCACCTGTGACCAAATGAATTCCCTCTTTTGAACAATAAATTTGTTTAGATTTTTAAAGCTTTTTAATGATCTTAAATCAATAAAATTGTCTTTAATATTACAGTAACTTTTTTTTTACTTCTCCAGTCCTTGCATGTCATATCAGTCCTTCATTTATATTTTATTTGACCTTATTCATCCATGTAGAGCATCTTATAGATGTAAATCTTATTATTATTATTGTTAATGATTTGATTATAATAGGCTCTCTGTAAACCATTAATATTATTTTGATGTCTCCATGTGTTTTTCACACATGGAAGGAAAATGTGTCAAAAAATCTTGTACTTTCCTTCATTAATAGCTGCTAACATCAGGCACATTATAAAAGTGCCTGTAAATAGACCAAAGAGTACATGTGTTGGCTTACAGTCAGTAAACCTTTTATGGAGCTCTTAGAATAAGTAAAGCCTCATTTTAACCACATGGACACTCATAAATAGAGCAAATTAAAAGTTGTCTACTTTCTTATCAGTGTGGGGTGATGGAGGGAAGGAAAAACTCCCCCTGAGAGGCAGAGCAGCGACAGACTGTTAGAAACCGGTGAATTAGCGAAACATCTTCATCAATTAGAGAACAATCTAATCCAGAAAGGCTGCAGGTAGCACAGATGACAACAGCTGAGCGTTTCCAGGGGAAGCAGAACAGCTGCTACCATCTCGTCGTTGCCATGGTTTCTGACTCATGAAGTTATTGATGTTGGCGATCCATATATCCGGAAAGTTTTTTGATGGGGCAACAAGCTTCCTCCAGCGGTTTCATCGCCTTTTCGCGTTGCCTGGAAACCGTTTCTGTTCTCGTCTGTGCAGCATGCAGCATTTTCTCTTTGCAATATTTTCTCTAAATGTTGTGCGTTTGTTCTATAATCTGTAAAGGTGTTTTCTTACTTTGCTAAGTTTTGGTTATTTGCACTTGTTTTCTTGACGTGCATTGAGCTGTCAGGGCTGCCGTAGTGTTGGAAACTGACGATCACTGTAAACAGGATTATGACGCAGACTTTTACACATTACTGTTGTTAATGTGCTGTCCCTCCATGTCTGAAACCAATCGAACGCCACTGGGACACGATAGATTAGCCGGCACGGATTTGTCTGGTCAAAGAAAAACAAAATAACCTGAATTATTAAGATAGAATCAACTGGATGGATGTCAAGCAATCATCGGAGGTGTGTGTGTGTGTGTGTGTGTCGACAAACAACAAAGGCATGAAAGGCGTTTCCATTAAATGTTCTTGTTAAATAGCTTTAAGAGATTAAGAATCCGTTTGTGATGTGGCTCTTCATCATCGACCTGCTGCAGGTGTGATCCTCACAAAACCGTAAAGGTTCATTAGCAAGTTACAAGCAAACATGATGTTTTTTTTTTTTTTCCTGATGTGATTTTGGTCATCTGGAGAACAAAATGACAACCAAGCAGCGACTTCAGGAGCTGAAAGATGAAGCCAGTGCAGAGGAGAGGCTGGCTTCAAAATGGAATGGATTCCCATAGACCTCCATATTAAAATGTCCAGCTTTACGGCAGAAATTAACGTGTTTCATCTTGTTTATCTTGCTGATTGCATCATTAAGACTCCAGGAGATCGCCTCTTTAAAGTTAATTTCAGCTCTTATCAATCTGAGATTTTTGCTTATGGGTCTGAATCAGGACATTCTGAACAAGTAGCTTTAAAAAATAAGGCGTCAGATTCACAAATTTAATTAAAACTCTTCATTTCTGTTGCTAGATTTTGCTGCAGACATGAATTAGACATGCTTGTGCCTTCACAGCCAACAAAGAGGATTATAGAAACCAAATCTTTCTTTTCGAGTTATTTATAAACGTAGCTTTAGCTTCAACTAATTATAGCTACTTTGATAATGTGATTAATGCAGGTAATATTCTGTTCCTTCCAAAATGGGTTCGAAACATGAAATGGAAACATGTTTCAACTGCCTCCAGAATGACCAAATGACCCACAGCATCAATGATACTGTCATTGATGATTAGCAAAGACAGGATTTTAGCACAGATCTGTTGAGAGGGAATTGTGTTACGCTTCATAATTTTACTTAATAAACTGGCGACAGCGAACGCATCACTGTCCACTCGGGGCTGGTTTGCGCAAGTGCCTGTTTGTTTAAGTGTTTATGAAATCGCTGGATGAGATCAGTTTTCACATGACACAAATCAATACGAAAGAATAAACAGTCAACAGCTGCAGGACGAGACGAGACAAACAACAGCCAATCAGCTCGCAGTTATTCATCCGACGGGCGACATTCGTGCATCACACAGATGGTTACAGAACACAGCAGCGTTACACACGACAACATGAAGAGAAAACAAAGACAGCAGCGATGAAATGGTCATCATGCTGGTTCAAAATGAATATGCAAATCAGAGCGTGTTCCACATCTGGATGTTTTTTCTTAATTAAACCATCAGACCACGAGACCAGACGCTTTGTGCAAAGCTGCACATCATCATTCCACCTGCGTCTGTCATGTGACAAGAAGATGAAACCTGATGTGAAATAAGTTTATCGTAAAAACAACAAAACTTAAATGTTTCGTTGCTCTTCTTACATGTTACACTTCGTTGATTGGGGGGAAAGTACCAGTGAACTTAACCTGGGTAGCAATGAAGTTTCCTTTTCAAACACGTCTGACAAAGCGAATCAGTAACGTGGTGCATTTTGCAGGAGACAAAGACGTGGGTTTGACTCTGGTGAGATTCCTCCCGCTCCATCGCTGCCGTTCGTGCTCATGAAAAGATAAAAGCCCGCAGAGCATTTGCTCCCGATAATCCCCCACTTTCAGAGTCAAGACCCTCATTTTTTCCTATCACAGCGTTTCCCATCTGAGAGGTCAAAGGTCACAGTTCTTCCATATGCAGTGAGGGTATCAGCGGGCTCACAGCAGCACTGCACACATCTGCTGAGCCTTTTCACACCCCCCCCTCCCCCAGGCCGCTCTTTCATTTCCATCTTAAAAATGACTGGTCTCCTGTCGCAGGACTGCTAAGTAATTTAAAAGCTAATGAGAGAAAATTAAAATGACACAGTGTTCCACTGGCAAGACATCTCTCTTTGATCGAGTGGCCCAATTAAAAGTAAGAAAGATAAAGAGGCCTGAGGGGGGGGGCTCGTTACAGTCAGGTGCAGAGACCGCAACGTCGCGCTGCCGTTCAAACTGGATCCAGTAAAGAAACACTGATTACCGAGGCCTGAAAGGGATGAGACAGCGAAATGTTGAAGTTAAATACAGACTGAGAAGATGATCGCCTCAGTGTCTCTTATCAATCTGAGCGTATGAACGCTGTCTACATGGAAGAACTCCTGAAATACTGACTGGTCCACTACTGTTTACCTGGATGTTCAATCACGCTGTTTTCCACTGAGAGGATGTGCGCACAAGGTCCAGTGTCTGACTGGCTCATGCGAAAAATGAATTAGGACGGCAGGACTCGGGCACAAGACAACTGTCTGCACTTTCAGCGGTCCGTGAGTGTGTTTCTACTGAGGGCTGTGATACGACATCACATTAGTTTTAGATTAGTCTGCATCTCTGTGGACTCCACGTAGTCCTGCGAGGTCACGCAGCAGTCACGAGGACAGGAAGTGCTCGTCAGGTTCGGTCCAAAGCAAAGAGACTCACCTTCCAACGACTCCAGATCAGTTTTACAGGCGTCAGAAGCAGGAGACACTGTGGTTTCAGCAGCAGTTAGCATCGGAGCTACTTGTCAAGCGTCACGTGAGAAGCTCAAATGTTTTGCGTTGTTGGGTTTGAGATCAGCTCTAGCTCTGCTGTCGACTAAAT